>NW_026782583.1:0-591993 GCF_031769215.1 Ylistrum balloti
GAAGTAAGGTTGGGACTTGGGCTGTGCAGAAAACTGAGCAGCCGAAGCTCGCCTTCTTCTTAGGAGGCACTGACCCCTGCGAGGCACTGGCCTTCTCAGCCTGAAACCTCTTCACCAGAAGTGCTGAGGCGACCGAGTCCTCCTTCATATCCTTCTGAACCCAAGGAAGAGCTCCCCTGAACAGGGTAGAGCCCTCGAAGGGGGGAAACAGCGGAAACGGTAGGGTTACTGGACTGTGCGGAATTTCAGAACTGAAAACTGCCTAGCCAACACGGCATTGACGAGCCGAGAACCTGCAAGGCTGCCGTGTCCTGTATGTCGGCTGTTCTGTCTCGGATAACCGACACTCAGGCAAATCGGATACCCTGTATAGACAAACTGTCAGGAAGTCTATGTATGACAGAACTTGGATGGAGAGGTGCAACATTCTCTCCATCCTGTGGTGCTCTTTGGGATCGAGCACCACCTGGTCCACTGATTTGCCGGGCCAGGCAGCCAGCTGTCACAACTCCAGCTGTGCTGGTTGAGAGGCCAGCTGCCCATCATGTGTGGCATAGTCGGAAGCTGAAGCCTCCGACAATTCACCAACACTGAGCTGCAGACCGACAAACCCGGGAGCACGGGTAGAGAAGGAGTCCTTCTCTAAAACCGGAGCCCGGGCCGTGGCCAGAACCGAAGACATGATATTGCCTTCTGGCAGAGACCGATCTGAGCGAACGGAAGCCCGAGGAGCCACCAGGGACCCCAGAAGGATGGTGGATTCAGGCGCCGACGATGCTGAGGCGGTGGGCAAACCTCCGCCCTGAGAATCCGGGAGATGTTGGCCCGGAGGACCCGCATCCCAGAAAGCACATGCTGAGCCTTGGCTTCAGCAGTCTCAGGGCCATCTTCCCCTTGTGAACCCTCTTGGCCCAGGAGAAAGATGAATGACATCGTCTTCCTCTGCCGAGCCCGCACCCTCGATGTCCATCTCCTCCTCAATAGAGACCGAAGTCCCGTTGGGAGGAACAGGGGCCGCCAGAGGAGCCATCTCCGCAGAGGGGAACTCCTCTTTATGGCATTTGGACGCAGCGCGACCAACAGCTGTAGCTGTAGGCTTGGGTCGGAGACCCGAAGCCGACCCCTGGGAACAGGAGACCGACGGGTCCGCGCTGGAGGCGGAAGTCCTTAAGGTCTGGCAAACCTTTATAGGACCGGCCAACAAGGCCCCCGAAGTAGCAGAACATTGGGGGGATTCCGCACTGCTATAACATCTCCTAGAGGAGAGACCAACCCCTATGGGTTCCACGAGTGAAGACCCATGGGGTAAAAACCCAAACCCCTGAGGGAATGGGAACGGTCCAGCGGGCCGGGAGTGACCCCAGAACTGGCCAAGATGGCCTGCCTGAGTCTGGGGCTGGACATCCTGTCCAAAGGACCAGGATGAACCGCCACTCCCACCAGGTGGAAACCCAGACATGTACGGGCTAAGCCCGTATCTGCTGAGTAACTGTCGGTACCCAAAACCATCCGCAGGTTGGCCTGGGCGACCCAGGAATAAGTGCCCGCAGGCACCCCTACTCCCTGAGCCCGGGGGAAAGGGAGACCGGAAACCGGACTCCTGGCCTGAAGCCCCAAACCCTTGGAGGAAAACCCCCTGGGAAACCCTGCACTGGGAAATCTGGATTGGGACGGAAGTCCCAGAGCCAGAAGCCTGTGAGGGTGGGAAAACAGACCCCGCGCTGACACCAGGATTAGTGAACTCAAGTGTCACTAATCCCCGTAGCCACAGACAATCCTGACAAAAAGTCTGTGGCCCCAGAACCTATACCCGAAGGCACAGTTCCGGAGTCAAAGCGGCCCCCACCAACGACGCCACCTGGCGTGCCGAGGTCCCTGAAGGAATCAGAGACCTCGACCGGAAGTCCCTTTCCGACGGTAACACCGCCGCCTATCGAGAGCTACCGGCCAATTCGACCCTTGACTGCGCCGAGTCAGGGTCGGGCTGCCCCCCCCCCCTACTCCAGGACGCACCTGGACAGGGGGAGCCACCCCCTGCTGAAGGGCGGAGCTCGGTGGAACGAGAGCACCCCCAGCAGGAACGCTCTGGTTCAGAACTTCAGGAGGGAGGTCTTAAAAAGCTTACTTCCCTTACCGGAAGAAGAGGACAAATCCCTCTTCCGGCAGAAAGTTAGCTGGAAAGGCATGGGAGCCTAAGCTGCAGACTCCATGTGCAAACAAAGTTCACATAGTGAGGTCTGGCTGCAATGTTGGCAAATGGGACAGGTATCATGGGGTTCCCATTATCTATAGAAATAGGAACATCCATGCGCTGACCCCCGACGTAAACCCGGCACCTTTATCCAGCATCGAAACAATAAAAAATTGTAACAATGAAAACAAGGATAAAAAGTTTTCTAACAATCAAAAAACTACGAACGAGATCATAAAACCTACCGTACGCAGCAAGATTGTACTGCAAAAAAAGAAAACGGTCGTACAAAACGGCCGACAAAGCAGCAAGAAAACAATTTCAACTTCACGAAAATCCGAGTGACGAGACAAGTAGTCACGCACTCGAACACGCGGAGGAAAAACACGGCCGGAAACGAAGTTCTCGAACAATAAAAAAACTACGAACGAGAGCACAAAGCCTACCGTACGCAGCAAGATTGCACTGCATAAATAAAACGGCCGTACAACACGGCCGACAAAGCAGCAAGAAAACAAATTCCAACATCACGCAAATCCGAGCAACGAGACAAGTAGTCACGCACTCGAATACGTGGAGGAAAAAACGGCCGGAAATATGGTCAAAATAAACAAATGACAATACTTAATTTCACAATATAAGTTGGGAGATGGGTTTATAGACTACTAATAGAGTAACAATATACTCAAACGACAATGGCAGTACGAAGAGAAGGAGTAAGAAAAGCACTTAGCTCAGACACCTCCGCACTCGTCGGCAGCCATAAAGGTAAGAGGAAGGGAGATCACTCTGCGTTCCTGCCGTGATGTGAAATGAAAATATGATAATAAGTATATTTGTGCACCAATGAAATCAAGTGTTCCCAGAGTTGTAACTTTTTGTAGTTTTCCATAATGAGTGTCAAAAAAACACCATTACGATATAGTTGGAAGTTGGCTTGCTTTGAAAAGTACAAAAAAGTAGACTTTTTTGTACTTTTTAGAAAGAGTACACTGGAGTTTGTACTTAAAGTAGCATTTAAGTGTACTTTGATGCACTTTTTCTTCGCTATGGGAGCATTCAATTGAACTAACTGAAAAATTATCCATTCGAAAGAACAGCTGGATATGAAAGGATCAACGTATATAAATGTACTCTCTGGACTGAGGGTCCTTTTACATGGAATTTTCAAAAAGTGTAAATAAGCAAGCATAATGGCATGTCTTCCCAATCGTGTCATTTCTGAGAATTTTTAACAGTTGTAACAATTCTGAGAATTATTAATCAAGCTTTAGCTTAAATTTCATGAGAATTTTAGGAATTGTGTAATGTTATAAGGACTTTCGATGTTTTTTTTTTGGAGACATGGCTGCCCTGGTTTAATCAAACTTTACATCGGATATTGATGGTTTACGTATAAATGGAGCGAAAAATGACCAAATAATGTAATATTATTATTCTATATCAGGGGCTACTCACTCAAACCTTAATCTAAACTGCACACACTGAGGGTAATCTTTAGCTAAATTGTGAGTCAATGTCCATACTAGTTCAAGAGAGGCCAGATAATTCTTGAATTTTTCTAAAGGAAAGCAGGAAACAGACACTTAGAAGCTGTTTAAGAGCTGACAGAGAAGCTGCTGAATAATTCCTTCAAGAGGTGATAATTAAAAAAAATTACTCCTGAACAATTCTTTGACGTTTCTGATTTTGCTAAATTTAGAATGCCCGATAAGTTGACATTCTTTTATTATTGATTTCATTATCCAAATGATTAGTACACACTGTAAAATTATTAATCTTTGTGGGCAAATTATTTTTGCTTAATTTATGGGTCATGAAAACTCTAAATACACAAAATCGTATGTTGATATAACGAACAGATAAAAGATGACATGACGATATGTGATTTTACAGTTTAATACATCATGACCTTAATTTGTGACACATATGCTTTTTTTCTATGAACACTTGCTATTTTCTAACGGTTCAATTTTTTGTTCGGTTTTTAGAGTGGAATTTAGTAACATAAAGTAGTAACATTTTAAGAATTAAAAGAAAATACATGTATTGTCTGTTTCATCTCATCTGGACAAATTTTATTATCCTTTCTGTTTAAAGTATTTCAGAACATTTTCTTCAGGTTAGTAATGTAAATAGAACAGAAATTCTTATAACACAACCAGTAGAAGATTTTGGTGTCACATTTCAATGACAATAGGGCACCTCTATCAAACAAATGACCAGTGTGAAGCACACTAGTGCTAAAGTGTGTAGTGAAGGAGGTGATAAGGAAACGACTAACTTTTTTGGTGAAAAAGTGTGATGAAAAGATAGATGATAGGAAAAAAAACATATACAAGATCTTTTATCAAATATTCTAGTGGTAGTAAGAAAATTTCATTTTATTTCAGATTCACGCTTTTGATAGAAACATTCCAGCCATTAAGCATTAACCTTTGCACTATTTTTTAACAGAAAACAAACATTATAATTGACAAACTGTCCACAAGGTACCATACAATGAACATTAACATTGAGCGGTAGGACTCTTGAGTACGTCGTCTCCTGCACACCTCAGTGCAGGTGGTAGTGAACAAGACATGGGCTAACTGTCCACAAGGCACCATACAATGAACATTACCATTGAGCAGTAGGACTCTTGAGTACGTCGTCTCCTGCACACCTCAGTGCAGGTGGTAGTGAACAAGACATGGGCAAATTGTCCACAAGGCACCATACAATAAACATTAACATTGAGCAGTAGAACTTTACAGTACGTCGTCTCCTGCACACCTCAGTGCAGGTGGTAGTGAACAAGACATGGGCTAACTGTCCACAAGGCACTATACAATGAACATTACCATTGAGCAGTAGGACTCTTGAGTTCGTTGTCTCCTGCACACCTCAGTGCAGGTGGTAGTGAACAAGACATGGGCTAACTGTCCACAAGGCACCATATAATGAACATAACCATTGAGCAGTAGGACTATTGAGTATATTTTCTGTCGTACACCACCATGCAGATGGCAATGAGCAACAAACAGCAGACTGTCCACAATGCACAACACAATAAACATTAACATTGAGCAGCAGGATTCAGGACATAGCTTATACTTATTGGTGTAACACGGTTTCCCTAGGCTGATAGAAATTTCAAAGTTTGTCAGGAAAATGAAATATGATGGTGTTAACTGGATGAAGCACCATCCTCCTGGGTGTAGTTAAAAACTTAACAATTTCTCTGCTATCTCCTTGTTTATCACTTTTGTCAGTGCCACACAGCTCTGAGAGTTCCTGCATCATTTAAGTCGCATTTTCACAAAGTAAATTTGCAATTTTTTTCTCAAATGTCTTGAAAATGAACCATGCTGGTGGAGATCAGTTTTAATGGCATTTTATAATTTGATGTTGTGTATTTTATATGTGATTGAACAATTACACATGTATGCCATGGGTTACAGGTACCTTAGCATGCTTTTGAACTCTACTGCTTTCACCTCTCAAGTTTTAATGTCAAAAGTATTGAGCTTGGAGGACGACATCTCTATCAGTTTTTGTGTTCAGAATGGTGATCCCCCAAGCAAGGCCTCCATCTCTCATTAACTTCCATCTGGTTTACTGTTATTAATTCATTATATGCCTTAATGATATAGGGATGATATCATGCAGACTTTTATATTTTTCTTAGGTGCCTTGAGAAATGAGGGGAAAAAAACCAATCTTATAATAAAGATTACTTAGTTTATTCAGGAAAATATTTTTTTATAATTGATTAACAGTTGTAAATGCTGAAATGTTTAAATAAAACACTTAAAGTTTTGAAAATAACAGATAACAAAATTATGTATTCAAAATATGTTACAAAATCAAGAACCTGGAATGTAAATTATTACACACACACACACATATATATATAGATGTAACTTAAAGATGCTTTGTGTATCAATAGAATATTTGAAAATACATTTGTCGTGTTGATTTATATAAATGGTGTTGCTATTTTAATTTTATATCATTACTAATTACTAATGAGTAATATAAAAAAAGAAATTATAAAAAAAAAAAAAAATTTTGAGATAAAGATCAGAATTATTTCATTCCTAGCATTGTCAGATAATGTATTATTATTAATATTCAAACAGATATTTATACAAATTTGCATAACTTCTGCCTTTCGTGAATTGAACAATACTCTTTGTGTTCTTCAGTCTCAGATGTAAAATTTCAATCTGCTGTGACCTTTATATGCTAATTAGCATAGGTCTGATACTGTCCTTTCGTTATCGTTTGTCAAGGTTCATGTAGCATGTACATGATTCCTGTTTACACACACACAGACGACTGCCCAGAACATAATATAAGTTCGAGTTACGGGTCAGAAAAGGTGGCTTTATGTTGATGATGGCGAAGGAGATGATGGGCAGTTTTAAACCAAATCCTGTATAAAGGGTTTGTATATTTAGCTGTTCCTTTCAAGCATCCATGAGAAAATTTCGGACAGAGGATAATTTTGGCTGGTATTTGAAGTGGAAATTTAAGGCGGGTGATTGATAGGTTTTCATTATACTTGAATAACTATGATATAAACGCCATATCACCTGCCCCACCATGAAAGGCCTGGACACCACAAACGTTAGCCAGCGATTGGCTAACAAATTACTGTGGCGATCTAATGTTGAGTTTTGTAAGGGCGGCAGGTCTTGATCTTTGTGTCACAGGTGAAGAGGTCTTCTGCCAGCAGGCATTATGAAGCGATGGACCAGCTAGGCCTATTGTAGTGGTCAACAGCACATAGTTTTCCCACCTAACATGAAAATTGAGCTCGTTACCTAAAGAAAAAAACCCTTGAGAAAGGATTCACCTATGAGGGTATGCTATATGATATTGCTCTTTAGAATTCTGTACAATGGAGCTGTCCTCGGGTTCAAAGAGGTTAGGCAACAGTAGGGAAAGACTGCATCAAGGGGCTGACCCCAGAGACCACCAAAGCCTTTGTCGGGATGCCAGGCCTTTTAAAGAAGATGGACATTGTTACACAGATTCCAAAGTCACCATCGTTTGTAATAAAATGTGTGATGAATTTATTTTTTATTCTTCATTTAGTCCCAAGCTTTTTTTTTCCTGTATCATATCCAATGTAGAGGTCAGAGAGCAGTGGTAGGAAGTGGGATTTAAATTTGATTCTGTTACGGTGAGATATCATTGTTAATTTAATATCTTCTAGTAAGCAAACTGAGGAATGCAGACTAAGTTTGTAATGTGTTGTCAGAATTATCATTGTTTACTTTTTAAATTTTATGAATTTACATTTGATTTAAAAAAAAGGATTTGAAATCAGTTTATTTAAAAATCAGATTATTTTAAATGACTGTTGATTTCATTTCAATTTATTGGTAATGCTAGGTATTTAGATTGATAAAATTTACAGTTTTATACAGTTTTTTAATTATACAACCCCAATTTTTTTTTTAATTTTGTTTACCAGGCATTTTTTTCACTAAAAATTGTCAAAAATTCCTTTAGCGTGGAGATGAATTCCACTAACCTTGGGGGATCAAGACATTTAGTCTTCCTAGTGCTGACCTCATTCTGTGAACTGAGTAACAATTTAATGGTCACAAGGTGTTTATATTTTCATAAAGGTATTTTATTATCTATCTTATTGATAAATTTTCCGTAATTATTTTCAATTCTTTCTTCTATTTCCATTTTTTTAGTTATTTTGTAACTACTGATAAATACTAAATACACAAACATATTTTGTCGGAGGTTGAAAATAATTGCTTTCACGGTAACACAAAAAAAAATCCAACACAATCAAAAACCAACAAAAGATCCATTTGCAAGGAGAATACATATGAAAGTTTAATTTTCTTGTTAAAAGTTGCTTTCATAGAGTCCAAAAATTCCTTAATCTTATGGAAATCTTATATGATCAATGGGTAAATAATATTCTAAACGTAATTAATAAAATCAGTACTATTTTGTAGAAATTGTTTCAAAAATATTTTTGATTCATTTGAATTTAAATTTGCAGAATTATTTTTGTTTTATTCTTATGATAAAAGTGAAAAATAGTCTTTGTTTAATTTTTCAGGTATGGGAAGATTTTTTCTTATTTGGTTCAAGTAGTGTAAAGAAACAAAATTTGTCATTAATTTGTGAAATATTGATATTAAGAAATAATTCTTGTTTTATTCTACTAATACAATATATACAATAATACAATATATATACGTGTAATACACATTTGCACTTGATTGAATCCTAGATATATGATTTGGTGAAATAAAAGTGAAAATGCATCTTGAATGTTTCCTTCAACAACTGAAATTGTTCTTGTATAAGTGTGAGGAATATAGTTTGTTCTTGTACAATCAGAAAGATTTTAACAAGAATTATCTTTGTTGGTGAAAGGGTCATGGTAGTTTTTATGACATTTTGTGTATCTTGATAAATTTTCATCATCTATTTGAAGTTAATCACAACTCCCTGAAATTATGACAATGTTATAATTAGAGAAAAAATTTGACAAGATGAAGGAATACTTTCATTTTGATATTGTTACATATCTTTGCTTGGAATGCTTGGAAGTTGAAAATTTGCATATGAAGTTTCCGTATTTGCCTACATTCAACGTTAAAAACTTGTGTTATTTTGATTTGAATATTATTGAAATTTTTATATTGATTATTAGGCATATATGTAAAATTGCATTTCCTTTACTTAATATCTTTCAGTAGGATTGTTTGAAAAAAGTAAAAAAAAAAAAAAATACTGAAAAAAAATCAGTAAGATATACTAGCTTCATGATTTTTTTCACTGAGTTTTCCATGGCCAGTATCAAAAACATTTTTAATTGAATACTTTAAGGGCACCATAGAACTAATTTTTGAGATCGGTTTCCTGTTTAGTATGTTAAAGCCTTGCAATATCTCCAAATTCATTTATCTTTTTTGAATGCATGTAATCATCAGGTACATTTTGGTAGACAGTAAATATATCAAATCTATAATCTATTTAAGGAGTCATCTTTCAATAAAAGAACATTTTGAAAAATTTTATTAAGGAGAATAACTAAAGCTAGTAAAGATTTTAGAAGATCTATCGGTATTACAATGTAGTTGTTTAACACAATAGCTCTCAAAAGCTGATATGTACAATTTTCTGTAGTTTTGCTTAATTAAAATATTTTTTTTGATTATCGCTGAAGAAATTATTCTAAGATATGAAATAAGAAAAAAATGTATTTCAATTTGATATTGTAATAATTGCATATGGTTGAAAATGATATTTCATTATCTTTTTAAATCAACTTCTAAATTATTGCATAAACTTGTGTCTAAAGACAAAGAAATAATGTGCTGGTCAAATTAAACATTTTAATTAATAATAAAAATTTTGGAAGTATGGGATTTATTAAAAATGATAGCTGGTAATAAAATGACATAAAATTTCAGTCTGAAACATTTTAACATTGAAATGAATCAAAGAGAGGAAACAATTGTATTGAGATGTATTCAGGTCACACATTATGGATGTGCATGCAGTGTAATCACTGTCATTACCACAAACTGCTCGAAACACTTACATGAATATTTTTAGGAGTTGTTCATTTTGATTTTAAAATATGAATATTCAATTTTTTCTAATTTGCTTTTCAATATGGATATAATGAGGAAAAGCTGACACACCTATAAGATGAAATGAATGTAGCTTAAGATTGATGTATTGGCATGTTCTATTATTGTATCAAGGGGTGAAAGATAAAATGTAAATTTTTCACTATCACAGCTGTGCTTTTTCAATACTGGTATGAATTTAAGGTAACAGTGTAAACGAGTACTATGGCCTTCTTCTTACAGTGTAAAAATGAAAACCTGTAAAATCATCCTTTTGAATGATGATGTCAGGAACGCTGGCTTTAGGTTATGCATCAAGGGTAGATTTTTGTCAAAGGGTGATTTAAGATATTACTTTTAGGTGAAACATTTTCCACATATGGTGGTATTTTTAAAAATTCTATTTAATAAAAAAAATACCAGGGATCTTTTAAATTTTTTTTTATGGTCAGACATGGATAAATCATGCAAATTTCAAGCAAAATATATTTGATTTAATTTAATGTAAATTTCTCCCTAAAATTACTTTAATTTTCAAAAAATCAAAATACCTATGTACATGTATACAAACAATTCAATGTGTTTAACCTGTTTTAATTGGTTAGAAACATTCCTGTTATTTTGATCATGTGAATATTATTTAAAGACCAGTAATTTACGCATGCGGTAGTTTGTCATTTCTGTTTATGTAGTTAACGAGGGTTGTAATGATGATATATGGCTTTGATACGTTTGCTCTGTTAGCGATAACAATTGTATTGACTGTGTACTGAAACAATTACACTATTTAATTTAAAACATTGACTAAATTTATATGAATTTAATTTCATAAAGTTTGTACAGTTAGGATTTCATTACTATCTGTATTGATTTAATTGTTTGCCCTGCATCAAGAAACAACCTATCTGTATTTATGATAATGCCGAAATATTGAGATAAAAAATGAGCACACACAAACCTCCTGTGATGGTAAGATTGTGCTCAAGTTCAAGGTTACTGATGGTTGGATTTGGAATAGAGCATCATGCTTGATCAATACCTAGTGCTGGAAGGTTACAGAAATATTCCTGTATAAACATGGTGAACTTTGAAAGAATTTGCATTTTTACAGAAACTTTTGTAGCTTCTGATAAGGTTCCTCCTCCTCCATCCTTCATTATCCATTCTTTGTTCTCTGCCTCAACCTTGTCCCTTTTCTTCGTTCTCTTGTCCATCCATCTTGTCCCTCCTCATCATTCTCAACTTTGTCCTTCCTCTTTGTCTCGTCTTTTTTTCTTTTCCTCCTCAACCTAGTCTATCATTTATGTTTTCTTCTTCCTCAACCTTGTCTATCCTTTATGTTTTCTTCTTCTTCAACCTTGTCTATCCTTTATGTTTTCTTCCTCCTCAGCCTTCCCTATCATTTATGTTTTCTTCCTCCTCAACCTTGTCTATCCTTTATGTTTTCTTCCTCCTTAACCTTGTCTATCCTTTATGTTTTCTTCTTCCTCAACCTTGTCTATCCTTTATGTTTTCTTCCTCCTCAACCTTGTCTATCCTTTATGTTTTCTTCTTCCTCAACCTTGTCTATCCTTTATGTTTTCTTCCTCCTCAACCTTGTCTATCCTTTATGTTTTCTTCTCCTCAACCTTGTCTATCCTTTAACCTTGTCTATCCTTTATGTTTTCTTCTTCCTCAACCTTGTCTATCCTTTATGTTTTCTTCTTCCTCAACCTTGTCTATCCTTTATGTTTTCTTCTTCCTCAACCTTGTCTATCCTTTATGTTTTCTTCTTCCTCAACCTTGTCTATCCTTTATGTTTTCTTCCTCCTTAACCTTGTCTATCCTTTATGTTTTCTTCTTCCTCAACCTTGTCTATCCTTTATGTTTTCTTCTTCCTCAACCTTGTCTATCCTTTATGTTTTCTTCTTCCTCAACCTTGTCTATCCTTTATGGCTTCTTCTTCCTCAGCCTTGTCTATCCTTTGTTTTCTTCTTCCTCAACCTTGTCTATCATTTATGTTTTCTTCTTCCTCAACCTTGTCTATCCTTTGTTTTCTTCCTCCTCAGCCTTGTCTATCCTTTATGTTTTCTTCTTCCTCAACCTTGTCTATCCTTTATGTTTTCTTCGTCCTCAACCATGAAAAGCATTTGCGGGAATATTTAAATTTGGGCTCTATCCATCCATGCATTCGTGGGTGTGACCTTCTGTCTGAGGGCTTTTGCGGGCTATAATTGCTTAAGCATTCCACTCAACTTCACAAAACTTGCAGTATATATTTTGTTAGTGCCCTGATTGTGTGTTTTGTTATTGATGACATGTATTTTCCTGTAACCATCATTTTTTTTATTACTTGTGGCCTCTTGTATTGGATCTTATAGGGTGTTGCATAAATTTGTTCATGGACAATACCAAGCTCTATTAAAATATCAGCAGTCAAACACACAGGATCTACATCAAGATATAAACTCTTACTATTAGGTTGATACATATGTATAATGTTGAAGTTGAAGAGATGCAAAGAAATCTAATTGATAATTAATAAAAGAAGACATTATTTTTTGCACAAGGGCTTTCACAGTATGTGATTTTCAGGTGATAAGTGGCGGCACATAATTGAGTGACATCTCAAATTGTTATACTGGTGTATATATATATATCATATTTGGGTTTTACACCAAATGCTGGGTGTAGGGGATAATGCCATGTTTTGCAGTTCCTTGCTTTCTCTCTCCCTCCTTGACCCTCTTCTTTCTCTTTCCTCAACCTTGTCCATCCTATTTGTTCTGTTCTTCCACCACCTTGGTCATCTTCTTTGTTCTGTTCCTCCTCTGTTTTGTCTCTCCTCTTTTTGCTCTTATCCTCCACCTTGTCTCTCCTCTTTCTGCTCTTCATCCTCCACCTTGTCTCTCCTCTTTCTGCTCTTCATCCTCCACATTTGTCTCTCCTCTTTCTGCTCTTCATCTTCCACCTTGTCTCTCCTCTTTCTGCTCTTCCTCCTGGATTTTGTCCTTCCTTTTTGTTTTCTTCTTCCTAAATAGTGTCCATCCTCATTGTTCTTTATCTCCTCTTCTCTTCTTCCTTGATTTTGTCTCTCCTTTTTGTTCTCTTCCTTGTCCTCCTCAGATGTGTCCTTCCTCTTTGTTCTCTTTCTTGCCGTCCTCAAACTTGTCCCTTCACTTTTTTCTCTTCCTTGTCTTCCTCAGATGTGTCCCTCCTCTTTACTCTGTTCCTTGTCCTCCTCAAACGTGTTCCTCCACTTTGTTGTCTTCCTTGTCCTCCTCAAACTTGTCCCTCCTCTTTGTTCTCTTCCTTGTCCTCCTCAAACATGTCTCTTCACTTTGTTCTTTTCCTTGTCCTCCTCAAACATGTCCCTTCACTTTGTTCTCTTCCTTGTCCTCCTCAAACGTGTCCCTTCACTTTGCTCTCTTCCTTGTCCTCCTCAAACTTGTCCCTCCTCTTTGTTCTCTTCCTTGTCCTCCTCAAACATGTCTCTTCACTTTGTTCTTTTCCTTGTCCTCCTCAAACATGTCCCTTCACTTTGTTCTCTTCCTTGTCCTCCTCAAATGTGTCCCTCCTCTTTGCTCTCTTCCTTGTCCTCCTCAAACTTGTCCCTCCTCTTTGTTCTCTTCCTTGTCCTCCTCAAACTTGTCCCTCCTCTTTGTTCTCTTCCTTGTCCTCCTCAAATGTGTCCCTCCTCTTTGTTCTCTTCCTTGTCCTCCTCAAACATGTCTCTTCACTTTGTTCTTTTCCTTGTCCTCCTCAAACATGTCCCTTCACTTTGTTCTCTTCCTTGTCCTCCTCAAACGTGTCCCTTCACTTTGCTCTCTTCCTTGTCCTCCTCAAACATGTCTCTTCACTTTGTTCTCTTCCTTGTCTTCCTTAAACATGTCTCTTCACTTTGTTCTCTTCCTTGTCCTCCTCAAACTTGTTCCTTCACTTTGCTCTCTTCCTTGTCCTCCTCAAACTTGTCCCTTCACTTTGTTCTTTTCCTTGTCCTCCTCAAACATGTCTCTTCACTTTGTTCTTTTCCTTGTCTTCCTCAAACATGTCTCTTCACTTTGTTCTCTTCCTTGTCCTCCTCAAACTTGTCCCTTCACTTTGCTCTCTTCCTTGTCCTCCTCAAACTTGTCCCTTCACTTTGTTCTTTTCCTTGTCCTCCTCAAACATGTCTCTTCACTTTGTTCTTTTCCTTGTCCTCCTCAAACTTGTCCCTTCACTTTGTTCTTTTCCTTGTCCTCCTCAAACATGTCTCTTCACTTTGTTCTTTTCCTTGTCCTCCTCAAACTTGTCCCTCCTCTTTGTTCTCTTCCTTGCCCTCCTCAAACATGTCTCTTCACTTTGTTCCTTTCCTTGTCCTCCTCAAACATGTCCCTTCACTTTGTTCTCTTCCTTGTCCTCCTCAAACGTGTCCCTTCACTTTGTTCTTTTCCTTGTCCTCCTCAAACTTGTCCCTTCACTTTGTTCTTTTCCTTGTCCTCTTCAAACATGTCTCTTCACTTTGTTCTTTTCCTTGTCCTCCTCAAACTTGTCCCTCCTCTTTGTTCTCTTCCTTGTCCTCCTCAAATGTGTCCCTCCTCTTTGTTCTCTTCCTTGTCCTCCTCAAACTTGTCCCTTTACTTTATTTTCTTTTCCTTTTACCTTGTCTTCTCCCTTGTCTTGTCCGTTATCCTTCACTCTGTCGTTCCTACTCCTTATCCATTTTTCTTTTCTCTCTTCTTTGTTTCGGCTTCTACCTCCATGTCTTCTTCCGCATCTTTCTCCTTCAATGTTCTTTAATCTGCAACATCCTAAAGTGAAACAAGAAACGACCATGTTTTCATGGTAGAAAATTATCTTGAAAATTATCCTCCATATTCCAGAGATATTGCGGAAGGAAACCAGGTAAATGCAAAAGAAAAACTCATAAATATGATGTTTTCATGTTGTTAAAAAGATAAGATGCAGTTACTGTGTGTATAATGTTGGAAAAACCGCAGTCATGTCTGTACAAAACATTGAGAGAAAAGTAATTATTGAGGGAAGATTTTCAAAACTCTGAAGAGATATAGATCTGCTATAGTTTGTGAGTTAGTGCAGTATAAAAACATTTCATATTAAATATTGATTTTTACTTGAATTGTCTGTTGTCTGCAAAGCACAAGTTTAATCTCCATAAACATGTTTTATGGAAGTTCAATCTAGCTGTGATACAAGACACAGAATGATTAGAAGAACATGATCACCTGTATGGCGGGAAGCTCGGTATTACGGAGTTTGATGACCTGATTTCAAAATCTAACATTGTGATGCATTGTCCTGAATCTGTTGACAGTGGCTGCCTGTAAACAAAGTTTTGTTATCCATATTAACTAAGCATAATTTGGACAGATATGAGGTTCTAAATGGTGGCCATATTGAAAACTTTGTCACTTCTTCGCTTGAACAGAAAGTCACACTGAGACAGGATTTCTGCTAATGAGTTGTGCATGGTTCACAGATGGATGTAAATAAGACCTTTACAACATTTAACAAGATCAACAACATGTTTTGCCAGGTAAAGTTTGATGAAGTTATTGGGGTTATTGAGTTCATCTTCCACATATGAACTGTGAATGATTCACAGTTGGTTCTTAATAAACGTTTAACCCAAGCTGCAATAAAGGTAATAACCACAGCAGATATAAAACCTTTAGTAGTGTGTAGAGGATGGTCTTTATTTGGTTCTGATGGTGATTTGGGCAGATTTGATATTCAAAATGGCAGCGATCATGAAAGTCTTGTTATCACATCATGAATGTGAAGTTGTACTGAGATAGGACTTCAACTGAAGTGTTAAAACTCCTCAGATGGTTGTAGATGAAATCATCTTCCCTATGTATGTAGGAAGATGTATTTCATTAGTACTGGACCTTCTGATTCTGGTTCCTCTTAATAATTTCTTTTCAGGGCCATAACTTCTTAACCATTGAAGAGATCTAGACAAAACTTGCACTATGCTTGCATCACTTAAAGTTGATGTGCAGTGCACTGCTGCTGGGTCACAACAACCTTGACTATCAAGGTCAAAGGTGTAATTTTTTGACTGTCAATGAAAGTTGCTGTATATCTTTATCACCCACTGAGGAAGCGCAGTGCTTTTTCAAAGGATCATTGTGACCTTGACCTTGAAATTAAAATTTTCCCAATAATTTCATGTCTTGAAGATAACTCTGAAACTGTTTTTAGGTCACTGTTACCTTGAGTTTAAGTTCAAAAGAATTTCTTGGTCATTAAAGATATAACATAATGAAAGCTTCTTTAACACCCATTGGAAAACTGCAGTGCTCTGTCATTGTAACATTGTGACCTTGACCTCAAGGTGAGAATTTTCCTACTTCTTACTTTTCTGTTGGATAATATTTAAACCATCAATGATATCTTAATGATAGTTGCTAATCTTAATCATGTACAGATGATGTTCAGTGCTGTGTTACTTAGTTATTGCAACAAATGGCTTCATATGAACTGAAACCTATTGTAGCAGCATTATATTTAATGACTTCTTGTTGGTGGTATTTTGATACATTCTTGTGCGAGCAATGGCACTGATTTGCAGATCTTATTACAGCAGACTGATATCTTGAAAATCTAGTGACAGCAACCTCTCCTGAACATGATAAATATCAACAACATTGGATGGAAAACTTATGAATATCTGTGGAATTCAAGATGTAGAAAACGGAACCTGTAGGGGACTGAGGATGAGTGCAAAATGGTTAAGGAAATAGCTTGTCTGTGACAATGTGGTGAATAATTAGGAATAAAGATTCTTTATTGATGATAGGATGTTTAAAAATGTAAATATGGAGGGGCATACCTCTTTGGGCTAAACATCAGCATTAAAAATAGTGATTTGGTCATACGATAAAAACAGTTAAAGCTGATGCTATCAGTTAAAGAGCATCACGTAATGATAAATTTGCGTATCTACAATAACAACTATTAAGTATATGCAGTAACTTTAATTAACACAGTTATATTTCAGGTCATTACTTTAATTGTGAAAATTAAGCACTAAATTAAGATAATACTTGTAAGCTAATATATGTGCATTTTATTGAACTGTTTGAGAAAACATCTTTTCTGGAGCAGTGTAATGATTATTGACCAGATGTAGAATACAAAACAATATCAGATACTTACAGAAATTTAAAGATATTTTTTGTTTTGATTGTACTTATTACTTCATGCATGGAGGTGGCATTTGTCTTCTAGTCTTTGTTTATAATACCATTCATGCTAGATATTTTGCATTTTCTCAGTCTTCAGCCTGTTGTAATACAGCAAAAACTGTTGAAGTCTTGAAATAACATAATACAGCAAAAATGGCTGAAGTCTTGAAATGACAACTTTTATCAGTTAATTTGTGGCTTAAAGGACTTTCCATTTCCTGTTTTCCTTAGATTTACATATTTAGGATTCTAGACTTATACAGGAAGAAGAACATTACCATCAGAACGTGTCAAGTTAACACTTGTATCCACAATAGAATTATTCTATATCAAAAGAAAACATTGATCTGATAAAAACCATCATAGTGGTTTACAAAACTCAATTTTCTGTGTTACTGCAGGATGGTCAAACATTTCTCTTTGAATTAATGGTTTTCTGAATAATCTGAAAACAAATCCTAGTGTATTGACAGAAGTGATAATCGTATAGGACAGATCTATTGATGTTGCAGAATGGGTTGTCTTACAGGACAGGTTCTACTGTAGCTACAGAATGGGTTGTCTTACTGGACAGGTTCTACTGTAGCTACAGAATGGGTGGTCTTACAGGACAGATTCTACTGTAGCTACAGAATGGGTTGTCTTACAGGACAGGTTCTACTGTAGCTACAGAATGGGTGGTCTTACAGGACAGGTTCTACTGTAGCTACAGAATGGGTTGTCTTACTGGACAGGTTCTACTGTAGCTACAGAATGGGTGGTCTTACAGGACAGATTCTACTGTAGCTACAGAATGGATGGTCTTACAGGACAGGTTCTAATGTAGCTACAGAATGGGTGGTCTTACAGGACAGGTTCTACTGTAGCTACAGAATGGGTGGTCTTACAGGATAGGTCCTGCTGAAGCTACAGAATGGGTGGTCTTACAGGACAGGTTCTACTGTAGCTACAGAATGGGTGGTCTTACTGGATAGGTCCTGCTGAAGCTACAGAATGGGTGGTCTTACAGGACAGGTTCTACTGTAGCTACAAAATGGGTGGTCTTACAGGATAAGTCCTGCTGAAGCTACAGAATGGGTGGTCTTACAGGACAGGTTCTACTGTAGCTACATAATGGGTGGTCTTACAGGACAGGTTCTAATGTAGCTACAGAATTGGTGGTCTTTCTGGATAGGTCCTGCTGAAGCTACAGAATGGATGGTCTTACATGACAGGTTCTACTGTAGCTACAGAATGGGTGGTCTTACAGGATAAGTCCTGCTGAAGCTACAGAATGGGTGGTCTTACAGGACAGGTTCTAATGTAGCTACAGAATGGATGGTCTTTCAGGACAGGTTCTAATGTAGCTACAGAATGGGTGGTCTTACATGACAGGTTCTAATGTAGCTACAGAATGGGTGGTCTTACTGGACAGGTTTTACTGTAGCTACAGAATGGGTGGTCTTTCAGGACAGGTTCTAATGTAGCTACAGACTATGGATTAAATTCTTCATTTATAAAGATTGTTCTCATCGATGTTTACGAAACATATACCGTCAAATGATAAAGAGAGAATAGTTTTTGCGCGACTATCTTACCAAAATGTGTAATGATACACTGTTCCTTTTCTTAAAAATACACATTCCATGTGAATTCATTCCTTGCTGCGTATACTGATTGCTTAAATATTCATAGTTGGGGCCTCAATTTATGTCAGCTGGTGCATAAACTCTCGATTTGACAGTGAGACATGAAAGAAAAGTTGACTCGCAGAAATTGTATTTACCTGGTTTACCATGGACCAGTAGATAATGACTTATACCTGTGATTTTAACACGGAACACTGTTGATTAGGGCTAGTGTGAAGACAAGTACTTGTATACATAAGATAAATAAGGGATATTTGTATAGGTTAGTGAATGACAGCTTGGTGTTTCTGATATATAAAAAAAACCAAAACATGCACAAACATTAGGCTGTAATCAAACAGAAGGTTATTAAGATAAGTAAAAGAGATGAAAACAAACTTTGAAGAGAAAATTTTCGTTGGTCTGACGTGTTAGTTGATTGAACATTCAGAGATCAATTTCTTGGCTCCGGGAGATCAATTTTGACAGAATTTTGGGGTACACACATTATGTAAGTAGAAGGTTTATTTTTCCCAAGAACATGTGCCCAGTCCTGCCGCATGAAGTGTATCTGTAGTCTACACCAACCTAAACGTACTACACGATGACGTTGCTGGAGAACAGGACGCATGCCTCGTTCCAGTAATCAATTACATACTGTTTGGGGACTAATCTAACCATCAAAGAATCAGTTCTGAGTCGTTCACGGAGACCCTGATATACATATCCTGAAGATTAAACGTTACGTGTGGACATTCTGACTGAGGCTGGTTTCTAGTGTTCCAAACTGTTTGAAATGTCTCCACAAGGCATCTGCAGTATTTCGATGTTCAACGCAATGTCAATATGACGTTAACAAACTATTATATTGCCTACAGCTTGGCATCTGTCAGTTTCATTCAACTTTGGCATGAGGTATCAAAGACTTTTTTCAAAATTATGCTGGTTTTGTGTGTTTAAGTTATTTACACTATGCTTTTACACAGGTTTAGGTGACAAACATGCTTGCGACTGACTGCTGGCCAAAAAAGAACGTGACAAATTACCTGTGCATGTCTTGCACTGGCAAGTGTAAATGATGGCGAGGTATACACAACTTACCAGTGTAAAGTTTCAAGCTTCAATTGATAAAATTGAGCAACACATGAATATTTTACACATGCACAGTTTGTTTTTTTCGCTGGTGTATATAGAATTACTTGACATCAAGAGATAAACACATTTGTTGTGTATGAATTGACCCTTGGGTGTGGCATACCTAAAGGGTAATTATTTCTGGGTCATATTTTGATTTAGGTGAGATGAGATAACAACCTGATAACCATGTTAACTCCTACTGGGAATCAAAAGAGAAAGACAGTAATGATATAAGAATTTACCTATTTGTCTTGCCCCATCAAAGAGGTTAAGTGACATAGCTTTAATTTGGAAATATTTAAAATACCCAACCTATACGCATGTATAACATCATTGGACTTCAAGATCCAGGTGAGCGATACAGGCCCTATGGGCATCTTGTTTTTCAATGTTAATACTTTCGTAATCTTTCATGAGTATAGCTCTAAAACGCAGACTATTTTCTAAGTCAGTCAGAATTGTAATTAATTAGAGTCCATGGTAGCTGAAATTAAATTCAGTGCAGTGCTATATTACAAGCCTTTTAAAATAATTACATGTGTTGAAAAACATATTTCAAATTGTGTTAAATTTGGAACAAGCTCAATGCAATTTTATTCCATTTTTCAATTTTTATCAAAATTCTTTAGTTGTTTTTTGACAGAGGGTTGTAAGAATGGTTCATTTTCTTGACATAAGAGCTGTTTACACACTGGTACAGACAAATTTGTATATGCAACGAGACTATGATGTAGACTTAAATATGGAGAATAAAAAAAATTCCAAACATAGAAAAATGTACTGGTTTCCTGGGGATCCAGGATATTTAATTAAACCAAAATTCAATAGAGCCTGCCTAGAATACAGGCAGGTAAATCAACGGTCTAGTTTGACAATTCAATTAAATTTTTTGTTGGTTCCATACAAATGGACGAGATGCACCAAGCCTGCTAATGTGTTTCAGTACACTGAGGTAAAATCTTCGATTTTCTCCCAAAACATAACATCATTTATACATGTGAAATAGAGAAATCTTCTACCAGATATAGAATTTCAAGTGGATTCAAACATCCAAAAGCCCTTGGAGAGTAATTCCTGATATGCTCATGAAATTCTTGCCCATATACAGACATGAAAAATATTCCACGAGCTTCCATCTCCGATTTCTTTGTTTGCTGTGGTGGGATTGTAACATGACAGCCACCATTGCTTCTCTCTGCATTCCTCTGCATCTCACAAGCATAGAGAGATTTACTAAAATCAATTCTACCACGGCAAGCTCAAGGATCGATCAACAGCATTTGCAGATAGTAAAGATGTGATAGCATTACCAATTGATTCTAAGGATCATATTTATGTGTTGTTCATGTCTAACATCGACGTTTCCATCTCATGATTTTAAACATGCACCTAGTTTTCATGAAGTTGTACAAAAAACTTTCATCCATTGAGCTAATCCGAGGCTATTCAGTGCTTGTGTGAATATTTAAATAAAGGTTTATCAAGCCTAAAATTGATCTGCCAAAAGAATGGAAACTTCCCATTTCCACCTGATACTTGGTGACGAGTTAGCAAAATCATTTACTTCTAATAAGTCAAAATTGTTCAGGTTTTGCTGCACTGGTTTAACTTTATTGGATTTGTTCCCAAAGTTTTCAAGTCTGTAACCTCAACTCATCATGTTTTTACTGAAGTAATTACTATTAATGTGGAAATTTGCACAGGGGAGCTAAATTTCCCCTATATATCTGAGTTTGTGACCTATTACATACATGGGTATACATTAGATAGGCGAAGATTGAAGATGAGAATAACCCTCACACATGCACACAATCATGAAATTACCCCTTCCCCCATGTAGCAATAAGATTTTGGATGCCTCTGATGCCCTATGAAGCTTTAGGTTTTCTGAGTGCTTTGATGTCCTATGTAACAGTAGGATTTTGATTGCATCTGATGCCCTATGAAACATTAGAATTTTGATTGCCTCTGATGCCCTATGAAACATTAGAATTTTGATTGCCTCTGATGCCCTATGAAGCAGTAGGATTTTGATTGCATCTGATGCCCTATGAAGCATTAGAATTTTGATTGCCTCTGATGCCCCAAGAAGCAGTAGGATTTTGATTGCCTCTGATGCCTTATGAAGCATTAGAATTTCGATTGCCTCTGATGCCCTAAGAAGCAGTAGGATTTTGATTGCCTCTGATGCCCTATGAAGCATTAGAATTTTGATTGCCTCTGATGCCCCAAGAAGCAGTAGGATTTTGATTGCCTCTGATGCCCTATGAAGCATTAGAATTTTGATTGCCTCTGATGCCCAAGAAGCAGTAGGATTTTGATTGCCTCTGATGCCCTATGAAGCGTAAGGATTTTGATTGCATCTGATGCCCCATGAAGCAGTACAATTTTAATTGTCTCTGATTCCTAGGTAAAAGGATTGTATATTGTACAAATAGAAGTACCCAACCCCTACCCTCCATCCCACAAAAATATGAATTAAAAAAGTATTTTGTTTACCTAATTTATATTAAGTTATGTATGGAATTAGAAAAATAGACATGAAAGGTGTGACCCCCTTTGGTACTAAGTGGTAAATTAAAAAAGAAAAAGGAATATTTCATGATGATTGCTGATAAGGTAAAATGCAGGCCCTCTGGGCCTTTTATTTCTATTTGAATATTGACAGTTTGTATTGTGACTGACAGATTAAAAGATTCTACTCAATTATGAACTAAATCTAGATTCTTTTACATAAGATTTTTCAAGTTTCTTTTTTTCATTCCACAAAGGCCATTTTACCCGCTCCTTTGAGGGGTCTTTATAGACAGGTTTAAGGGTCTTTATAGACAGGTTTAATTGTATATGAAACTACAACATGGTGCAGTAGTATATGGTGTTTAAGATTCTCATTAACTATGAAGTGGCTGCTGAATAGGTTGACTATGGTACAGCTGAAAGGAATGAAGCACTTCACATGCCTGTGTTTGGTCATCAGGAAAATGGATTTAATTGTATTTTTGTCTGTTGTGGACTTTGTGGTATTGTGTATCTGAACTGTGGGATAAGTAGTTAAAAGTAGCACACTTGAACACACAAAGCCTTGCAGGTTGATTGGACATTGCCATTCTCAAAATAATGTCCACAACTTGCATAATAGCACTCGGACCACCGGTCAAGCCCTCTAACTGCTGATCGTTATATACAAATACTTTTCGGCCACTGTTCAAGCCCAGTTGTACCACAGAACATTCTGGAAAAATGTTTTTATCGAGATTGTCCAATTGGTCAGTCACATGTTACATACAGTCAAACTTCTTTGTCCGGTTCCAAATTTTATTCCTATATATTACTAATAACTTGCCACCTTATGATTCGAAGTTTTACAAATTGAACTTTTAGATGTATCAAAGTTCTTTCATGGCCCGTTAGCTATGATAACACAGTCATTGACACCTCATGATTCAAACAAAACATTCACCTGCACTGTGCAGGTATTTTCGCCCTGCAACACATTTCAACAAAGAGTGCTACCTGACAGTGGGATTACGATAGCCCGCTATCATTAGCTCTGTGTTATGGGTTTAATTAATGATTGGCCACAGATTTAGATTTAATTGCTTACTTACAAGCCTTGATGTTTAATCAAAGATAATGGGACGTTGTGTGATGTTCACTGCTGCTACTGTGGTGATGGCATTTAGTTCGGTCTAATTTACGAAATTTTGAAAACAATCGGAGGAAATCCTATCACTAAGACACTTGTATAATGATTTTAATCATTCCCAAAGCATCACTTTTTAGTTTTAAGCATAAAAACAAGAGAAACTTCATGATTTATCTGTCAATCATGCATTCTCTAATAGATTCAGGTTTGCCGTCGTCAGAACATCGGCGAACACTCTTGTGATTTCTGCTGTTCTTTCTGGACAGATTACATTACAATTTGCTTTCTTTCGAATTCGTTAGAGCCTATAATGTTTATGTATCAGTCCTACAATAATTACCGTAACACGTGACGACCACTTTAATGCTGCACATCATTTCATTTAAGATCGACTCGTAAAATGCATATATTGTGTGACACAAAGGATCGATTCCTCATTGATTTTATATAAAGTTATGAGGCTTTTTTCATGAATGAAAATGATTTGTATAAAGATAAAAATGCATCTTTTCACTTAATCTTGTGTCTTGGTATTTGTTGTGTTTGTTCAGGTAGAAATATTGTCATCAACTTTATATAGGCAATATAACCCATCACACACGATTCAAAGTCTCGATGTATCCGAAGTTTTTTTGGTAGTCCCTTGAACTTCGAAACATCAAAGTTTGACTGCATTTTGTCATTGGTAACTGCTTAAGTCCTTATCACCCTAGTCCCTAGTTAAATGTCAGGTCTTTAACAACTGTTGAAGTGCCAGTCGCAGAGTGCACATTTATATAACACTGGTGATTAATGCAATACAGTTGTGCAATGGTAGAAGGAAGGGAGGGTCTTGTGACAGTCAATTCCTCAGTGATCAGCGATGAAGCATTACTGAATTATTCAGTTTTTATTTTAAATGATTTTATTAGAAGATGTGATTTCTTCTGGCTTTCGTCGTTCAATTCTCTCACTCTCACATTTTTTGTTTTAATGTTGAGTTAAAAAATTTAGCATGGAAAATTTGTAACTTCTTTCAGTTTTCTACAAAGACCTGAAGGAATCATTACATCACCTTGACTGAACAACAGTGTATGTAGATGGATTTTTACAAAGTCTGGGCCTACAGAACAGCAGTATATGTAGCTGGACTTACTTTAATAATGGGTTAATTGCCTGGTAAATATGTTCAGCTGTATTTTTTAATCATTTTAGCCCACTATTATTAGATTTCTTGGAAAGTAACTTATGGATCTTCCTCAAATTTCATGTGTAAGTTTCTCTTGGTCCCTAGTTGTGCTGTTTTGATTTTGATCAGCAAAACAAAATGACTGACAGGCTGCCATCTTGAATTTTGATGATGAAAGTTTGTTATGGCTTTTTTTTGAGAAGAAAAGATTTCTCAGATTTCTTAAGTAGGTTTTCCTTAGTCTTTTGTTGTGCCATTTTGATTCTGTGTATGATTAGAAAATCAAAGTGGATGATGACAGGTGACCATATTTGATTTGGAAGTTTAAAGTGATCACTATTTATAAGAGGATTTTTTTAATGTAATTAAGGGCAAAAACAGAAGAAAGAAAGGAAGAGAAAAAAACTTTTAAATAACAAATGAAAATAAAAATGGGATTGTGTGCCAATTAAGATTACCCAGGGGTCTCTTCTGTAAGCTGCATCTAGATCTGATTTTGATGTCACTTTTAAAGATAGGCTGTACACATACTTATGTTTGGTATTCTTACTTCAGCCCTTGAAGCTGTTTCTATGTGTTTGAGAGACATAAATTCATCATTGTGCTAATTTGTCAAAAAATTATGATCTGCTAAAATTTGATTAAGTACGTTTATAGAAGATATTGGAATAATATACAGTGGCTCTTCCTGGGACAATACATGCTGTACGGAAAGGCTGCTTGGTGACAGGTACTGACTGTGGCATTTACGTTCTGAGTGAATACCTGCAGTGTGTGTACACTAGATCTAGTTGGACAAATACCCAAGGTTTGGGGTTAGCCCTTATTTACGTGTCAAAAATAGATAAATAAAGGTATAGAAATTCCTTTGGATGCCTGCAGGGTACTGGTCAGTTTTCACGTTGTGCGGTCACCTGTTTTGTTTGACCTCTATTTTACTGCTCCTGCTCGGTATTTTAAATACTGGTACATGTACACACTTAATGTATTATGTAGGAATTCGGTGAGAATCTAGACCATCCCTAATGCGATCTTATCAGATGTTCGGGTGGCATTAAGCATACTTGTGTGTAATGGTCACTTTAAACATCTTGACCACCAGTGAAACTATCCTATCTGTACATCAGTGACCTAAATCTGTGCCTAAATCTTTTGTTCCAGTAGGTATAAAGGTAGATTGAATTTGGACCAATTTTAGTCTCCCCATGTACAGCAGTACTTACCCCCAGAGGGTGTATTTTTTAAGAGTTGTTTATTTCTGCTATCAGATTGTAGTACAGGCCTTTAACGTAATCCTGTCAACAACTTTAAGTGGAAGATTCAAATTAGAGATGCAGGTATCTTTCAGAAAACCAAAATGGGAGATAAATGACACATTTAAAAGATTTGGGGCTGTAATAAGTAAGATGGTTACCTATTTAGCTATAAAGTATGTACATGCATGGGTACCTGTCAAAGCACATACCTGTTGTAACATGTGTCAGTTATTTCAAATATGGTTTTTAATTACTAAAAGCAATATTTTTATCATGAAAATCATATTCATAAGCTCACCATTAATTAAATTATAGTTTTTTGCCCTGGTCTTCTGAGGGTGGAGGGGGAGGTGGCACAGATAGTGTAGCTCATATCTATCTGTATGTTAGGTTGTAAATCTGTCAAGTCTCCACAGGTACTGATGCATGGATGCAGGAATATTCTTGCCTTACAGATATTTTCTAGCTGATAGGAGCACAACATTTTAACTCTGACACATTTTGTTTTTAACACTTTAAATGTGTACAATAGAGCTGCTCTCTTTTTCGCCCACCATCACGACATGGTGGGCTATTCAAATCACCTATGATTGACCGTCTGTCTGGTGTCCATCGTTTGTCCATTGGTCCTTAAAACAATTGTTGTTATTGCTAAGGTAGGACATGGATCATTCTATAATTTTATAGACATTCCTTGATCCCTAGTCGTACCCTTTGGATTTTGGAATTGATCAGAAAATTAAGATGACTGACAGGTGGCCATCTTGGATTTTGGTAGTAAAATTTGTTATTGCTATTTCTGAAGAAGCACTCCAATCTTTCTCAAACTTCATATGAAGGTCTTTAGTTGTACATGATTTTATGTGGTGGATTAATCTTACAAATAATAGATGGATCTTTTTTTTTTTTTTGCTAAAAAATTATGTAAAAAATATGTTTGTTCCAATTCTTGTGTTCATTTGTTTCACTACTGATCAGAAATATTAAAATGGTTGACAAACAGCAGTCATTGATTTTGACAATGAAAGTTTGTTATTGGAATTTCATGAGTAGTACTGTATGGATCCGTCTCAGATTTTATGTGTAGGTATCCATCGGTGAATTGTTGTGGCCTTTTGATTTTGGGACGACTGACAAGCAATCGTTTGACAGTTGAAGATTATTTTTGCTATTTCTTTAGCAGAATTCTCAAATTTGATATAATTAAGAGCAAATAAGAGTAAAAGAAGAGAAAAAAGGGAAACATTTAAACTTTTAAAAAATAAAGATCAAACAATAGTGGGTGCCAAGATCCCTCCAGGATTGCTTGCATTGTATCATATAAGATAACAATTGTTTAGAAGTTGTGTCTATTGTTTAAACCGTGAGATTTTATTGCATCACATGAGATAATAGAAATGTTAAGAAGTCATTGTTTACAGTGGTACATGTGTCATAATGGAAGACATGATCATATAGTGAAAATCTTTATAATATCATTAAATGAATGCAAACAGAGGAATTTATGTTTAGAAAGAGGTAGTATCATTCATGACCATCATTAGATTATTTCTTTTGAATTTTACCACTCATTGTCCAAACACAGCATCCTTCTTTCTGATAGACGTCCAAACACAGCATCCTTATTTCTGATAGATGTCCAAACACAGAATCCTTCTTTCTGATAGACGTCCAAACACAGAATCCTTCTTTCTGATATATGTCCAAACACAGAATCCTTCTTTCTGATAGACGTCCAAACACAGAATCCTTCTTTCTGATAGACGTCAAAACACAGAATCCTTCTTTCTGATAGACGTCAAAACACAGATTTCTGATAGACGTCCAAACACAGCATCCTTCTTTCTGATAGACGTCCAAACACAGCATCCTTCTTTCTGATAGACGTCCAAACACAGATTTCTGATAGACGTCCAAACACAGCATCCTTCTTTCTGATAGACATCAAAACACAGAATCCTTCTTTCTGATAGACGTCCAAACACAGAATCCTTCTTTCTGATAGACGTCCAAACACAGATTTCTGATAGACGTCCAAACACAGCATCCTTCTTTCTGATAAATGTCCAAACACAGCATCCTTCTTTCTGATAGACGTCCAAACACAGATTTCTGATAGACGTCAAAACACAGAATCCTTCTTTCTGATAGACGTCCAAACACAGCATCCTTCTTTCGGATAGACGTCCAAACACAGCATCCTTCTTTCTGATAGACGTCCAAACACAGCATCCTTCTTTCTGATAGACGTCCAAACACAGAATCCTTCTTTCTGATAGACGTCCAAACACAGAATCCTTGTGGTAGATGTCTTATCTGTCTTATAGACATCCAAACACAGAATCATTGCGGTAGATGTCTTATCTGTCTTATAGACATCCAAACACAGAATCCTTGTATGTACCTGAGCAATGAGCTTTTATAATTCGGAAGATTTACATATAACACATTATCAACCTTTGCTAAATAAAATACTTCATAGCAAATTTTTTTCCACAATATTGACTTAAGAATAAAACATGAGATTACATAGATTTAATTTTTCCAGAAGGTAGACAGAGAGCCCTATAGGCAATTTAATTTCTCCAGAAGGTAGACAGAGAGCCTTATAGGCAATTTAATTTCTCCAGAAGGTAGACAGAGAGCCCTATCAGCGATTTAATTTCTCCAGAAGGTAGACAGAGAGCCCTATAGGCGATTTAATTTCTCAAGAAGGCAGACAGAGAGCTCTATAGGCGATTTAATTTCTCCAGAAGGTAGACAGAGAGCCCTATCAGCGATTTAATTTCTCCAGAAGGTAGACAGAGAGCCCTTTAGGTAAAAGCTATATGGAGGAATAGCTTGGAAGTCCTTCCCCATTCATGCAGATAAAGAAATTTTAACTCAAAGGTTGATTGAAGTTTGTTTTATTGCCCTTTGAGCAGCCAAGGTTTGATGTGGGGTCTCCCAAGAATACCTCACTGAACAAAATACAGGAGGCCCCGCATACGCCATCCACAACAATAAGGGTAAAGTGTCCTGCCCAAGGTCACAACAGCACAGACATGGAATCACAAGAAAAACACAGATTACCATGGGTAAGGAATGTCAAACTATGCACCTGGGATCTTTACCTGAGGTCATTTAGATCAACGCTTTTTTTAACTGAGCTATTTGTGGCTCCCTCAGGTGGTCCATTCAGTGTGTATTTTGACATTGTAGTCTTCATGAATTCGCAAGGCAGAGAGGTTAGTCCAATTAGAATTCTTTATGTATGGAAATATTTCCTGATTTTTCAATAAAAACTATCGAGATTTATAACCAACAATGTTGGTAAATATACAGTTGCTTCATGGCTGTTAAGAGAAAACTTTCGCCTCATGCAGACAATATTTTTCCTAGGTTTCTCCATTACCTTAAGACAACCATTTTGATTGTTCCCAAAACAGCAGTAGAGAAATGATTTGTCATGGAACTGTGCAAAGAATAAAGGGAACAAAAAACTTGGGAAAATTATAACCTACAGATCGAATACATTTAGCAGTTGATTGGTAAACAATATCTTTCCAATTCTCTTGGGTAAAAGAACTTCTGAAAATTTTTCATTGCTATGTTAAAGTGTTCGGTAACATTGAAATACTGTTCCTTGCTTGTTTGCTGGGTCTGTTAACCTGAAGAACAGTCAGCATCATTTTGTGGTCGCACGAAGCTACCTCGCTGAATACCATGTAACTGAGGCTCATTGCAGGCTATCTAGAGTGATTGGGGCAAAGTGTCTTGACTAAGGTCAACATAACAACTCTGCAAGAGAGTTGGAGATCACAGTTTCTAGAGAAACACAAACCACAGAGGAAAGGCATTGAGCCTTACTGTGACCTTGGCTCTTCGTCTTAGCTTACATTCATCAAGCATGAAAGGCTGTTTTGTTTTATCAGGATACAAAAAAATGTCTGCCTGACAAAACTTTGCAAACAACATTTTTTCATGTCTCAATGAATTTAAAAAAAAAAAATATTGATTAGCTCACCTGACCTATTGTCTGTCTGACATCAACTTTTCCCCTAAAAAAGGCTTCTTCTCAATAACCAGGAGGCTAAGTGTCATGTTATTTACCTGGAAGGTTTCTGCAATGAAGCCAGACAAAGGTTTGAAAAAATTAATGGATTTGACCTTTTTCAAGACTATTTGGATAAAATTTGTATTAATACTCAGCTTCTTCTGATTAACGAAAAGGTCTAGAATCATGGTGTTTGTCTGGTAGGTTCTTGGGATGAACTACAACAAAAATTGTGAAAAGAAATGACCTTGGCCCATATTGAAGATCAAAAGGGTTAAATTTGTTGAAACCTTCAAACAAGTTCACCATGACTTTGAATATTGATTATGTGAAATGTTAATATACCTTAAAAACCCACGCAATGTGCACAGTGTAATGGCGGACGTTATCATAATAATATGCAGAATGTCAATGGAGCCTTATCGTATGACTATGGATTTAATTCAATATGTATTAAAATTGGTCTTATTGGTGTTTATAAATGATATCTACACGTCTTATGATAGCAACGGAATAGCACTGGCATGATTATCTTACCAAAATGTGTAATGATACACCATTCTTCATTTGACAATACTCATATGCATGCACATTCTGCGCGATTCCATTCGGTTCTCCTTATACAAAGATTGCTTGCATATACAGAGTTGGAACCTCAATTTAGATCAGCTGGGGCAACACTATGTGCCAGTCAGACATGAAAGAAAACTTAACTCGCCGTAATCGTAATTACCTGAATTGGTCATTAACATGCAGATAATGACTTGTACCTGTGATTTTAACACGGAACACTGTTGATTAGGGCTAGTGGGAAGACAAGTACTTGTATACGTAAGCTAAATAAGGGATATTTGTATAGGTTAGTGAATGACAGCTTGGTGTGTCTGATGTCAAAGAAAACAAACAAGAAGATGCACAAACATTAGACTGTAATTAAGCAGAAGGCTATTAATATCAGTAATTGAGACGAAAACATATTTTGAAGAGAATACTTTCAAGTTTGTGTTAGCTGAACATTCTGATATTGATTTCTTAGCTCTTTGAGATCGATTTTGACAGAATTTTGGGTTGCACACTTTATGCAAGGAGGAGCATTTTTTTTACCATTTTCAGCCCAAAGAGTACCTGGGCACATTAAGCAGGTTTTTACGGTAACGTGAATGTTATTGAATGCCAGATGAGCAATGCAGGCCCATTGGGCCCCTTGTATTTGATTTGGAATAAAGGTTATGAAAATAAAATTAGGTTCAAAAATTGTTTTAAACAACAGTAAGTATTCAGACTGAACTAAGCTGCATCACCAAGCAACGTCTATGTAATCTGATAAAAATCACCATCTTTTTTAACTCACCTGGCCCGATTTCAAGTAAATCATGTTTGGATGAAGAATATTTTGCCCAAATTTTGTGTGAATTATGCTTTGGTGAAGGGGAATCAGTTTTGTATGTAAATGGTGGATCTAGGCCTCCAAGGGCAGGAGGAGAGGGGGATCAATAGGGATAATGTGTTTGAAAACAGTTTAGATCCCCATCCCATAACCATGTATAGCATAGCAGGGCATAAAGAAATAAACACACTCGGGATGTAAGAATTGGCCCTGGGTTCTGATCCCAGTCCAAGAGATTCAGTTTTATAGTAGTATCTTTGAAATAATTGAGATCCCCTCTCCTAAACCATATATGGCAGGCATCAAGAGATAAACACATTCACAATGTAAGATCTGGCCCTTGGGTACACCCACCACTCTGTGTGATATCTTTGAAACATTTGAAATCCCCACCCCATAACCATATATATATATAATTGCTTGGCATCAAGAGATAAACACATTTATTTTGTAAGAAATGACCCTTAGGTGTGGCAGACCTCAAGGTACATTATTTTTGGGTATTTTTTTTATAGTTTAGAAACCAACCTGATTACCTTATAAACTCCAGGCTGTCCAGCGTCCCTTAAATTCCTAAAAAAAAAAAAAAATGAAAAATTCAAAGGGAATTCCTAAAAAAAGCCCTAATTTTTCACTTCAGTTCCTACTTTTTAAAAATATTTCTTACAATTTATTGAAAATGTTTTCATTAAATTCATACTTAAAATGTATTTTAATGTAGTCGGTAGTTCTAATTCAGGGTAGACAATGAAAGGCAGTTGACCAGTGGATCTATGTGCCCAGATTGTTATTGGTTGTGACTGAGTAACAGAGGTGTGATTCTTAAGGTTACAGCCAACAGCAGCTGGGACACTGAAACCCTGGAAGACACCTTTCCTGCAATTAAGGCATTGTATGTTAGTTTCTATTTTGTCAAATTTGCAAAGGTATGTCAGTTTAATGCTTTCATACTCCCTATTCTAGTTACAAAATTCCTAATTTTAGCCCTAAATTTGCCCTAAAATTTTGTAATTTTAGCCCTAAATTTAGCCCTGATTTTTTGTCAAGAAGTGCTGGACAGCCTGAAACTCTTACAAGGAATAAAAAAAAAAGACAGAGATGATATAAGAATTTACCCATCAAAGACGATTTTAAGAACCAGTTGAGTGGTATAGGCCCTATGGACCTCTTGTTACTGACATACCTTGAGTAGTTTCAGTCATAAAGTCACACACAAACTTTGTCTTTTCTTGTTTTATGCCCACCAACCATGTAACTCTCTGTAACTGTCCTTTTATGACATGGACGCTTAAAAAGAAGTTCCAGGGCCTGATGATTTTTTTCCTTTGGCTACCATCATCATATGGTGGGCTGTTCAAATTACCCTGAATCTGGCTGGTTCATTGTCTGTCTTCCACCAACTGTTGTTTGTCCTTTATAAATATCATTATGGCTATTTCTTGAGACGAGCAAGATGGAAGTATGAAAAAGGTTTGCAGAAAGAAATTTCACTGTGGTCAGCTTTATCCTTTAAGACGAGATTTAAGCTTCATAGATGATGAATGATATTTAGTGAATAATGATAAACCTAGACTGTTTTAAGTTTGTAGCTATTGGAAGTAGGTTTAAAATGATTTGATTGAAACCTACTTTAAAATTCAATGGTGTGTAATTTAGATGTATTTGTGACAAACATCTAATAACAGAAGATTGGTCCAATGTCATTCAATTACATTTCAATGAAAGAGAAAATTTATCAGAAAAATAGATCATCCCAATATATAACCTTTCAGAATATCATTACCAGAAAAAAAATTTAAATTTTAGAAATTTTGAGCATTTGACCTTCATGTGTCCTTATGTCTGTTGCATCTCCTAGCTATGACTGTGCTTATAAATTCATGTTTGGATTGTAAAATTTTGCAACAAATTGTCTTTTTCAGATGTTTGATGCTAAAGAAATGGACATTGTGATATAAAGATAGACAAAACAGGTAAGCAATCTTTTTTTCTGATGGTCAATGGATTAGTTAAAAAAGATTTTATGTCTTAACTGAGTCAAGGTGACCAGTGGTGAAGATGCATGGGAATTTTTCATCTGAAGAAAAAAGATCAGTTTTTCTTTCCTGTAGTTGGGTAATTGAAGTAGGGTGACATTATGAGCCATCAGGTCAGTTAGCAGAGCTAGATGACAACAGTTGATGTGATTATCTCCCTGTGTGATGCTACCCATTTACACAACTAGGTGGATTGAAATGCTTGACATGGGTAAGGAACAACAATGTTCAAACCTTCGACCTGTCTATATCTTTCAATGCTGTATATTTTGTGATACTTGGTTTTCTTTGCCATGAATTGTTTAGAGGTAAAAGTGTATTCTTTTCTGAGGGATTTAGACAGTTTTTTTTCCATATTTATTCATGTAAGGACCTGTAAAATTATACATGTTTCCCTCACCTAACCCTCTCCATACTTGTGACATCCTGAGACATTATAGATAACTTTTGACAAGCTGTGTGACATCTAGTGACATAATGCCCTGTTTCCACACCAAAAGAATAATATTTGTTGGGTAGTTTACACTTGTTTACAACAAAACTACAGGCTCATATTCTAATTTTGACTTCTGAGGCTTTGATGACTGAAAAGAAATGAGCAGAACTAGAAAAAAAAGTTTAAATAAGGACTGATGGTAAAATACCACAATTACAAGCATGACAAAATCATGAATCATCGTTTCTTCAAATCGAGAACGTCCAGCCCCTACTTTGGAAAGCATCAAAATGCAAAGGATTAACCCAGCAACTGCTTCCATTAGCGATGCAAAATTTGAAATGTTCGTGGAAAAAGTTAATGATTTATGATATGCAGACTAGGGACTATCTTTTTCATATACAAAATAATTGTTTTGACCTCCCGGTAAATATAAATGACATATACCGGTACATTGAGTTTGCCAGTGTTTCTGCATTGAACACATGCAGAATCGGTTTGTACTACAATGTGAAATGCTCTATATATACATGGTGGGAGTATTTGTAGATGTTGCTTTTCATTGATTTTGGATTTTTTAAAAATCAACTAATTGTGTCTATTTTTACTTGATAACATTACTAATTTACCAATAGAGAAAACCATTAAGACTTTTGTTGAAAATATTAAAACTTTCTGATTCAACCATTTGGTAAAACATTCAAGATTTGAAGAAAGGAAAAAATTTTTGCTGACTGAGTTATACATATTTATGGAGTCATCCTTCAGTTATTCCAGATGTCTGATTCCATACTGTTAATGACATTTTATCAAAACTAAATTCTTGCTGGTGTTTGTAGTTACATTAATATTTTATTGAAATCTGAAAGTTTGAATTGCCAGAGGTAGAGCAAACGCTTAATGCAAAAGTATCGCACAAAAATGAAATATCAGTGAAAACTCTTTAGTTTAAAGGCCTAATAAGAGATTGAGAATACACATTAAGTGTTGACCGCTGGTTAATTATTAATGAAAGCTTGAATATTGGTAGCATTTTTAGGTCGCATGACACGAAGAGTCATGATGACCTATAGCCATCGTGCTTTGTCCGTCGTCGTCCGCCGTGCATAAACTTTTGACATTTCAAACTTCTTCTCAAGTTTCACCAGTGGGATTGAGCTCCAACTTGCATGAAATGATCCTGAGATGGTCCTGACCAAGTGTTGTTATTTTTGGGGTTTGTCTGATATCCAAGATGGCCATCATCTTGAAAAAAAATATTCTAAACTTCTCCAATTCCACTGGTGCCATTGAGCTGAAAATTGGTGGGAATGTTAAGGAAACATAGTCAACAAAGTGTTTTTATTTTTCAACCTTGTCAAAACCTCCGTACAGTAGCCAGGGAGCATGATTGCACAGTCATTGTTTTCCTGTGCAATGCCTATTTCAAATTTCTTCTCAAGTTTCACCAGTGGGATTGAGCTCCAACTTTCATGAATTGATCATGAGATGGTCCTGACCAATTGGTGTTATTTTTAGGGTATGTCTGAAATCCAAGATGGCCACCACGACAGCCATCTTGAACAAAATATTTCAAACTTCTTCTGCAGTTCCACTGGTGCCATTGAGCTAAAAATTGGTAGGAATGATAAGGAAATGTAGCCAACAAAGAGTTGTTACTTTTTTTCGAGCATGTCAAAATTTTGATATGGCAGCCAGGGAGGCCATTTTGTAACATGATTGCACAATCATGGTTTTCTGTGCAACACCAATTTCAAACTTCTCAAGTTTCACCAGTTGGATTGAGTTAGTTACCTAATCAAAAGGGTCATGATGCCATCATATTTTATCTGTTGTTATGCACTGCACATAAACTTACTGTGCAAATGACTTCTTGTCAGTAACCAGAAGGCCTATGCTACTGATATTTGGCCTGTAGCATGCTTGGATGAGGACTACCAAATTTGTACAACTTAACAACCTTGATCAACTTTCAAGGGCACATGGGTCAAATATGTGAAAAACTTTGAAAGACTTTTTACAATAACCAAATGGTCAAGGATGTTGATATGCAACCAAGTTTGTTCAAATGATTGAGCTTGACCCACTTTCAAGGTCACAGGGGTCAAATGTGATAAAATCTTTACTGAAAGGGCATGGCTATTGCTCGAAGAATAGAAATTCAAGTTTCAGAAATTGACTTTATGAACCAAAAATATCATGCATGCTATAGAACCTGTGTGTCAGGCCTATTGAACCTCTGTCACATATAGGTCTTTTTCGTTATATGAGCGTTAAGTCATGTGGACTTGTTGTTGTTTGATACAAAATGTTTATTTTCATTGAATGCTTATGACTTTGTATTGTTCATGCACCATCTTTTCAATGTTGAAATGGATTAATTTTAAAAGAAAAGGACAATGTCATAAGGTGTAATATGCAAACCTCCTTCATATTGTAGTTCCTTTCAAATAATCTCTTAAAAGTATAGCATGATTGTATGTATACAGTTTATATTGTACAGACCACATCAGCCAGCTCAGTTCTTTAAACTCAAATAAAAGACAAATGCTTTCAAATGAGAACCTGACAGTTACCAACAACACAAAAACCACCTGAGGCAAACTAGCAGACATCAAACTCATCTAACTTCAAATGCACAAGAAAATAGAATATTTCCAAATGAGATCATGTTGGCAACCGTAAAACTTCCCCACAGCCTTCATCAACCTAAAACTCTGTCAGCTAAGTCAACATCTTTTTTGTAATTTAGTAATTTAGAACATTTTGTACCGACGGAAATAGGAACCTTTTTTTGAAAACTACGGAAGAATTGTGAATTAATGTTAAAGTATAAGGAGAATTTAAGTCTCCTTATTCTCGTTGATTCAGCAGTGGTGTGTCGTAGGAAGTTCTAATTATGTCTCCGATTTTGTATTGATGTGAACAGAGTGTTACATTTTTCATTATCTTAAGTCCCCACAAGTTCATTTTTAATATCAAACAGTAATTAACATGACCTTTGATGTTATACCATTCATTATTATAAGATGAAATATCTTTGTACTTTAAGGTATGGACCAATATTTGATAATTATCATAATTAAGTGGGAATTTGTCTTCAAAATAAAAACCCAAAGGCTAAAACTTCCATTACAAACATTTTAGAATCGTTATTGTTTTGCCTCTCTAGAAAATTAATTTGTATTCTTCTTTTGAAATGGAAGCATGTTATCACCTTTTGGTATAATACTGAATGTCCTAGCTAAATCAATGAATGATTGTTGTCAAGTTCAGAAGCAATTTGACTTCACACTATGATGCAGAGATGTGCGTTAAGTGATTGACTAAGTGATTGAAAATCACTAGTCAATGTTCAAAATGGATTTTTTCTTGTGTCTTGGAGTGTTTACTCTCATGTAGATATGCAGCCATATATATACACAGATTCAGAAACAATTTCAAAGGTTTCGTTGGATGAGATACAGCCAACACAGTGTACAATCCTCTCTATTCCGTAGAGCTCAACTTCATTACCGTCTGTGATTTCACGAGATTTATCGGCACATAAAACTTGAAAACCATTACAGGATGGAAATGTTGAGGGAGACGAGCCCTGAACACAATTATACGCACCTGATATTCGCCGACAACATGGCACATTATTAGAAAAAATCTTTAACACTGATGGGACTTGTCAAAGATTTAAGACAGTCACATATTGGTGACTGATAATGTTTATAGTTTCTAGATCCATGCAGGTGTCTTTGTAACTATACTGCAGTTACAGAGAGACAATAAAAACCTTTCTTTAGTAGCATTCCAATCATTATGAATTTGCATCATTGTGTCTAATGTCACCACAGATATATTTTTGAATTTGACAGTTGACCTTTAAGCTGGTACATCTTTTGTATAGTAAAAACTCTCATCTAATACTTTATTTTGCAGTAAAACAATGACCACAACTTGAAAGGTTTTCATAATATGTGAAAAAAATTTAAATTAAAATTGTTCGTTGTTGTCATTTAAGTTTGTATTTACATTCACAAATCTGTTGCTGCATCTCAATCAAAGGGCACAGATGTTGAAACAGGTTAGAAAGGATAACCTTTTTTTCAATCAATTTGAATTAAACCTAGAATAATAATGGAAATAAACATGAATATCACTTCTTTGCAACTTTAAATAGTATCCATTTCAGTTTCTGATAGAAGACAGAGAAAATTTTTAAGAAGATTTTTAGGTAAAATGTCTTGTAACTGGTACCATGGCGCCATTCAGCTGAAAATTTGTGGGAATTTGAATGTGAAGAAGTTGAGAAAGTGTACTTATTTCTCAGCCTTGTTCAATATGGCAGCCATAGCGGCCATTTTGTAACATAATCTCACAATCAAGGTTTCCCAGAACAATACCCATCTTAAACTTCTTTTCAAGTTCCACCTATGGGATTTACCTGAAACCTATCTGAAATGTTCCTGAGATTCTGATCAACTGTCATTATTTTTTCAGGTCACTTAGAAATCCAGCATGGCTGCCATAACTGCCACCTTGATAAACACATTTTATAGGTTTTTCTTGGTCCACAGGTGCTATTAATATGAAAATTGGTGGGAATGTTCAGAAACTGAAATAATGAGTGTATTTTGCCTTTACTGCTGAAATATTCTGAACTGTTTTAATCATTTAACAACATTTCCCACTACTACTGCTGCTGTTATAGTCAGATTGTAGTTAAGATCCATGGGCTCTCTTTGATTCCTTAGATGCTCCTGTCAAAGATTGCATAGTAGAATGTCATAATATGTTATTTTAGTTATACAAATACAGTTACAGAATAGGTTATCTGACTATTGGCCTAAAACGTCATTGAGAAGAGAAATCATCATATTTTTATAAATTAAGTTGATTTGACCCTTGAGGGCTTAGGGGAAGGGCTCAAAAGGAAAAATTTTGTTTCGAAATGCTACTCTTCTTAAATGTCTGAGTTGATTTCAACCAAATTTGGCCTGAAACATTACTGCAGGAGGGAGACCATTCTGAAATAAATGAAGTAATTTTGACAAAGCAGAAATTCTTAACATTTTCTCTTAACTTGTTAATTGTTAATCATTAGGGAAGGCATAAGGCTGGGGCCCTAAAAGGTGAATTTAGCTTAAACATTTGGTGTCAAATACTATTCTTTGTAAATGCCAAAGTGAATTTCAAATTAATGTGGTTAGATATATTTATGGAAGAGGGCAATCATTTCTGAGATAAATGAGAATGATTCAGATCCAAAGGATTGATGGAAAGGTGTTCCTAGGAAAAATTCAAACAAATTTTGAGAATAGAAATGACATTTACCAATAATCGGTGTCATAACCGTCACTGTTCAGTACCAAGTAATGAAAGCTCTTCGTTGTAGAAATTGATTAAAATTGACAGGATGTGCCCCCTTTGAATGTCATTGATATATGTTAATGTAGTTGTGATGTCAATGATTCAATTTTTGAAAAACATTGAATACCTGGTAAGCAATACAGGCCCATTGAACCTTTGTTTACTTACCCCATTTCACCTTCTGTTTGACATTGTTCCCTATATTTCATCACATTGTTCAAATCCTTGTTATAGAAGGAGAATTTCTTGTTTCTTTTTGTCTCATGTAAATGAAGTAGATTCCTTCCAGTAACAAATGACTTAATGATAGCTGGAAAAAAGGAAAAAAAATGAAAAAGAAAAAAAATTGATATGGGGAAGGAATTTATTGTTTGTCACAGACTCAAGAAATATTTTTTTATAATTAAAACAGATAACTTTGTATAGTACATAGGTCAGTTTCTGAGATCAGTCTGTGTTTAATATGAATAATACTCCTGATCTGTTGTGATATTTTCTTGGAGATATCAGCTCAGGGTTGTCCAGCATGTCTATGACATGTGGGAAGATATATTATACCTATGGAAACACCTTCCAGTTCTGCAGATTATACGTGGACAAAAAAGTGTGCGAGAACATGGTGTTTATTGATCTGTCGGGCTGGCGTCACCATCGTCTGACTAAAGATAAATGTCAGGAGTGGACAAAATCTACAACTACAGATTTTTTTGGTGTCTACTGACAACCCCTATTGGTAGTACTTGCCTTCATGAGAAATCACCAGATTAATGTTCTGTCGATTTTTTTCAAATCTGTTTTGTAAATAAAATGTAATCATCAACTGAATTCTCTTGATGATCTTAACCTTGACCTTAACATACATGTTCACACTTAACTTTTCTTTCACAGATCTGTTATAATCTGTTGATAACGACCTTGAGCTTTCTGTATGATACCTGTTATAATCTGTTGATAATGCCCCTAACCTCTCTATAATATACCTGTTATAATCTGTTGATAATGCCCCTAACCTCTCTGTAATATACCTGTTATAATCTGTTGATAATGCCCCTAACCTCTCTGTAATATACCTGTTATAATCTGTTGATAATGCCCCTAACCTCTCTGTAATATACCTGTTATAATCTGTTGATAATGCCCTAACCTCTCTGTATGATACCTGTTATAATCTGTTGATAATGACCATGACCTCTCTGTATGATACCTGTTATAATCTGTTGATAATGACCCTGACCTCTCTGTAATATACCTGTTATAATCTGTTGATAATGCCCCTAACCTCTCTGTAATATACCTGTTATAATCTGTTGATAATGCCCCTAACCTCTCTGTAATATACCTGCTATAATCTGTTGATAATGCCCCTAACCTCTCTGTAATATATCTGTTATAATCTGTTGATAATGCCCTAACCTCTCTGTATGATACCTGTTATAATCTGTTGATAATGACCATGACCTCTCTGTAATATACCTGTTATAATCTGTTGATAATGCCCCTAACCTCTCTGTAATATACCTGTTATAATCTGTTGATAATGACCCTAACCTCTCTGTAATATATCTGTTATAATCTGTTGATAATGCCCCTAACCTCTGTAATATATAATCTGTTGATAATGACCATGACCTCTCTGTATATGATACCTGTTATAATGCCCCTAACCTCTCTGTAATATTGATAATGTAATATACCTGTTATAATGACCTCTGTAATATATCTGTAATATACCTGTTATAATCTGTTGATAATGCCCCTAACCTCTTTGTAATATACCTGTTATAATCTGTTGATAATGACCCTAACCTCTCTGTAATATACCTGTTATAATCTGTTGATAATGCCCCTAACCTCTCTGTAATATACCTGTTATAATCTGTTGATAATGCCCCTAACCTCTCTGTAATATACCTGTTATAATCTGTTGATAATGACCTCAACCTCTTACTTTGATACAAATTAATCACCATGAATAATGATGTTCACCTTTCTCTTTGATACCTGTTGTATCATGTTAATAATGGCCTTGACCCCACTGTTTGATACCTGTTACCACCTAGTAATATTGACCTTGACCTTTCTGTCTGATACCTGTTATAATGTGTTGATAATGACCTTGACCCCTTGTTTGATAAATGTTATCACCAGGTAATATGAAACCTGTTATTATTGTATTGATGAAGTGACCTGGGAATTTCAATATTTCAATTTTATAGTTGGCACAATCATGTATCCAGTAAAATTCAAATATTTAACTGATTTAATCGATTGTGACATCTTTAGACAATGGAAACCTGGATGTGAAGGGAAGTGTTTTATTAGGCCATGCTGCTGAAAACAGCTTATTTTCTAGAACTGGGAAATTTATTACATTCATTTGACCATTATGTTCTTTTCTGGAACAGCAAGTCAGATATTTTCTAGGACGTATTGAATCATGGATACAGGTTTGAAGCTATATATAAGGATTAATATATGTTAAGTTAATCATAGTTTTTTGCTATATGCTGTCTTCTTTGTGATTTGATAACTGAACATTCTAAAATACTTGCAATATAACATTTTTTATTTGATCATTTCCATGATTAAATCAACTGAATATACCTGTATTGTCATTATGTTGCCAGAGCAATCAAATATAGCCATCTTTCATATCGAGGCAAACAATTGGCATCGCTATTAGAGGAATTGATTGACAAGGAAATGTCAGGTAGAGATAATCTGATACAGGTGATCTTAGTGACAAGTTCTGATTCACTTCCACTCCATGTCTAATCAATATGTCGGTAATGTCAGGAGGTCAAGAAATATGACAGGTCAAATTCTAAATCTAGAGATCAACTACAGTTATTATACATCCAAACTGAAAACATTCATCTTCCATATGTCTCCTACCTTTAGGTAAATTGCAATGACAATGTGAGATATACATGCTGCCTACTTCCGTTATTTCCCAGTTGATTGTACATATACTGTAAAATTCTGTGTAATTTACCTTCATCATATACGCGAGTAATTTGTAGGGTTGAAAATGCTGAAAGTATGCTTCTTTCACTTATATAATTTGCATTTCTGAAAATTCAGTCCAAGACTATGTTTGGGAGCTAAGAAATAATTCTCAGAATATTCAGTTAATATGTCAGACCAGCAATATAAAATGTCAAAAACTTGAAAGTATTCTCTTCTGAAAATTTGTTTTCATTTCAATTATTCACTATGATGGTACAATACTGTTGAAGAGAAAAGTCTGCTTAATTTGTGCATGTCATTTTTTTTTTTTTTTACATTAGACATGCTACTTACAGTACACTAACCTATTCAATTAACCTGGATTTATTTATCTTACAGACACAAACACTTGTTTACACACTAATCAACATTGTTCAGTGTTGTAATCACAGGGACAAGTCATTATCCAATATACTAATGACCAAATTAGGTGATTATGACCTCCTTAAGTTAGATTTTCTTTTGGGACTCGCCGTCACATTCTGCGATAGTCATTTGACACAAACTTAGGCCACAACTCTGTATTTTTAAGCTTTAAGATTTTCGTCTTTTTTATGATGAATTAGTAATTGTAGGATTGATGGGTAGACAAAGTTTTATTGTAACCTATTTCAATTGTCTTTTGTCCGCCATCCTGCATTCATAAACTTTCAATATTTTCAACTTCTTCTCAAAAAACCCAATTTCTGTGGAATTTGGCAGAAACCTACCCAGGTTAAAGATAAACAAAAAATAGTGAACTATATAGCCCCCCACCCTACAGGGGCCTGAGGGGTGAGGCCAGAAGGGGTCAAATTGACTCATCTTTTCAACACCCAGTTATGGTAGAATCAAATGGATGGAAAGGTCTTAAGGTGTTTTACCCAGGTTCTTGCATATCCCCTTGGGGATGAGGTAAAATTTACTATAGTTACAATAGTTTTATTGGAAAATTGGAGTATAATTTGTTTAATTTCCATTGAAAATATTTCAAACTTGGTTAGGATTATGAGCAAAAGATGATGGCTTGTTGGTATGCCCATATTGACTCTGGCTGATCCACAGCAGCTGATCATGGACAAGGCCAAGAATTTCAGAAATTTTCTTTTTAACACCCAGATATGGTAAAATGAAATGCTCTTCTTGGATGGATTGCTTGCGAGGTGTCACGAAAATTGTAAATTTCATGACGCCAGGGTCTCGCATTTCCCCATGTCGAGGGGGTCAAGTTTACTTTTTGTGTATTTTTCATTGGAAATAATTTGGTTAGTATTATAAGTATAGGAAGATAGTTAAGATGGGATGCATATATTGACACTAGTTTACCCCGAAGGGGTTAATTCGTATCTCTTGAATCTTACTATCATCAATGTCACAATTTCTTTTTGCAAAATGTGTTTTATTAATTATCATTGTCGATAAAGAAATTGTCAAATCCTTCCTGTGTCAGATAATTCCAATGATCATTAAAGGCAGCATCACAGAATCTTTTGATCTTTCCACAAAAACAACTAGAAAAATCCCATAACTATGTAATGTGTACACCCCATACTTCGGACCTTTATATACTGAAGAAAAACAAAGAGCAAATTAAGGGTAGTTTCAATTGAAAACTCTCCAATGACATTGTTTGTGACAATATTGATATTGTAATAATAACATCAACTTGAGATTCAGATAATTTTAGAGGATAATATTCTTCTTTTTATGCATCAACTAAAAAGATGAGATCAAGAATTTGTCATTGAACACTGGTATTTTTCCTTTAGTTTTGGTCTCTAACATAGCTATTTCATCAGTTTAGCCTTGACCTTAAATGAAGCTAGTGCATTTTAGCTTAGACTTAAAATGTAGCTAGCTCATTCATGTAGCCATAATAGCCTTGATCTTAAATGTAACTAGTTCATAAGTTTAGCCTTGACCTTAAATGTAGCTAGTGCAGTTTAGTCTTGACTTTGAATATAGCTATTTCATTTGTTTAGCCTTGATAGCCTTGACCTTTACTGTAGCTAGTTCTTCAGTTTAGCCTTGATAGCCTTGACCTTTACTGTAGCTATTTCATTTGTTTAGGCTTGATAGCCTTGACCTTTACTGTAGTTATTTCATTTGTTTAGGCTTGATAGCCCTGACCTTTGCTGTAGCTAGTTCTTCAGTTTAGCCTTGATAGCCTTGACCTTTACTGTAGCTATTTCATTTGTTTGGGCTTGATAGCCTTGACCTTTACTGTAGTTAGTTCTTCAGTTTAGCCTTGATAGCCTTGACCTTTACTGTAGCTATTTCATTTGTTTAGGCTTGATAGCCTTGACCTTTACTGTAGCTATTTCATTTGTTTAGCCTTGGCCTTTAACCTTCTTTACTTCTTTTGACCTATGATATTACTTATTGTACCTACTTAGAATCTTTCTATGACAAGTCACAGTAAAGACGGACTAGGTAAGGGCAGTACACAAGGGAGCACTTCTATTTAATCATTCCTACTGTCCTCGTTAGGGAAATTTTCCTCACTCCCATTTGAGAAATGTGGAATTCACTTAACTGCAGTGTAATCAAATTAGTCATTTCCTAACAAGGCCCTGATTATTTTTAGTATTTAGGGAACAGAGGCTTAAATTCTGTAGAATCGTTTTCGTAATAATGTTAAATTCATATGAAAATGAAATACATGATAAACATTAAGTTTATGGTGATTCCCCTAGAGAGACATTAATCATGCACCCTGAACTTTGTAGCAGAATGCTGTTATTACGATAGAGGGTCTGTGTACTGTTACAGCATATTATCCTGTTGTTTGACATTTCCATTTTGTCTGCTTTTAAACATTCTTACATATATTCTCTAAATTCTTCCTCTTCTTCCTTTTTTTTTTTGGACCTTTTTCCAGTTATCAATTTACTCCTATATTTTATTCTCTGTCTATATCTGTTTCCCCTCCCCCCCCCCACCCACCTTCTTTCTATGTTTCTCTTTCAGTTTTGAATCTTTCCTTATATTCTTCTCTCTATCTCAGATTTTTCATCTCTGTCCTTTGGTTTTCTTATATTTATCTCTTTTCTTAATTTCTTCTCTGCTCCTATTATTCCTTTCTCCCTTCTTCTTTTACTCTTTTATCACTGCTACATCCAAATTTTTTTCCATCCATTCTGTTACTTCATTCTTTCGTTACTCTCTTTAATCTCCTTTTCACCCTCTCTCCATCCATAGTCCTTTCTGATCTGATATCCATGTTTCAAAATCAAGTAAAGGTCTAGAAACATGATATTTGGCTTTTTAGTTTCTGGGATGCAGAAAAAACGACCTTGACCAGCATTGAAGGTTACAGGGGTCAAATTTATTAAAACGTTCAGAAGACTTCATCTGATGCTGATTTCCTGAATGGCCTTGACCCATGATATTTAAAATAGATGACCTAGGATAAAGATGAATACTGCTAAAGGTAATGACCATGACCATGATTCAGGGTTACAGGAATAAAATTTATGTAAACACTTGATATTCGCTTCAATTGCTGATGAATTACAACTATTGAATTTTTCTACTTAAATGGATTTATCAGTTTTAGACAAAGAATGTTTACCTTGCAGTGTAAGCTTGTTAGTTTTTTGCTAACCTGGACTGAAGCTGTAGAAATGAAAGTATCTTAATTGTCTAAATTTTGAAGGGGCAGGCCCCAACAGGAAAAACTTGCATATCCTTTTCCTTAAGTTTTATAGAGCAAAACCAGGTGACGGATAAAGGCCTCAGGGGCCTCTTGTTTAAGGTAGGTATGTCTAGGAAAAAAAATTTAGTTTTTGTTGCTTACAGGTGTGTATACTGCATTTGATAGATATTTCAAATGACACACATTACCTCATTATGTAGAAATACCTGTAAAAAGATACCGATTACACAACAGGAAACATCTGAAAACAAAACCCGATTCTTATATCTACGTTTCAACTGTTATTATTTGTATTTATGCTACTTTAGAAAGATAATAACCAACATTCTTTGGATGTTACATGCACCTACGGAACAGTTTAACAAATGATGGAGTAGCAAAATACCTGATTCCATTTTGACAAGACAGGTTGTCAGACTTAATGTTTACCAAAGTGTAAAATATCAGTTTTGTTGGTTAGGCCTAATAGAGAATATACACTGGAATAGTAAAATATATAGGCTTGATATTGACAGTCAGTGATTCTTGATGTTACTGTATTTGTGAAAAGCATTGAATACTAAGTGAGTGGTGCTGGCCCATATCTTAAAAAATTGCCAAATAAATCAAACCCCTGGAAATTACCAGAAAGCTTGTAATTTTTACAGGTGGATATTTTGGTTATTTTCTTATTAAACCATAAAATTGTATCTTAGCAAATTCAAATTTCATGATCTTAGTGTGAAAACACTGGTTATATTTTTTCAGTTCTTCTGAAAAAATTCAAATGGAACTTTTATTTCAGTGTTCTATTTTTTTTTTTGTTTTTTTTTTGTTTTTTTTGGTGTGTGTGGATGGGGAGGGGATTTCTGGACTGTCATTCAATCAGATAGAAAGCTAATTGATCAGTTTCTGCAGTATACTGTAGAATAATTAATTTTTTGGGGGGATTAACTTTCTTGTGGGATTAACTTTCTTGGGGGATTAACTTTCTTGTGGGATTAACTTTCCTGGGGGATTAACTTTCTTGGGGGATTAACTTTCCTGGGGGATTAACTTTCTTGGGGGATTAACTTTCTTTTGGGATTAACTTTCTTGGGGGATTAACTTTCCTGGGGGATTAACTTTCTTGGGGGATTAACTTTCTTGGGGGATTAACTTTCTTGGGGGATTAACTTTCCTGATTCTGTGGATGCTGTTTATCCATGAATATCATATGTCTGCAAAATGAGAGCTACCTTTGTACACAATATCAAGTGTTCATGAAGTAGTGATATTTAAAAAAAAAAAAATCAAACCCCATGAAAATAAAGGATTTTGCAGTATGGAGCCGCAGTACATTTCCACACGATCTAGATACGGATGAGAAAGACCACTTTATGCTATCTCAAAGGACATGCACTTTGATTCCATTTAGAATCTTGAGTTTAATACAAGAATTTAGTACATAAGTTGCAGTTTAATTGACTATAACATAGAAAGAAAGTTCATTGTTTTCAGCGATCATTTCCCGAGGGCTGTGTTCTTAGATACTGCTTTAAACTTAATGAGACCACAAAAACTGTACACTCGGTTATTTTCTTTGCAGTTGGAATTCAAGAATTGGTTTTGAATGAGTAACTTTCAGCTGATGAAGAATTAGAAAGAGAAGAGGGATGATAAGATTGCATAAAAGACCCAATTAAATTGCACTTTTTAAAAATAAAATTGAAAAATTAGAGAAATCAGTTAAACTGAATCATACAGCTGTTGTATCCTAAGTCTACTCATTGGTAGTAAGGACCGACATTTAAAACCTAGGAGGCAAGTGAAGAAAATTCAATGTAATTGGAGGAGATGTCGATATCTGGAGTGGCGGTGCAGTTTTAGCATATAGGGAGTTTCTATGAAATTCTCCAAAACAATAACTTTTTAAATGTTTAATCCTGTGTGTGATATGACAAAACTAAGATTATAAATCGATAAATTTAAGAAATCACTCAATGTGTCAAACATATATCCATTGACAATCGACATACTAACAGCACACAAAGATTGTACATCAGACAAAGAAACATTACATTTTAACATGCGAATCCAGAATTAGGTAAATATAATAGAGATAAATAGTTAAATGCATTACACACCTGTTTCAAATATGTTTCATCCTTTTAGGATTCCTTAGCAATACTAAGGGTTTTCAATTGCTGAGGCCACTGAGGAAAATAAAAATTCACCGAAAAATGACAAAACAATTGGGGAAGATGTATTCCGGCTCCAATATCTAATAAAAATTTCAAAATAAAGTAATGTACATATATTTGTTCTATGTTACAATTAAGAGTATAAATTAACATATACCGGTAACTATAACAAATATAAAAGAAACACTTAAATATATCAGAAATAAATAGTTCACTGTTTAGGGATATACTCCTCTCTTACTTGACCAAGACAATTTAATATAAAATAAATATCATAAAGACGTAATATCTTGGGCTTTTGTGTAAAGCTGAAAAGTGGTTACGTTTTTGTACAGTGTAATTGACAGCAAGATTTGGTTAATAGCATCAAAATATTTCAATGTTTTCTTGTTTCTAAGTACTTCTTTTGAGTATAACTTGGAAATTTTTTTTTGACTTGTTGGGATTTGGTCAACTTCTTCAAATAGTGTATGCTTAACTGGAACAGGAATAAAAATAAACATTGTTTAAGATAACTTTTACCCTTATCTGTAACAGAATTAAAAAGTTCAATGACTAATGTAACATATACACTTACTTGTAACATAAGCAAAGGCTTTTTAAGGAAACATATAAACTTAACTATAATGGAATCATGTGATACATTACATAAGGTAACATATATCCTTAACTGTTATAGAAACAAAAGGTTCAATTTGTAAGGTAACATATATCCTTAACTGTTATAGAAACAAAAGGTTCAATTTGTAAGGTAACATATATCCTTAACTGTTATAGAAACAAAAGGTTCAATTTGTAAGGTAACATATACCCTTAACTGTTATAGAAACAAAAGGTTCAGTTTGTAAGGTAACATATACCCTTAACTGTTATAGAAACAAAAGGTTCAATTTGTAAGGTAACATATACCTTAACGTTGATAGAAATGAAAGGCCCATTGTGTAAGTGAAAGTATTCCTTTAACTGCACAGAAATGAAAGGTTCGGTCATAGAAAAACATATAAGCCAGGCTGAATATGGAATTCATACTTCATCTAGGTCTTGGACTGCAGCCTTAAGTTTACTGTATAATGTTTGATATTCTCCAGTGTAAAAGTGAGGGTTTTAAAAGCAGAATGAATTATGTCATTTCAATCTTTTTTATTCTCAAACAAATGATGACAATACATATAAAATGATGTTTAAAGAAAACATGTTACAATTAAACATGACCAATATAATTTTCAGAATTGAATAACTTTCTAACTGCAGGATATCTCCAGTTTTCTGACCCATTATATTAGAGAATTTGAATTGGTATGCATAAAAAATGACCCTAATGTCTGATTGAAACAAAGACAATATCACTATGTTTCAATTCATTGTCTTTAAAATTTGTTGGAGGTATCAAGTCATTTTTATTAAATTTGTCAGGAAAGAAAACATTAGAATTTAGCCTTGGAAATGAATCCTCCGAAGCATTGAATAAAATTTATATTTCTATCAGCTGAAGACCAGAAAATTATACGGCTAGAAAAAAATATGAGTTATTCCCATATGTATGATGTAATTCTGTAACATGTAATTCCAATTCCAACTTCTGTTTAAACTATGGCTTTAGATCAGTATACTGACATACTCTAAATTACCACAGTCAATGTTATTTGGACATGAGACAGAAATTTTTGTTCTTCTGATTTCATATCCTTAACATATCTCATGCGGTTTTCTGCTTCTGGCACCATTTTCAAACATTATGCAGAATTGACTATTTGAATATCCGAAGCTTCATAGTAGTTCATGAATTGAACGCCATCAGCGCATCTCTGATATAATGCATGAAAGCAATAAAAACAGAGTTTTTCTTTGATTTGACAATAATATGGCTTGTAGTCATGACAACTGGTTTTAACATTATACTACAGTTACATTATGGTTTTATGTTCCAACATTTTGGGTTTTGTGCAAGTCAGAAAATTTATTTCTAGAAATAGAAATAGTATTGATTTCTAATATATATTCTCATATTATGAAATGGAGATGAAGAATGAGGTCACTTTTAATGAAATTGTCAAAATTTGACACAGATACATATTAAATTACAATGTATATTGCATATTATTATTTCTGGCTATTTAGAAGGGAATGTATATGGTATTCTTTAGAATATATAAAGAATTATCACCATTGCATGTTTCATTTGAAAATACATATATTCATGCCAATTGTTTTGATATATTGTAATGCCTTACCTACAGCTCTATAGTGTGGCCTATAGAACATGTTAGTTGGTATTGCATGCTGAAAACTACAACACATTTACACAATACATACGATTATTCCTTGCAGAATTAAATCTTTACAGTTGTAGCTATCAAATCCTGAATTGTTACACAAGTAGACATTATAAGTATGGGAGGATGATATAACTCGGTAGTAGTATTGGTAAAACAAGAGATAACAACAAGAAAATACCAAGGGAGAAATGAGAGGAAATAATAGGGAATCGAAGTACTGAAAGTACTGAGAGGCTAAACGTATTGGAAAATGTTTACAAATAACCGCTAAGCTATATTACTTTCCCCATACTCCTACACTTTGGAATGCAAAAATTACTAAAATAAGAGAACCAGAGGCTATTTTTCTTAATTTTAAGAGATTATATATATTCTTTAATTCTTATTTCAAATTTGACGACAATAATGTGAACAAATCAAAATAGGTAAAAAAAAAAAATCTCCAATGCATTATTAGATAATGTCACCATGACGCGCAAAATGAATATATATGTTAAGGAAATAATACGTTTTAGTTAATTGAAAATTATAAACATGAATATTTTGGGTTTTGTTTTATAAGTGCTTTGTTTGAAGGAATATTTTCCTTTTAAGAAACTTTGATACACATTAACAAACCTTGAGAAATCAACCTTCATCAAATAAAATTAAAAGACAAAAAATATAAGTTATAGCAAAGTCAACATCATGATCGGTACAGTATTAAAAATAAATCATTCATAAATCATGAGCACCAAATGTACCTTGCCTACGACGTGCAAACTTTTTAGCTTCAAAAACATGAAAAAGTGTCATGGCGGTGGGTGTGAAAAACCTGAAAAAGTGTCATATCGGCGGGTGTGCACGTGGGATGAACAGTCCAATTTTGTGATGTCTAATGAGGTAAAGTGATGTTATATATTAAGACGATCTCGCCACAACGACAAGGATTAAAGCAAAATTGATTAATTCAAACCAAGCCCCCAGACTAGCTTCTTTTCATGGCGCCAACTCGCACGTACAGTGTTCTGTACGCTTACGTCATGTCGAGAAGGATTCATAAGCCCTGCCATACAATAAATACACTGTTAGTAAAGTCATGCAGTTACAATAAACTTTGAAGATACAAGAAACCATTTTTTTGCTTACTAAAGGTAAATATGGTTGTTTTCTAGGAATATTCACAGCAGGCGATAAGAATCACGTCAGCTCAATCTTCTTCAGCAGCAGAGTTCAGGGATGTCCGTGAGCAAATTCCGTAAAATATATTGTTCAAAATTTATCAATAGTTAAACCACACTGTGCATCTTTTTTTAAATATATAGTAATCATATTGTTATTTTAAAAAAATAGATTAATTGTGGATACTTTTAAAATAGTGATTTGAAAGATCGCGGCATTATTTACGCAGAAAATTGCCACTAGATGGCTCTAACTCTTTTCGATATTTCAGCCAATGAGAAAGCCAGGATCGGTAAATTTTGTCTGAAAGGCCGTCGCAATAGGCTATTCCTACTGAGTTCATTTAGCCTAAAAACTACTATGGGAAAAGCAAAGGAGATATCAAAGAGAGTCAGCCTTGTGAGGAAACAAGGGGAGACAACAAGGAGAAACTACTATGGGAGAAAGCATAGACAATAAATGCCAACCACCATGGGAGAAACCATGGGTGTGAACAAAGAGAGTCCACCATGTGAGAAAACAAGGGGATATAAAAAAGAGAGTCAGCCTTGTGAGAAAACAAGGGGAGATAACAATGGAGATAACAAATGCTAACCACCATGTGAGAAAACAAGGGGAGATAACAAGGTAGATAACAAACAGAACCTCCATGGGAGAAAGCAAGAGGGATAACAAGGGGAGAGCACTATGTAAAAAATCAAGGAGTGATAACAAGGAGAAATTTATTAAAGTTATCATCCTCTCACAGTGAATAAATACTGTTTCGTTCATCTTCTGTTCAGGCAAGTTTAGTGATGAAATTTTAAAAGATTTTTTTTAAAAGTGCAATGTATCCTCCAGGTTCTTTAAACATGTTAGTATTAGGCTTGTTAATCTGAAGATGCTGTTATGTTAGTTTTGATTAGAAAATTTTTGCCCCAAATGACCAATTGTTTATTTCTAGCAATCACTAAGGATAAGACCTGTAGGAATGAGCCAGTATTCTGAGTCTTCTGGAACCCATGTGTAGCTCACAGGATGTCCTCTGAATAACACACAGATTTGCGGATCATTATAAAACCTCTGAATGACTAAAATCGGATACAGATATGCCCTAATGTCCATATAACCTTATAGCTACACTGAGCCTTGATTTAAGTAACCAGATTAGCTGTAATTATCTAATCCTTGTACTTTTGAGCAACCAACACTGCTAGAGACCTTGCGTCCATACATCCATTCCCTGATATAAACCATTTTTTACTCTGATGTCTCTTCTCTCGGTTGTTGAGGTGGCTTAATTTTCAGAGTTTCAAAATTAAATGCAATTTTCATGGACATTCAATTTCTTGGACCTTGCAACTATAAATCTATCTGTTTATTGAATTTTCTTCAGTATAGTACAACTTAAGAGAAAATTATCATTTTTTATATTTCTGAACAATATGATGGTTTTGAAATTGAGATTGAAGAACTTTATCAAAATAGTCTGCATGAAATACAGAAAGACTTCTGCAGGATTGTCTTGGTAGGCATCTGTTGTTGTATAGAAAAACATTGGCTCTAGTTACAGAAACAGGTCAGTGATACATCATTGCAAGAGACCTTTCTGACCACTTCAATTTTAAAAGACTTCTTATTATCAAGTACATTGGTCCCAGAGACAAAGAGATGTATGATTCATTTCATCTGAAAAACCTTATTTCTTGACTTTGTTTTCAGGGACCATCACCAAATCTTAAGTACTTGCAATGTATGGTTTGTGTAAAAAGAATTTTCTGCATTAATTGTCCATTTGGCAAGAAAGACCTACCTGTGCCTTAGGTAAAAATTGTAAGTTACTTTAATATACCTAAGTGTACCATTAAATCATGAAGTTTTCAAGAGTTTTGTTGCTTCAAAATGAACAAGATTTAATTATGGCTTCACTTACATATTTAAAGCCCTCCTGAGGCTGAGATGAGTATCCTCTTACTTCTTTAGAAAGGTACATACCAAGTACCAAACTGGCAGTTAATAGGATCTTTAAGATGAGGCTGCACACAGTGTGTTTATATTACCCCTGACAGCAATCTCTTGTCTAGAACTTTATTGCCTTGTGAGGTATACTAAATGCCTTTTTGTTCATTTACAACCTTTCTAAGACACAGAAAGGGTGTACTAAAATGCAAATGCAAAATGTTATTTACCAAAAATGTTTAACCTTTGAACTTTAAAGTCCTATTAATTAATTTGCAGTCGACTCATATTAATTTGAACTGGTTTGGTCTGGTAAAAATTTTAATATAGAAATATTTTCTTTAAAAGTTTGTACAAAGGTTCTCCTAGCCAAATTCTTAGATAAATGTTTAGGTCAACTGAGACAAAGTCTCATGGTTACCTATTCTAATACTCTTCATCGTGCGTCCATAAACATTTTAACATTTTCGACTTCTCAAAAACCCCTGATCCAATTTTAATGAAATTTTGCAGAAACCTTTCCTGGCCTAAGGTGAACCAAAATTGCCTGAGGGGCGTGGCCAAAAGTTGTCAAATTGACTTAAATTTCAAAAATCTTCTTTTCAACACCCAGGTATGGTAGAATCAAGTAGTCTTCATGATTTGAAAGCTTCTTGAGGTGCTTTACCAAAAATGAATTTGATGGCCTCAGGGTTTCGCATTTCCCTGTGGAGCAGGGGCAGAATGTATTATAGCTTATATATAAAAACTATATTTTTGAGTATAATTTGTTTAATTTCCATTGGAAGTATTTCAAACTTGGTTAGAATTATGAGTGAAGGATGACAGCTTGATGATATGAAACCTTTCCTGGCCTAAGGTGAACCAAAATTGCCTGAGGGGCGTGGCCAAAAGTTGTCAAATTGACTTAAATTTCAAAACTCTTCTTTTCAACACCCAGGTATGGTAGAATTAAGTAGTCTTCATAAACGGAAGCATCTTAAGGTGCTTTAATTACCAAAATGATTCTCGCATTTTTAGACTTTACTGTAATGTTCATTGAAAAATTTTATTTTTCGGGAAAATGTTGGTTATTTCCCACTGGAAATAACTTCATAAGAGTTATTAGTATAGGATGACAGTTGTGATGGAGTTCATATATTGACACTGTCTATATATATTCAGTGTCTCAATTTCTGTTTCATGACACTAGATAACAATCCTTTAACCTTTATATTCAATATTGTTTATCTCAGGAGACCGTCAAGGCTGCTAGGCCCCTTCTTATCCATTAATGTAAAGACATTTTGGAAGAGAGGAAATTGCAAAAAATAATTTCCTTGAAAATGAAAACAATAGATGAAATTATAGTAAGTTTCACACCTTTCAAGAAATATTTTTCCTTTTTTCACTAAAAACTGTGAAAATTTGGACCTCTGAATATATAAAACAACAAACCTGTGACTTCTTGTTAAATGATGCTCTGGGTATGATTTGAGTTATCACAACTAGATGAGAGGTTTAGCTAATGTTTACTTTTTCATACTCATTTCACAAACAAAGAAAAAAAATCATCAAAATGCTTTATAGGACGATCCATACACGTAGATAAACAATAACACTGGAACTAAATCTTGTTTGAAACCTGATGGATATACCAGCCATCAATCAAATAAATCCAGGTAATACTGCACCATTGACAAGCAGACTGACTCATTGTCAGGGTGATACTGGACCATTGACAAGCAGACTGACTCATTGTCAGGGTGATACTGGAACATTGACAAGCAGACTGACTCATTGTCATTGTGATACTGGACCATTGACAAGCAGACTGACTCATTGTCATGGTGATACTGGACCATTGACAAGCAGACTGACTCATTGTCAGGGTGATACTGCACCATTGACAAGCAGACTGACTCATTGTCAGGGTGATACTGGACCATTGACAAGCAGACTGACTCATTGTCATTGTGATACTGGACCATTGACAAGCAGACTGACTCATTGTCATGGTGATACTGGACCATTGACAAGCAGACTGACTCATTGTCAGGGTGATACTGCACCATTGAGGCTGACTGGACCATTGACAAGCAGACTGACTCATTGTCAGGGTGATACTGGACCATTGACAAGCAGACTGACTCATTGTCAGGGTGATACTGCACCATTGACAAGCAGACTGACTCATTGTCAGGGTGATACTGTATAACATATTATTAATTGTAAAGTAAAACATTGCAGGATGACTATTATTATGAATATTTTCTATGAATTTAGCTCACCTGTTGTCCATCCTAGTTTCTGAGTCTTTTCTGTTTGAATGACTTATTTCCATTACAGTCTTTGACTGAAGGATTCCCTTGATGAGGCCCACAAAGCTTTTAAGAAGAAGTGACCTTGACTTATTTTTCAACATCACAGGGGTCAAATTTGATAAAACCTTCAAACATTTTCTTCTTATTAAACTAAAGAGCACAGAATCATGATATTTGGTTGAAAGGTTCCTTGAATGAAGCCAAAAATTATTTGTGAAAAAATACCCAAACATCCGTTCTGGATCAAATAGATCAAAGTTGTTGAAACCTTCAGACAACTTCCTTCATTAACTGAAAATTCTCATAACTTGAAATTTGGTTGGTAGGTTCGTGGGGATATAGCCCAACAAATTACTTTGATCTATATTCAAAGTCACAGGGTAAAAATTTGTTAAAATCTGCCAATGACTTGTTCATACTCGTTAAATAAGACTTTGAATGTTAATGATGTTAAATGTTGATGTATTTGTGAAAAGCATTGTATACCAGGTAAGGAATGCTCCCATGATTTTTTTTTTTTTAACTTGAGTATCGCATCTTTTTATTTCTTCAGCAGGTTTACTGATCTTGATCATAAACTTAGAAAAAAATTGAAAAGTAAAATGAAATCTGGTTCCAAGATTTTATTGATTCTGTTTTTTATTGAAGTTACCAGAACACGAAAACCTTCTGTGGAAAGTCTTAGTGATCCAGAGATATTATATAATTGTAATACTAATTATAGAATTTGGTAAGGACTTGTAGCAGTGTAATCTGTGCTTGTCACAGGGAATGTAATGATGAGTACAGGCTTGTGTGAAGAGAACATGGCTAACCGGAGTTAGCCTCTTTATTAAATAGCCATTAAAATAACACAAGTGACACAGGAAAAGTAGTCATTTATGGAAATGCAACTCTAACCTCTGCATGACATTGTACAGCTTTACTGCATTGAATGTTAATAGACCTCAGGATGTAACTTTAGTGACATCCTGCAGATCCTGCCAAGAAAATCTACAACTGCTGTACCATACATAACACCATGACAACATCCCATGTGCTCAAGTTTGCTCCTAATTAGTTTTAACATTAACATCTATGACCGATTTTTTTTTGGGTGGTGTAACACAAATACTTGCTGTTTTGCCCTTGTGTACAAACATTTCTCTACATCACTAAAACAACATTGATTTTTTTTTTGTAAGGGTGACATTGAAGCCTAACCCAGTTCTTACACCAGCTTTTCATTTCCTAAATCTAATGATAAAGAGGGTGAGGTCTTTGTGTAGAATTATCAAGAGTCCAGGGATACTGGTATTGAGTCTGAACCATGGACTACCATGGACAAGGACTACCTTAGGTGTTTGTTATAATAAATGACCTTTAAAGCAGATTTTTAAAGTCACAGTGGTCATTTGTGTTTTAAAATGTGTAAATATGTAACATGTACCAGTACTGTGCAAAAAAAAGGGGTTCAAAGTTTGCTCAGAGAGATTGCCTTGTTCTGTTCCCAAGGTCACAGGGGACAAATGTGTGAATTTGTTTTAGATGTGTTCACAGTAACGAAAATCCTGAGTGATGATATTTAACAAGTAGCATGCTGGAATGCAAGGCTACCAAGTGGGTTCAAATGAATGACATGGCACATATCAAGATTCCTCAGTGTCAGTTATGTTAAAACCTTGAAATGACCTCTTTACAAAAACAAAAGATCCTGAATTTTGTAATTTCGATTTGAAACATAATGTTAAAAATGTATCAACTTCAGAATGAATAATAATAATCCATGTTAGGAATTTAAAAGCAAATGATAATTATGATGACAAAATGAAGTTTACATTATCATATAGAATATATCTATGTAATAACAATACATTAATTAGCACTCATTTTAATTAGATGACCCTTTAACACAATGAGTCTTCTACCCATGATTTTGAGGACTTCTGACAAGGTGTTTGGTCACCATATGATTTGATGTTTAGCAATTATCGCCTTGTTTATTGTATTTTAAACAGCTACTCCACTAAAATATTGAGCAAGTCTCCTCTCAGATTTTCCAGAAAGGGATATTTGGTAAGGGATTCCATTGAGATATTAGGATATTTGGGGTCCCCCTCCAGTCACACACACACCCCAGGGACACCACAGGGATATAATGTATGTGGTACCATTGAGATATGAGGATATTTGGGATCCCCCTCCAGTCACACACACCCCAGGGACACCACAGGGATATAATGTATGTGGTACCATTGAGATATGAGGATATTTGGGGTCCCCCTCCAGTCACACACACCCCAGGGACACCACAGGGATATAATGTATGTGGTACCATTGATATATTAGGATATTTGGGGTCCCCCTCCAGTCACACACACACACACTAGGGACACCACAGGGATATTTGGTATGGGTGGGATATTTAGTGTGGGACCCTACTGGGACATTTGGTATGGGTGGGATATTTAGTGTGGAACCCTACTGGGATATTGATATGTGTGGGATATTTAATGTGGAACCCTACTGGGATATTGATATGTGTGGGATATTTAGTGTGGGACCCTACTGGGATATTTGGTATGTGTGGGATATTTGGTGTGTAACACTACTGGGACATTTGGTATGTGTGGGATATTTAGTGTGGGACCCTATTGGGACATTTGGTATGGGTGGGATATTTAGTGTGGAACCCTACTGGGATATTGATATGTGTGGGATATTTAGTGTGGAACCCTACTGGGATATTTGGTATGTATGGGATATTAAGTGTGGGACCCTACTGGGACATTTGGTATGGGTGGGATATTTAGTGTGGAACCCTACTGGGATATTGATATGTGTGAGATATTTAGTGTGGAACCCTACTGGGATATTGATATGTGTGGGATATTTAGTGTGGAACCCTACTGGGATATTGATATGTGTGGGATATTTAGTGTGGAACCCTACTGGGATATTTGGTATGGGATACAACTTGTATAGTTGATTCCCTTGAATTACATTAAGTCATACATCACCCTAGAATTTTTATTGAAATGTAGTTGACAAAACTTTTCACAACAACTGTTGATCATATTTTAAGAATTTTCATGTGAAGTGCAGGGAATGATTCATTCTACTTGAAAACAGGAAAGATATTGATTTGTTTCTACACCTAAACTAGAATTCCAAGATCAGCACTTTTCATCTGCTGTAACAGTAACCAAAGAGTTAACAGTTACTTAAAGTTATTTACAAAGAAACCATAACAGCTGTTCTACAGTAAACTGTGAAATATACAAGATGATTCATCAACATTTTTGTTTTTTCACCACCATTTCCTTGAAACAATTCTTGTGCAGTCAGAAAAACAGAAATCTAAAAGGCAATGCAATTTCAAATGTATTTTAAATACGGTCAAATGTTTACTGGTCACCTTTCTATAAAGGCCACTTTCCCTCTGCATCATGGAGTCACCTTTATAGACAGGTTTGACTTTATTTTAACATTATTTCTGTGATAATCACCTTGTATTGATTGCAGTATAAGGGAACAAAGGGCCTAAGGGTTAGTTTTACAATATTTCATGAGGTTTTTTTTATCATGCTGGAGTAATATTGTAATGTATTTTTGATGAGCTCTACATCAGCTGCATAAATGTTGCGGTGATGCACAGCAGCTGCATATGTAACAGCTTAGTGCAGAGTTTGTCTGCATGCAGCACAGCACTGGCAAGGAATTTTTGTCGAGGTATATCTAGAACTGGAGAGACTTGTTGTCTCCATATGCAGAGTTTAAGCTTGTTTTTGAATTCTGGTTGGGATATAAAGCTGGGCGGCACTTGGTATCAAGTACTTGTTACCCACAGTGATACCATTGGATAGCATGTGTAAGTAATATTTATCTATTATCAAATACTATGTACATGGATACTGTCAGAATATCTAGGTTTTGCAGGCAAACAAACAAAAAAATATTGTAAAAACAGCTTTAAACGAGTGAACATTAGATAGAATAATAATATTTAAGGTACTGTGAAAAAGTTATTTTTTGTGGTGGACATATTTTAGATTATTTCGTCAGGAATGCTCTTAATCCATCAATTCATATGCCAATGAACTGTTAAAATTAGTGCCAGTTTATTTAACAGTCTTTTGTTGTTTGTTTGTTTGTTTTTTTTTTTTTTGAAATAACAAATGCATAAAGGCGATGAAAATTCCACAATAATATCTGATTATACAGTGTATACGAAGCATATAGTTTGAGTTTCCCTATGTTGTTCATTTCTGAGTTTACACACGAGTCAGAAATGAATGTGAGATTCTGTATCATTATTAAGTCGGTTTTGAATGAAGCATTTTCTGTGGCTGATCGAGATGACTTTTTTCCTTAAAATCTTCATATAAAGACAATATAATTAATGTGAGTATGCTTTGATGTGGAACTAAGGCATTACATCAATGTAATCTGACATTAACAATTATGTTAGGTGTATTCATCGGAGCATCTGCTGCATGAACGACAAGGGAGCTTATGCCATTTCACGGTGTCCTGTATCCATTGTCCATATGTTGTCAATTTTTTTCCTTTCAAACAACTTTTTAATAACCAAAGAACCAGTTGCACTGATATTTAGCAGGAATGGAAGTGTTCAATTGAATATCCTTACCTCACTTTCAATATCACATGGTTAACTGTATTAAAATATTTAAACTGAACAACCTCTTCTCAGTAACCAAAGGACCCAGGGCACTGATACTAGGGCTGCAGCATTCTGGGATGAAGAGATACCAACTTGCCCAAATTGATGACCCTAACTCATTTTCAAGGTGACATAGGTCAAATGGTTTTAGAAACTTAAACTTCATTTTTGCTATTACTAATAGCCCCTGGGTCATGGTATTTGTGTGGTTGTATGCTTAGAGCATGAACTTTCAAATTTGTAGAAATTGACTTTATGGACCGATAAAGACTGCTTTGTAGGCTGCAGAACAGGTGAACAATTAAAATCCATTTGGCTTCTTGTAGGAAATTATGTTTACACTGGAAACAATGTAACTGGTGTTATTACAATGATAGTGAAACATAGAAGTTCCATAATTTGTGTATTACAGGGATAACAAATACATGCTTTCAACTCATTAACTTACATTATGTTTCTTAAAGGTGTGGTTTTATTGCAGTAGAGAAAATGATAATGAAATAACATCAAACACTCTCAGTGGAGACGGAAAATGTACGGCAAAAATGACTTTAATGGAACAGCAATTAATTTGATTAATGTGATCTAAATTTGTTTCCATTTCATATGTTATTAATGAAACATGTCACAAATTTTTCATTTCAATTCATCAGAGACTTGTTTTATCACTGCAAATTGAAATTTGGATACTTCTAATTTTACATGACACACTGTCCATTTGGAATTTGTGTGTGTTGAATCAATTTGATAAATGAATATTAAACATTTTAAACTAATACAGGATTGTAATCATTGAAATTATGGCATTAATGATTCTGAGTGGTTCCAGATTACGTAAAGCTAGCTCTTCGTGGGTATCATATATAGTGGAGTTTATTAGTCATAGAATCTTATGTTAAATTTAATAGGGAGATACCTAACAAACTTAAGTTATAATGAGTTATAATATGAACTGAAAATAATTCTCATAAATCACAGATAATTGTCATTAGTGATCACTTATATAAGAAATAAGGAAAATTACTGTCTGTAATCACTGTTTGAACACATAAGGGAGATAACTATCACCATGATAACTGGTATAACAGATAGGGGAGATAACAATCAAAGCACCTACTGATATAACAGATAAGGGAAATAACTATCACAACAACCACTGATATAACAGATAAGGGAGATAACTATCACAACAACCACTGATAAAACAATGAAGGGAGATAACTATCACAATAACTACTGATATAACAGATAAGGGAGATAACTATTACAACAACCACTGATATAACAGATAAGGGAGTTAACTATCATACCATCACTGATAAAACAGATAAGGGAGATAACTATCACAGAAACCACTGATATTACACATAAGGGAGATAATTATCACAGAAACCACTGATATATCAATTAAGGAGAGATAACAATAACCACTGATATATCAGACAAGGGAGATAACTATTACAACAACCACCGATATATCACAACAACTACTGATGTAACAGATAAGGGAGATAACTGTTAGTAATAACTGCTAAAACAGATAAGAGAGATAGCTATTACAACAACCACTGATATATCAGACAAGGGTGATAACTCATAACAACCACTGATATAACAGATAAGGGAGATAACTATCACAGCAACCACTGATATAACAGATAAGGGAGATAACTGTTAGTAATAACTGCTAAAACAGATAAGAGAGATAGCTATTACAACAACTACTGATATAACAGATAAGGGAGATAACTATTACAATAACCACTGATATATCAGACAAGGGAGATAACTATTACAACAACCACTGATATATCAGACAAGGGAGATAACTCACAACAACCACTGATATAACAGATAAGGGAGATAACTATCACAGCAACCACTGATATAACAGATAAGGGAGATAACTATCACAACAACCACTGATATTATAGATAAGGGAGATAACTATCACAACAACCACTGATATTATAGTTAAGGGAGATAACTATCACAACAACCATTGATATAACAGATAAGGGAGATAACTATCACAGCAACCACTGATATTACACATAAGGGAGATAACTATCACAGCAACTACTGATATAACAGATAAGGGAGATAACTATCACAGCAACTACTGATAATATAGATAAGGGAGATTACTTTTTAAGAAATCATTAGTATCAAAGAGAGAAAGTTACTCTAAGAAACCACTGGTATAAAAGATTGTTGAGTTGACTTCTGCAGAAACCATTGACAGAAAATATCATGCACATGGCCGATATATGTTCATATGTTCCACTTTATTAATGTTTGCCATAAGGGCTGCAAAATATTTGAAACCAAACCATTCATGTTCTTGTTATTGCTGTGGTCAGGTTTGTAAGTTTATACAAAGATTGAAAAGTCACAAGAATAAATCGTTTTTTTAAGAATTAACAATTCAAAATTAATAATATTTAACAACTAAAGTTACATTGTCATTCTTAGCAATCTCTTTAGCTATACAATCTGCCAAGGTTACACTGATTGGATACTTGGCCTAAAGTGTAATCATTGTTATATTCGAGCTACTTATTTAGATTTGACTTGACCTCGAGCCAAGGTCGCAGGTGTGAAATGTGATTGTTGAAATGATTCAGTAATGCAGTTTCATTAGATTGTTTATGTTGAGCAGTATAAATAAAACAACGAGGGAAAGATTACAACAATAGTTCGGGTCTATTTCAACTTGGAAGGGGATGAAATAAATACAATAGATAAAATTTGTTTCTTGTTTAGAGTTACTTCCCCTTAAATTACCCTCCTGTTGTTACCACTGGCAACGTATATATACATAATATATATTTTTTTTGTGAGGGAGTTTAATTTGATTAAACTGAACTACAATGTTGATTTGTATATTAGTAGTATGACATGTAGATACTTTATAACTGGCTATACAGGTGTGGCTCAGTGGGCCATTCTGACCACTACACCTGTGACACTTGACCATAAGACATAATTTTTACCCACAAACATGTCTTCTCTGTCCCTTTCCATGGCTATTTGTCCCTTCTGTAATTAAATTATACTCAGCGTGTGGTTAATTGTACATGCAGTCTATCTATTGTTTGTATGGACTGAAAGTATTTGAAATAATGATTATGTGTGTGTACACAGGTTACCTGAGAAGTCACCGTTACAGTGGCAGATCTGATCGTATTTTACCACTAATTGTTCCAGTTATTGCATCACCATCTGTGCTATTATTCAGTTTCGATCTGCTTTCTGTCACACAGAGGTCATTATTATTTCATAACTGCATATATTGTCGTAATTTGCTGAACATTATATGTATCACCTAATGAGTGTACCTGTTTTTGACAAATAGTGCAGTGACAGAATAAAATTGTAATTACATTGTCAGTAACATGTAAAAATAATAGTGTATAGTTTATTTCCAATGTTTTTATTGTCACTCCATTTCATAGTGTTAATTGTCACTCTGTAATCGTATCTCTGTTGGTAATGTAAGGTGTTTGACTGCAGGTAAGCTTTGTGTTTGTGTTATTGCAGAGCATAAATTTTAATTAGATATTCTTAGTTCAGAACTCTTGGTGATGGGTCACGCTTTATAAATTAACCATATTTCCCTTGGTTTGAATTTTTTTTAGCCCACCATCATCAGATGGTAGGCTATTCAAATCACTCGGTGTCCTTGATCCATAAACAATGTTTGTTATTGCTATTTTTTGGGAAGAACTGGATGGATCTTTCTCAAATTGTATATGTAGGCTCCCCTTGCTTCCTAGTTGTGCCCATTGGATTTTGGGCCTGATCATAAATCAAAATGGCCGCCTTTCGGTCATCTTGGATTTTTTCAATGAAGTTTGTTATCACTATTTCTTGAAAAGGAAGAAATTGATTTCTCTCAAATTTTTCCCCATGGTCTCTTTTCGTATCCATGTAATTTTGGGACTGATCAGAAAAACAAAATAGCTTCCATGCGACCAATTTGGGTTTGGCAGGTAAAGATTATCATCGATATTTCTGCAAAGGAATGTTCAAATGTCTTCGTCATTCAGAGCAAAAACAGAGAAGAGAAAAGAAGGGAAAAGATCCAACGTTCAAAGAGCATATAAAGATCAAACAATGGTGGGCGCCAATATCTCTCTGGGATCTCTTGTCTTTTGTTGTTATTGTCAGGATATTCTTTAACTGAAAAACAAAGATATGTTTCACGACAGTTTGAATTTAACTAAATTTAAGTGTCCAAGACAGTTCTTATTTCCCCCTGCACCAATTTTTTTTCTGGGGACACATTTCAATTCTGATTGATGTACATGAGAATGTTTTGTGAGAGTGAATATTGCACATGAGGATATATTGTGTAATTTTCATTCCAAGTTTCATTGCATTGCATTGCATAATGTCAGCAAAGTATACATGTTAATAATCAATAATTTTCCTTTTAGTAAACTTTTTCTTGTCTTCGTACATTGGTTGTATTGTATTTTTTTCTTTGTTTAACCAAAATGTACTTTGATACATTTGACCCATAATAAAAGTATTGATTTTTCTATAACTTGAAGACATGTGAGCTACATAGAAGAAAAGTAAGATTAATATCCTAGCAGTGTGGATGGAGCAAGCCATTGTCTTTAGGGACCAGAAGTACAGACTCTAACACAAATTTCACATTTGATCAGAAATCTTACACTGAAAAATATTCCTATGAATTCCATAAATCTGAGGGACATATCATGACATTTTGTGCATGTATATCACCAGGGTAAGATAAAAAAGACAGAATCAGAAATTTTATTATTTGCCCTAATGCTTGTAGGGTAGGTTCTTTTTTATATTGTCTAAGCACTAAAGCTGTCATCATGAAAGTCCTACTTTCTTGTGCGATATGCCTATAGGTGTGTTCGATGGTCCTTCATATCCTCGTAATGCAATGTTATATATCTGGTTCTTGTTTCCAGACGTGATATTACTTAGATTGACCTAGCTTGAGATAAAGAAATATCAGTACATAATTACCTTATAAAGAGGTCACAGAGCTTGATAAACTGATATAGTGACTACAGAGCTTGATTCTGGGATCACAAAGCTTGATAAAGTGATAAGAGCTTGACATGATTTAAAAATGATGAAGAGGTCACAGAACCTGATTGACTGAATAAGAAAGATCACAGAGCTTGATACAGAGGTCAGAGCTTGATAAACTGATACAGAGGTCAGAGCTTGATAAACTGATACAGAGGTCACAGAGCTTGATAAAGAGGTCAGAGCTTGATAAACTGATAAAGTGACTACAGAGCTTGATTCTGGGATTACAAAGCTTGATAAAGTGATAAGAGCTTGCCTTGATTTAAAAATGATGAAGAGGTCACAGAACCTGATTGACTGAATAAGAAAGATCACAGAGCTTGATACAGAGGTCAGAGCTTGATAAACTGATACAGAGGTCACAGAGCTTGATAAACTGATACAGAGGTCAGAGCTTGATAAACTGATAAAGTGACTACAGAGCTTGATTCTGGGATCACAAAGCTTGATAAAGTGATAAAGTGACTACAGAGCTTGATTCTTGGATAACAAAGCTTGATAAAGTGATAAGAGCTTGCCTTGATTTAAAAAGATGAAGTAGTCACAGAGCTTGATAAAGTGATAAAGAGGTCACAGAACCTGATTGACTGAATAAGAAAGATCACAGAGCTTAATAAAGAGGTCACATAAACTCATGCAGAAGTCACAGAGCTTCATAAATTTTGAAAAGAGACCAAAGATCTTGATTAAACAAGATAAAGAGTTTACAAATTTTAATAAACTGATAAATAGGTCACAGAGCTTCATAAACTTTGAAAAGAGACCAAAGATCTTGATTTATTAAGATAAAGATTTTACAAATCTTAATAAACTGATAAATAGGCCACAGAGCTTCATAAACTTTGTAAAGGGACCAAAGATCTTGATTTAATACGATAAAGAATTTACAGAGCTTGATAAACTCATAAAGAGGTCACAGGATGGTAAGTCAAGACAGCCAATATATCAACTCTTGACTCAAAGTAAGGGAGTGGGCTTATTACAGGACAATGGTGATATAGCATTTAGTGGTATTGCTACTGTAACAGCTGTAATATGGATGGGCTTATTACGAAGTAGATAAGATGTACTTTTTATAAATTTAAAATAAAAGACATCATGACCTAATGAAAATCATTTTGCCTACGTGAGGTAAAGGTCGTGGAAAGTTTCAAGGTTGACAGTGGATTTGTAAATCAATGGAAGTTACCTTTTCATGTTGATGAATTTTTCTTGTATCTTCATCTGATAATTTGAGATCTGGGATAACTAGGAGTGGAACATTGAACACACAAATGTTATTTTCTAATACTACCTAATGCTGTGATTATTATTGTTAAAAAACACATTTTTACATCATCTGTAGTTGAATTTCCATGAATGCTATTTCAATTTATTGAAATTTACAGAATTTGAATTAAAAATAAAAATAGTGCTGGTTATTATTGTTCGATTGCTAATGTTAAAGTTGTCAACTTTCAAGGTCATTGCAGATGTCATTTGTTTGACTGTAATGACTTTTAAAGGATTTGTCATTGAATGTGTCAGATGACAATAGTGATTGCATATTGGGATGCTGATTGAAGCAAAGCTGCAACACATTCTATTGGCAAATATCAACAGCATACTGCAGGGGATAAAATAGTGTCACCCTGTTACACTGGAATCAGAAATCAGTCCCACAGATATTAAGACTGGAAGGCACTTAAAAATTACATACCACTGAAAATAGACTACCTCTTGTCTCTAGGATCTTTGTTAAGAAGAAATAAAACTAAAAATTTTATCCCTTGGGTACTTCTGATCAAAAGTTTTAAACAAAATAAGAGCTTGTAGAGGAATACGTTAAAATTTGTGAAAAAGGGTTGATAGTTCAGCTGCATGTAATAACCATGGTTTTTTTGGAGTTGGTCTGATCTGTTCTAACATATAAACACGAAGACATTGATTTGAAATATGGGCTACTTGTTTTTTTAAGAAAAAAACAAGAAAATGTACCATTACAGAATGGGTGGTTATACAGTTATTATAACATTTCAATATTTTCATACATTTTGATAAAATAAGTCACTTAGGTACAGAACAGACCTAGATTGATGCTCAATGGAACTTCTCCAAACCAGTCATACATAGGACATGAATATTTTGCTGGTTTAGGGTCAGTTCAGTTTGCAAACATGAACAAAGACATGATTTCACTTGAAAAGAAAGACCCACAGATTGCTCAGCTATTGTGGGATCTGACTTAAAATACAACTGACCAGTTGTGCAGTCCGCAAACAGTTAGAACTGATATATTTGATGAACTGATGTTTTGTTTGTACATCAAAATTGCATGTGGACTCTCTAGGGGTTGGGTTGTGATGTAGGATGTGGACTCTCAAGGGGCTTGGGTTCTGATGTAGGATGTGGACTCTCAAGGGGCTGGGGTTCTGATGTGGGATGTGGACTCTCAAGGGGTTAGGTTCTGATGTAGGATGTTGTGGGTTCTCAAGAGGGTTAGGGTTCCGATGTAGGCTGTGGACTCTCAAGAATTTGATTTCTGATTTAGATTGTGGGTTCTCAAGCGGATTGGGTTCTGATGTCTGCTTTGGGTTCTCATAAGGGTTAGGGACTGATATAGGCAGTTGGTTCTCTAGGAGGTTGAGTTCTGATCTAGGCTATGGGACCTCAAGGGAGTTGGATTTTGATATCAGATGTTTGTTTTCAAGGAGTATTGGATCTGATTTAGGCTGTGGGTTCTGATGAGGGTTGATTTCTCATATAAGCTGTGGGTTCTCCAGAGGTTCTGATGTAAACTTTGGGTTCTCAAGGGGAGATTGGGTTCTGATGTAGGCTGTGGGACCTCAAGAGAGTTGGGCTTTGATATAAACTGTTTGTTCTCAAGGAGGATGGGATCCGATCTAGGCTGTAGGTTCTTATTGGGGTTGCTGTCTGATGTAGGCCTTGGGTTCTCATTAGGGTTAGGGTCCGGTGTATGCTGTGGGTTCTCAAAGTGGTTGGGATTGTGATGTTGGCTATGTGTTTTCAAGGGGGATTGGTTTTGATATAAGCTGTTTGTTTTCAAGAATGGGATCTAATATATGCCGTTGGTTCTTATGGGGGTTGATTTCTGTTGTAAGCTGTGGTTTCTGATGGGAACTGTGGGTTCTCAAGAGGGTTTGGCTCTGATGTAGACTGTGAGTTCTCTTGTTGATTGCTTTCTGATGTAAGCTGTGGTTTCTAATGGGGGCTGTGGGTTCTCAAGGGAGTTGGGCTCTGATGTAAGCTATGGCTTCAGATGGGGGCTGTGGGTTCTCAAGGGGGTTGGGCTCTGATGTAGACTGTAGGGATAGCTGTAAATTTTTCACTATCTAGCCATGTCACCTGTCTAAATGAAACACTTAAATATGAAAACCTTTATAAACTTAACATACAAGATGGCTCCAGTGTATGTTTGTGTCACCTGTCTAAATCATTCAAGATGGCTTCAGTGTATGTTTGTGTCACCTGTCTAAATCATACAAGATGGCTCCAGTGTATGTTTGTGTCACCTGTCTAAATCATTCAAGATGGCTCCAGTGTATGTTTGTATCACCTGTCTAAATCATACAAGATGGCTCCAGTGTATGTTTGTATCACCTGTCTAAATCATAAAACATAGCTCCAGTGTATGTTTGTGTCACCTGTCTAAATCATTCAAGATGGCTCCAGTGTATGTTTGTATCACCTGTCTAAATCATACAAGATGTCTCCAATGTATGTTTTGTGTCACCTGTCTAAAACACACTAGATGGTCCCAGTGTATAGCTGTGTCACCTGTCTAAAACACACTAGATGGTCCCAGTGTATAGCTGTGTCACCTGTCTAAAACACACTAGATGGTCCCAGTGTATAGCTGTGTCACCTGTCTAAAACACACTAGATGGTCCCAGTGTATATCTGTGTCACCTGTCTAAAACACACTAGATGGTCCCAGTGTATGGCTGTGTCACCTGTCTAAAACACACTAGATGGTCCCAGTGTATGGCTGTGTCACCTGTCTAAAACACACTAGATGGTCCCAATGTATAGCTGTCACCTGTCTAAAACACACTAGATGGTCCCAGTGTATATCTGTGTCACCTGTCTAAAACACACTAGATGGTCCCAGTGTATATCTGTGTCACCTGTCTAAAAACACTAGATGGTCCCAGTGTATGGCTGTGTCACCTGTCTAAAACACACTAGATGGTCCCAGTGTATGGCTGTGTCACCTGTCTAAAACACACTAGATGGTCCCAATGTATGGCTGTGTCACCTGTCTAAAACACACTAGATGGTCCCAATGTATGGCTGTGTCACCTGTCTAAAACACACTAGATGGTCCCAGTGTATGGCTGTGTCACCTGTCTAAAACACACTAGATGGTCCCAATGTATAGCTGTGTCACCTGTCTAAAACACACTAGATGGTCCCAGTGTATAGCTGTGTCACCTGTCTAAAACACACTAGATGGTCCCAGTGTATGGCTGTGTCACCTGTCTAAAACACACTAGATGGTCCCAGTGTATATCTGTGTCACCTGTCTAAAAACACTAGATGGTCCCAGTGTATGGCTGTGTCACCTGTCTAAAACACACTAGATGGTCCCAGTGTATGGCTGTGTCACCTGTCTAAATCACACTAGATGGTCCCAGTGTATAGCTGTGTCACCTGTCTAAAACACACTAGATGGTCCCAGTGTATAGCTGTGTCACCTGTCTAAAACACACTAGATGGTCCCAGTGTATAGCTGTGTCACCTGTCTAAAACACACTAGATGGTCCCAATGTATAGCTGTGTCACCTGTCTAAAACACACAAGATGGTCCCAAGGTATAGCTGTGTTGTAAAACACACACCTGTGTCACCTGTGAAAACACACAAGATGGTCCCAATGTATAGCTGTGTCACCTGTCTAAAACAAACTAGATGGTCCCAATGTATAGCTGTGTCACCTGTCTAAAACACACTAGATGGTCCCAGTGTATAGCTGTGTGTCTAAAACACACTAGATGGTCCCAGTGTAACACACTAGATGGTCCCAATGTATAGCTGTGTCACCTGTCTAAAACACACAAGATGGTCCCAAGGTATAGCTGTGTCACCTGTCTAAAACACACTAGATGGTCCCAGTGTATATCTGTGTCACCTGTCTAAAACACACTAGATGGTCCCAGTGTATAGCTGTGTCACCTGTCTAAAACACACTAGATGGTCCCAATGTATAGCTGTGTCACCTGTCTAAAACACACAAGATGGTCCCAAGGTATAGCTGTGTCACCTGTCTAAAACACACTAGATGGTCCCAGTGTATAGCTGTGTCACCTGTCTAAAATCATACAAGATGGCTCCAGTGTATGGCTGTGTCACCTGTCTAAAATCATACAAGATGGCTCCAGTGTATGGCTGTGTCACCTGTCTAAAATCATACAAGATGGCTCCAGTGTATAGCTGTGTCACCTGTCTAAAATCATACGAGATGGCTCCAGTGTATGGCTGTGTCACCTGTCTAAAATCATACGAGATGGCTCCAGTGTATGGCTGTGTCACCTGTCTTAATGGTAAAACTAGAGCAAGAAAACAGCCATACTAAAAGTACTATCCTAAATAATCACGTTGGCATATATTCTGTCATGTTTTTCACACTTACATATATACATATATATATGTTGATATACATGGAGATCCTTGTACATGAATAATAAAACTGTTCTTATATCAATGGTCAATAGTGTATAATGTCATTCAAACCTTTCAGGATTGAAAAAAAAATCAAAATTAAAATTTACCAGGGGAAATCAGTTTTAAAGTATTTTTTGTTTTTGATTAAAACATTGAGTTATATTGATAAATATATACTTACGTCATCGTAATTAAGATTTTTTAACTCGGGTGATGTTACTTAACTCATTGTTAAATGTGTATGTATAACTCAGGTGATGTTACTTAACTCATTGTTAAATGTGTATGTATAATATTGAAAATATTCAGTTATATTTTATACTAGCATTTATTTAAGAATGTCAGATATAATTTGGCTTTATGGAGATTTTTTTGGAAAAGATGAAAATGTGCTCAGGAATATATAAATATTAAATTCTGAAGGTCGTGTATTCATTGAATTGTATACTATGCTAACAGGACTGACATGATAGAGTGACTGCATTAGTTGACATCTTTATCATGCTTATCTCTACAGCTTTTCGAGCTGTTTAACTGTGCCAAACAATTACCTAGATCCTATAGCATAGTTCTTGTGCAAAAATCCTTCAGATAATAAGCCCTCGTGACTTTAAAGCCGTTAGGTAATTCTACACCTGGTCTTTTTGTCATTAACCCTTTTTTTATGCTAGATAAACAATGCTTTGTGTATCTATTGCATGAGCTGGTAATGTTGTCAATGCATTTGTTTATCCTCATTGGTAGTGGGATAATACATAATATATAAGGTTGCGTGCATGAAGTGTTATCATATAGGGAGGCATTTTTTATGGGAGAAAGACCTGTATGGTTGAGATGTTCTCGTGACAAAATGCTTCATCATGCATGCACTTTGTGCAAGTTTCTGCATGGGCGAAGGTGTTGTTATATGTGTATAATTGACAGGCGTGTCAAGGCTTGTTAAAAAAAAATTGCACTTAACTATTGTGTTATATCTGCGTTGCGATGCATCATAACACATGCTGAATTCAGGCGTAGTAGACCAGATATGCGACATGTGCTACCACTTCTTAAAGTGCATTTAAAATATTCAATAATTTAATTTTTAAAGTATACAACAAATTTTTTAACTGGCAAATATTTTAATTGAAGTTGTGAACAACTGAAGAGAGATTATAAACTATTTATGTACGGGTAGTGTTATTACTGTGGAAAATCTACTCGCGCACCGTAAGGATATTAATTTACTGGTTTTCAACCACCATAACATTTTTTAAATACAAAACTGAACATATTAATTGGAGTAAATTTTTTAAATATGCGGATCTGCTCTCAGTAAAGTGTGGCTTTCATTGATGGAACAGAACACACGGCCATCATGCAGCAGTGATCTTGAGTGGTTTTAAGCTCACTTTACCATCCAGCAGTAGAGGTACTGTTTAATGTGTCAATTTCTTCCTATTTTTAAACAGCAGGGCCGAGAAATAGGTCAAAAACAGGCAACAATTTCTGGTGTACAGTAGTAGATAGACTAATGAGTAACCTCTACACAACACATTCCTATTGAGAGAGTTTGGAGAAAGGCTGTGTAACCGTATGTCCCCTGATATGTAGCAGTGTGCTGTATGCAGTCCCATGCGGTGGTTGAGCGAGGGGCTCCTCCAGTTGACAGTGTATCTAGGTAAGCAGTACACATGTGGGTTATGTGTCCATACATAACACATGCAGGCTCTGCACTATACTGGGGCTCGAGCTGTAGCAGAATGTTAGCCAGCACTGCACCAGGTGTATTAATGGACATCAATGCTACGATGTGAGTTATTTATTACAATTTATAGTGGAATTTTAAAACTGGGGAGTTTAGAAATGTTGCAGGATGTACCGTTTATTCTGTGGCATGTAAGTAAACACACTGGCCAATCATAACAGGTGTTGTACACTTCAAGTTATTCGCTGAATGTTCGGTGAATGTTTGGTGAATGTTCGACCAACTGCTAAATGCTGTTCTTTCTGCATGCCACTTCATTGATTATACATATCAGTTGAAATATGTTCTTTGTTCATTTCATTGAGTCTCATTGTTTTATGTATAAAATTCCCAACTAGAAAATCTATTTTGAGATAATTTAAATAATATGTAAATTATTTCTGTATATGTGTACCAGAGCATGCCACCAGTCAACATTTAAAATGTTGATTTTGTGTACCCTGTACTCACAACCTAACGATCAAAGTTTGTACAGTGGTACTTATACATAAACTCTTTCTTATCTAAGACAGGTCAGGGGACAGGTTTGGGTTGCCAAGACCAAGTGCATGTTGTGTGCAGGCTATTAAGGCTTGTGAACATTTAGGTATATATACAAATTTAGAACCGGTATGGCCAGCTCTCACACCCCAGTATGAATGGGAGTCACTAACCCTACTACATACAATGCAAAGCCTATGCGTGAGTTAGACCAATGTAGCAAGGCAGGGTCACGCATGGACGACCTCAAATCAAGTGTGCACATTTTCCCAACTTACATAGCATTACATTGTCAGGCAAAAGAGGCCCATTGAGGGGGCATTATAATTTTTTTTCAGGTTGTCATTTTTCTTATAGCGATTCGCTTGAGTGATTATATATACATGTAGGGAAGAAATATAAAGGAATTTTAAATCAAATGCATGGATATTTTTTGATACATGTCAGATTTGACATTTATGCCAGAGAGTCGAGTTTGCGCTGTGGATATATTTTTTAATGAACAGTGTATTATTCTGGCCCTATGTAACCTGAACCGATGGGGATGAGGGGTCACAGAGAAGAAGGGGTCGAGGGGATGAAGGGTCGGTCATAGTGATGTAAATGTTGTGCCAGGTAATATTAGCGTACAAGCGTGACCTTTGTAGGACCTGGGAATGCAGCTTTAGTAGAGCCATCGTCATGGAGGAACGAGCACCAAGCATTTTGGGTAAAGTTAACTAACCTGTCTTTTATGATCCATTGTCTGTGTTTTAATGTGACTCCCTCATTAACATGTAGGTAATATTAATCTGATATACTGAGCTGTAATGTGTTTCTGGTTAACAACCTCAATTCTACAGGTGATGTTCACCTTAATTTATACTCTCAACAGTTTTAGTCAGGTACGGTTTTTAAATGTCTACACTTGGTTATTTAAGCTTTTTGATTAGTTTTTTAAAAATATACTGGAATTTGGCATTAATTTTTATTTTGATTAATCTGATTTTTATTATAAAATCAAAAATTCATTTCTTGAAATATGTAAATTTGAGTATCAAATACTAGCAAGTAATGCTACAAAGAAAGAAAATGAATTAAGAAATTTTTCTTTCTTTTCATAAATTGACATTTGGTGTTACATGTGCAAACAATGGAGGATTAAAGAAGATATTGAATATCTACTTTGTGATTAGATTGCCTTACCTGTCATATTCATTTCCTTATGTATTATCTCCACCTGTACAGTATGACATTTAAAGTCAGGCAATAGATTTAATGCCATGAGATATGTGTCATCGTAATTGTGTTTACTAACTTGAAGATCGTCAGAAATTTGTAAATACTTCCCTTAGATAACTGGATAAACAATGGTATTCGAAGCTGAGGGGAGTGGCTGTTCCTGCGTTTTACTTTTAAACTTTTAGGGAATCAATGTTTTAATCCCTTTATCCAAACCTTATTTGATAAATTCTATTTCCTGTATAAGATGAGGAATACCATGGGAAAAAAGAATATTTCAGGTGAAGTGAAGGTCGATATTTCTGTGTGGCTGATTTCTTATGTTGATAATCACTACAATTTCTTTGGGATATGTCACAATCCTGTTTGTGTGACATCACAATTCCTGCACTACAGTAATGTGACATCACAATCCCTGCACTATAATAATGTGACATCACAATTCCTGCACTATAATAATGTGACATCACAATTCCTGCACTACAGTAATGTGACATCACAACCCCTGCACTATAATAATGTGACATCACAATTCCTGCACTACAGTAATGTGACATCACAATTTATGCACTAAAATAATGCGACATCACATGTCTTACAGGGGACCAACACAGACCTCCTGTAAAGTCATATGGGCATTTTACAGCACTAAAAAAAAGTATTAGGGTTTATAGTTCAACCAAACAGCAATATAAAGAGATAGACCAGGAACCTAGGTCTATTTGCATGTGTGTTTGTTTCTTACACATGATATCCTGCATGCTAACATCCATGCAGTTAACAAGGCATATAAACAGGGGGAAATTTAATAACAGGTTTAGGTGCCGCAATGTTATCTCAGGCAGAAATTTTGAGGATCTGTCCTCCCTGTTGCTCCCCCACTACTCCCCCTCGCTAACATTATACTCCACATGTTGTACTAGGTTTACAAGCCATTAGACAATTGATCAGCAGTGCTGCATATACAATGTCATTCAGGCTATGTAAGCAGTGAGCGGTACATGTTGAAGCGTGCACACTCTTAATTTATTGACAGGGTTTTTTTTGCCACTACAGCATGGTGTTTATAAGTATGGTGTATCGAAGTTTTGTTGTACACATAGTCAGCATGTGTTCTTGATACCTCAACACGTAAGTAAACACATGCTTTCTGCAGCTGTTTGCTGAAGCAATGGGTTTCAAAATCAATATTGTTCAGACTGTCTCCATTTTAATTGTTTTGTGAGAAACATGTTGGTATATTCATTGATTTGTAGTATCTCACTGTATACATCTTGAATCGCTGCCATTTTACGACAGAAAAAAAAACCCACTACATATTTGGCATGTTTTGGGTGTATGTAATAGGGGGGATAAAATCCACGTGAAACCATTGCTTTTTATCATTCTTGTTAATCTTAAGTGTTATAAATGTCTATTTATATAAAGTTTACAATTAACATTAAGTGATTCTTATGATAAATTTATATGTCTTCTCTGGATTGGATTCTCCTCTTTAAAACAGAACTCAAGCTCATGTTGGACTGGGCATCAGGTAAAATTGATAATGGTGTAAAACGATGTTTTCAATTCTGAGATGACAGGAAAACAAAGAGACACAACTATTATACATTATCAGATTATTTCTGTATGTGAGGATTTATAAAATCTATAATGTATGTAAAGATGAATGAAAAAAATCACCTTTGTGGGAAGATGCTTGCAAAGCTACTCTCATCTTCTGTAGAACCTGTCCAGACTGACCATTATATGGGAAGTTGTTGATAGAGAAACTATCATCTTCTGTAGAACCTGTAGAGACTGACCATTACATGGGAAGTTGTTGATAGAGAAACTATCATCTTCTGTAGAACCTGTAGAGACTGACCATTACATAGGAAGTTGTTGGTAGAGAAACTATCATCTTCTGTAGAACCTGTAGAGACTGACCATTACATGGGAAGTTGTTGATCTTCTGTAGAAGAAACTACCATTCTTCTGTAGAACATCTGTAGAACCAGACTGACCATTACATGGGAAGTTGTTGGTAGAGAAACTATCATCTTCTGTAGAACCTATCCAGACTGACCATTACATGGGAAGTTGTTGATAGAGAAACTATCATCTTCTGTAGAACCTGTCCAGACTGACCATTACATGGGAAGTTGTTGATAGAGAAACTATCATCTTCTGTAGAACCTGTCCAGACTGACCATTACATGGGAAGTTGTTGGTAGAGAAACTACCACCATCTGTAGAACCTGTAGAGACTGACCATTACATGGGAAGTTGTTGGTAGAGAAACTATCATCTTCTGTAGAACCTGTAGAGACTGACCATTACATGGGAAGTTGTTGGTAGAGAAACTATCACCTTCTGTAGAACCTGTCCAGACTGACCATTACATGTGAAGTTGTTGATAGAGAAACTATCATCTTCTGTAGAACCTGTAGAGACTGACCATTACATGGGAAGTTGTTGATAGAGAAACTATCATCTTCTGTAGAACCTGTAGAGACTGACCATTACATAGGAAGTTGTTGATAGGAAACCTATCATCTTCTGTAAAACCTGTCCAGATTGACAATTGCTTGAGAAGCTGCTAACAAAACATCTCATATATTTTACATGAAACTTTTGAAAAAGATGTTGGAACATAGATGTCAATAAGATGTATAGAACTTGGAATTTAAACATACTGTTACAACAAATCTGTTACGGTGTCAGAGAGTACAGTTTCTTGAAAATAATGATGTTTGTATTGAATAAATCAGAGAATTTTCTTTGTCATCCTTATTAAATTAAGAACAAGATAGGTCAAGCTGAAGTTTGTTTTTCCTGGTAGTATCATAGCTGAGTGGGTTTTATAATACAGCTAGTTCTTAGTAATTAGTGTTTCAGGTAGAAATCCTACAGTTGTGGTCAATTTAAGGTGAATATGATAACAGTAGTCAGATTTGCAGGGGATTGAATGGTCAGTTAAACCTTTGTTGTGTTGTTACGGGTCAACGTTGTTGTTTTATAAAATTGCAGTGTTGTCATGCATTGCTTTATAGAATAGGGTGGAGAGATACTGTTATCTCAGAGACATTTCCGTCACATGCCTGTGTGACCAGTTGCTTCTACTGGAATTAGACCTCCTGGTCAGTTGCTGACCACTCGTGTTTGGACCACCTTTTCCACAAAAAAGTTTCTAGTATAAAATAATAATAAAATGACTTTTTGTTTCATCAAAACAGTGATTTGATCCAATAAGTTCATGAGTTGTTAATTTATCAAATGAAAAATCTGCAATGAGAGTGATTAAACACCTTGTATGAAGGTTATAATTAACGCAAAAGTGACCTTATCAATTTCAACAGAATATTTAATCTCAAATGTATCTTGTGTAGAATTTTTGTTCTGAAATGTTCAGTCTTTTAGCATTTCTGAAAATAATACTCAAGCACCCATTTACAGCTCTCATCACTCAGTCATAGAAAGGGCTAAGTGACAAGACAAGAACAGTACTGGGCACTACGTGTTCCACAGGACTGAATTATAAGCCTTCCACAGGACAGAGTTATAAGCCTCCCACAGGACAGAGTTATAAGCCTTCCAAAGGACAGAGTTATAAGCCTTCCACAGGACTGAATTATAAGCCTCCCACAGGACTGAATTATAAGCCTTCCACAGGACTGAATTATAAGCCTCCCACAGGACAGAGTTATAAGCCGCCCACAGGACGAGAGTTAAAAGCCTCCCATAGGAGAGAATTGTAAGCCTCCCACAGGACGAGAGTTAAAAGCCTCCCATAGGACAGAATTATAAGCCTCCCACAGGACAGAATTATAAGCCTCCCATAGGACAGAATTATAAGCCTCCCACAGGACAGAATTATAAGCCTCCCACAGGACATAGTTATAAGCCTCCCATAGGACAGAATTATAAGCCTCCCACAGGATTGAATTATAAGCCTCCCACAGGACAGAATTATAAGCCTACCACAAAACAGAGGTATAAGCCTCCCACAGGACTTAGTAATAAGCCTTGCACCAAACTTAATGATAAGCCTTGCACACAACTCAGTAATAAGCCTTGCACCAAACTTAATAATAAGCTTTGCACACAACTCAGTAATAAGCCTTGGACTGAATAATAAGCCTTGCACACAACTCAGTAATAAGCCTTGGACTGAATAATAAGCTTTGCACACAACTCAGTAATAAGCCTTGGACTGAATAATAAGCCTGCAACAGGCCTCCGTAATAGCCTCAAAGAAGAAAAAATATATACTTTATGTATGGTTATAAATAGGTACAAATACATGCTGTGTTAATGATAATTTTACGTGAATAAAGAGTGTGTAGGGAAAATAGTGGGAATTACACAGTGGAGGAGAAATCTTCAGATAACAGTTAACTCTAGCAGCACCACTCCACTCGTCAACTGCAACACAAACCATTAACTCTGTAATTTAAAAACTCAACAGAGGAATGCGTTTATCAATCCCCTTGTCCTCCAGAACATGGCTCAGCTTGTTTCTCCCCAATTTTGAGGCCATCAAGTGAAAATTATAGGATTTTATAACTTCACAAAATTATCCAGCGAAAATTCCATGTAATATTCAAGTATTTCTCTTGCAGGTTATTTTTCAACTCTGATAACTGATTTTGTACATATCTACTAAGATATAAGGATTTCTATATAAATTTGAAGTGATAATAAATATTGAAACGTAAATCTAGAGTCTTTGCAAAATACATAATTTTGTTTTTCAATTCAATTCAGGTTGAATTCTTCTAAATCCTTTATGTAGTTAGTGTATATCATTAAACTTTTCAATACAAATGTTACAACCTGTTATTTTAACCCATTGTGTACAAAGTTCAGTTTCACAAATCAACACTAAACTCTAAAACCACTCATCATTGTGTGTCATAGATTTTAGTATTAATAGACTCGAAATTGTCATCATAGTCAGTTAGTTAGCTGATGGGCCTATTTATTGTATGGCAATGAAAAACATTTGTCTGTAGTTAATGTACTGAACAACTGTAGATATTTGTGGGCTAATTTACCAGGCATTTGTTAAATGAATATGCTACCAAGTTCTGAAGTCTTCCATAATTTGCATTACCATTGCATCAAATATTAAAATGTTAACGAGAAAATTATTTGTTGTTTTAAAATGAGATTCATAATTATGTATTTAACTTCTACAAATATAAGCTGCTGTATGCACACTGCCGTATCAACTTATCAACATGCTACACGCTGTCTACATGGAACATGTGGTGTTTTTCGATTGATTGGTTTTCGAGATGTTTTGACAAATACAACATTTAATAGGGGGATTCAACCTAAAAATAGACCTTACATATCCTGGGGCAGATTGCATACTGGCTAGAAATCCAACAATAACTACAAATTAGCTTGTGTTTTTTTGTTGCACTGTCAGCTATGCTATTGATTTTTCAGATACTGCAGATGATAGCTTTCTAGTATAGATCTGTTTCTGCTCGAATTGACCCAGTATACAAACTTTGGTGGGGTTTAGTTAGTTCTGTAGAGTTTCAGCAGAGTTCAAATTGACCCAGTATGCAAACTTTGGTGGGGTTTCGATAGTTCAGTAGAGTTTTCAGCAGGGTTCAAATTGACCTAGTGCACCAACAAAAGCTGGAATGACAGAATAATTTGGTGAAATAATTTGCTTCATTTTATTATCATGTGCTTTGTGTGTGCAGGTAGTCATGTCTGATTCTACAGTTTTTTCTTATGTCACAATTAAGACATGTATGGTGTTCGAACAGACAGAGATAGGTCTACCTTTGAAATAAAGAGATATTTAAGAAAAAACATTGCTGTGCCAAAACAGGAAAGTAAAAAAAGGGAAATAACTCAATCAAGTCCTAATGAACGTAAATGCTTTTTGCTGTAAAATATAATTGTGGTAAGTTCAGTTTGTGTTTGTTACGCAACAATTATTGTAGATAGCCAATTTATTATTGTGCAAATCTGTGAAAAAGTCATATAATTTTTTTTTAATTAATCACGCCAAATAAAGTATGTTTACACTTTATAAAGTGGTAAGTTTAGCTGTGAGTTAGGTATTACACATTATTTTAGAATTATTGAACAGACACTGAATTACATGAACAATAGCTAGTTTATAACAACAGTAATGTATGGGGGATTATGAGGTCAATATTAATATAGTATCAAAGGAGGGGAAAGAGGGGGGGAGGGGATTAGGTATAAATATTTACAGGAATTGTTGATGGTGCTAAGATTAAACAACGCAAGGATAAGCTATACTGCAGCAGATTTTTTACCATATAAGGCAGCAGGAGACAGTCTACATGACTGCCCGTTTGTCTATCGATTTTTTTTTTCATTACTATCGTAACTTGTCTCTTCAGGAATGAAATGGTCAAAAGACTTGAAATGTCAAGATATAAAATTATAAACTATATATATGATATTAGATGTATTCTGAGAAACATATAGCCGGGTCTTATTTCATTGATGCTTGTGCATTGTTGCTATAGGGACTTCGGGGTTTTTTATGGTGTTTGAGTTTATTGATTTTTATCCGTTGGTTTTCTAAGGACTGAAAGATCATTTACTGGTATAGAGAAAGAAAGACAAGATTTCAAATTGTGAAAACCAAAAAGACAAGAAAAAATAAAATTTGTTGCAGTTTGTATTTAATTGAAATCATTAAATTTGATTAATTGATTAATTAATGCAAGTTTCAAATACATAATTAATATTCAAGTAAATTAAAATGAAAATATTTCATTTTGTTATAAATTTTCAGTGATTCTATTAGATATTATTGATTAAATGTATTTTATTTCTGATGGAGATATTTGTTCGAGTGATGTTTTTGCAAGGTTCGGCTTGAGAGAAATGAAATTAAGCAAAGGGATGTGCTGACTTGGTCTTCCATCACAAGAGTGATAATAAGATAAAAAGCAAATAACGTTGTGTATATAAAAAGTTTACATTCAGACAAAATATAAGACCAATCTTCCATACTCATTTAGAGTATTTCTTTATAAGAGATATTTTTTTTTATATGATATACTTTTTGCTCTTTGATGAAGGATCATTTCTGGGGAATATTACTTGTTCTTAATGTCAAAGACGTGCTTCTGGCAGGAGCATAGCTCAATTATTCCACTCCTTATCTGTGGAACTAAAGGGAAATATGTCATTTCTTATAGAAATTCTTGGAGTTGGTGTATTGCTTAATAGGTCAGTTTCAAAGGCTAATTGAAATTCTGGATGACTGTTTTATATAACAATGTTTCTCAAAAAACATGTTCAGTTGGAACCAATTCTCCAGAGGTAAGCTGTCTATATTAGATGATGGATTCAATTTGTCCTTGTAATGAAAAAAAGCTGCTGTGGCCAATTTTCAAAAGGAATAGTGAACAAATGTTATCATATGATAAAAACGTACATCAAACTCAAGGCCAAAGCTTTAAAATGTCAGTCTTCAAATTCTAAAAACTTTTGAAAACTGCCACAGAATTTTTGTCGTGATATCGCTTGTATTTCATAATAGACTGTTGTGAAACCTTTGTGTGTCTGGGATTGACTTGAGTACCACTGTCACATGATAGCACCTAAGACAATATTTTCGTATTTAGACTGGTCACGATGATGATGTTTCGGAAATAACATGCAGGCTGCCATTTTCTAATAAGCTGATGAATGCTCTTCCAACTCAGGGGATTGGTTTTGGTTTGGAGACAGATGGTAGAGTCATATTGCTCCTCCATCTGGTCTTGTTTTCTCTTTCAACTCTGTTTAAATGTTACAGAAGATCACTGACACAACTAAATATTGAAATAAAATTATAATTTTCTGTAAGCGATAATTTACCAAAAAATTGCTACGATTTAGAACTGCATTGTAGCAAGCAGTCATCACTGTAGTGTTTTTATCGGAAATAAATGAGTCTAACTCTCTTATAATTACGTTTGCTAATTGTAATGAAATTGCAATGACACCAGAGAATGACAGAATAGAACACTGGAGATCAATTCATAGAGTGGCTTTGCAGTTCTAGATAAAGCACATGTTTCTACAAGTTTTACCTTTCATTTCATATAAAATTCCATTTTGATAGATTTGTTTGAACGTTAAAATTGGTCTATTTAAAAGCCATCTTTCACGAGACATGAATTATAAACATTGTGTAATTAAAATCTGTTGGATTAATATGGTGTATTTTAGATCAAAATTAAAACTTTATATGTACAACTTTTTTTAAGAAACTCTCCTCTTTCTTGGTCATTAGCGATTGTTCACCAAGGAACATGTTATAACGAGAGCATGTTAAAACATATTGAAGTCTAAATATGTACCACTCTGCAGGACAACTCCTTTTATGTCCTTCACTTTTTAGGCTGACAGCACTTATGGTGATAGGTGATTTAAAGTAGGACTCTGACACGAAATAGATAGTGGATGTAGTGGTCTTATTAAACTGTACACACACAGGCATTCACAGGTGAAAATATTAGCGGTGGAACATGATCTCTCGCAGGGGTCACACAAACAGTAGTGTGCATGCATCGTTAAACTGAAAAACAAATTCAGAGGTCATTTCAAAGAGAAATCCATACTATACAAAAATTTATATACACATATACTCAGGCAGTTAGGTTTTTTTCCCCATTACTGCATAAATGTTTTTCTTTTTCATTTCTTTGATTAATGTACCTATACACAGTTAGACATAGAAAATATGTAAAAGAAGGGAACATTGCTGTATATTGTTGTTCAGGTAAAAAAAAAGACAGGTAAGTGGATAGACAAGAGATATGTCCTCCTACACATTACGGAGTGGCAGTGTTGTGCAGGGCAGGGGGTGTAGCTGGTACATGAAGTGCAGGAGTGTCAATCATGTTTTACTAGCAACTTTAAAAAAAAAATTGGTGATATATCATCAAAATGAAACAAACATTTTTTTTTTTTTTTTTTTATGATTCGAGGAGGAAGTGGGGAAATTCATTCAAATGATTCCATAAAATCTAATTTGAATAAGGAATTTGTAAAAGCTTCCTTTTTCTTGTAGAGTTACGGTGATGAAAATTTCATCTGCTTAATAAACATCCTTGAAATTTCATTAAGGAGATGTTACAGGTTTGATATATTCGACTCCTTAATTGACTTCTTGATAATTTTAATTTTATAAATCATGAATATTTAGAATAGCTTAATGAACTTTGCCATTAGGATTGGCCTGTATATGTTTTGGTAATAAATTCGTAAAATTGTTGAACTGCTTTAGTTCTGAAGGCTTGCTGTAGCCTGTCATATTTTAATTCATTTGAATAGTGGCGCAGTTCAGAATATATAATTGTGCTTTGCATTCTTCTCAAATTATCAGATATATGAAAGTCATGAAATTTATTGAATTATGTAGCTAATGCACCTCCCAGTCTTTTTTCAATATCTTTCGATTTCTTTTGATTTTCTTCAGTTGCCTCCTAGGTTCAACATTTAGGCCCTTAGCATCATTGACGAGTCCTAGGAGGACAAAATTGTTGTATGATGCAGTTTAATTCCTTGTTTGGCTCTACAATATCTAACTCTAAATTATTACGTTTTTTGTATGATCTTCTTGGAATTCACGAGTCCACATGCACAAGCATTTGTCATCATTTAATTCTACTTCTTTCAAAACAGAAAAAACAACATTTACAGTCATGAAAAAATATCACTGTTGTGATAGAACGTATTTTTCATTTGTACTTAAAAAATTATATTTTTCAACACACTACATTTTTATAATGATTGTGAATAGAGAGAGACTTGAATGAAATAAAACATCCTTTGTCTTTATTTTTGGGGATGTTGATCACTAGAACTAAAATTCAGATGTTAAATTGGAATAAACTGTAATTACAGGTGGACAGTTTGTAACCTTTTGAATCAATTCAGCAGGTTTTTTCCCTAAAATGCTTGAAAGCATGCTTAATTTCCAGTATGGTTGTTAAATGTTTGCCCCGAATTTACTGTTTATCTTTTATTTACTCATGTTGTAGAAATTGAAGATTTTCAAGGGAAAAAAATCAAAGAAAATTTCATGGAAATTATTTGAAGTAGAAAAGGAATGTAATAAATGTTTCAAATATTCATTCGATATGTTTTTTTTATATGAGAACCTATTATAACCGGTGAAGAGATTTGTTACTTGCTATTTTCGTTGTCGGCTGCCCTACTGATACGACATGCAGACACTGACAGTAGACAGAGAGGTGTGTTTTACGGTAATGCCATGCTAATTCTTGCGACATTTTATTTTCAGACACACGTTTAGCAGTCTAAGCTACAGTGACAGAGTTTGAGCCAGAAAGCAAAGGTAGCCAGAAAACGTTCTCATTGCCGAGGGTACATATAGTGAGGAGCAGACGGCAGTGAGGCTTTAACACAATATTTGGAGCCTGGCATTAGTAACCTGGTCAACACTTTTTTCAACAAACTGACGACCTTCTGTTTTAACAGGGGCTAACCCCAGTGAACAAAATCAGCACAAAAGACAGACAAGTTGTTGTTTTCATTCTCCAGTGATTTTCACTCCGCGGGATAGGATGGCATGATATATGAACGTTGGCGAGCGTGTCACGGAACAGGGCTGGATTGGTGTCCGTTTCTTGTGTGACCAACGCCCCCTGGTGTGGTTCAGGGGTGTATGCCTAAACTGTAACGTTATGTGTGTGACAAGGACTGGCGAACCGTAGCATCCCGTGAGCCCCTCTAGGATTCAGTCAACTGTGGCATTTTTGTTTACTCCTAACGGCCACAGAAAGAACACTTTCTTGGTATACTATCATTTCTGGAGTGGCACTCACTTACGCCAACACCTCATCATCTACCTCAAACTCTTTTTATTGATATAAACAAACATATTTCTTATATTCACATATTAATTATTGACTATATATTTATACATAGTTAACAAAAAATTCCTTTTCAAACATTTTTACTGGATAAAAACTTTTGTTTAAGTATTACAAGAATAATTCCAAGAACATATTTAATGTGGTTTATTCCTAAGTTAGAAGAAAGTAGCTGTGTCTTTTACTCTGGCCTTTAGGTGTGAAGCTAGAGAGAATGGGGACCCTTCTGTGACAAGCATATTACTATTTACCTGGGCTGTAGTAGCTCGCACCTAAATCAATCTTCATTCATGGGTGTAAAATCGGTGTGCTGGCGTGTATATATGCAAGTACTTAGGTAGTCACTCAACCGATTCAGCCCTGGGGCAGCCCTCTTACATGAAGAACGTATTTAAAAAAAATTGAAATCTTGTGTTAAGGAACGAGAGGGACGACAAAAGACAGGAGAAAACAGGATTATCTGTGGTGTATACCTGAGGGGTTCATCCTCTGTGCAGGTCGATAGGTGACCAGCACATTCAGGTTGATTTGGAATTTCTTGGAGATGGTAATCTCTTCCACCATAAAATTATTGTATGACGAGAGCACTGTGAAGTGTGTGTACATTACGGTACAGCGATTACAGGTGAGGGTCGGTCCTTCTTGTGTTACACTACGGACTTTGCTAACCAAGGCAACACTGCATCACATGGCCAGCTACCTATTCTACTACCCCCGCTCTCCTGTCACCTGGCCCTGAATTACTCACCTGGTCACAACTTACCTGGACATTTAGGATTTTACCTGTGCTTCCTATGGTCACTGTCTCGGGGGACACAAGACAATAATTACTGCTTTGGTCATGAGGGTGTTGGTCAAGAGCTGGACGTCTCTCCTTGGGCGTGGTACACCGGCCAGGAACGACCGGTCAGTCTGGACATGCTGTCACCTGATCAGTTCCCCTTTCATCGCTGGTATGGACTACAGGTAAACAGGTAAGTGTCTTAATGTACTTAATCATTACTGATAAAAACAATACAGCAGGTGTGGAAAGGGGAGGGGGAGGGCAAGTCAAAGAGAGGGCAGGGCAAGGCACAACAGGGCTTGGGAGGGAATGGAGTAGAAGAGAGGGGCAGGGGAGATCAGGGATGGAGGGGACGGGAGTATGGATACAAGGAAGGGGGTAGTACAGAAGGGAGGGGCAGGGCAGGACAAGGCTTGGGGAAGGAGTAGAGTAGAAGGGAGTGGAAGGGCAGGGATGTAGGAGAGGGAAAGAAATATGAGTACAAGGAAGGGGCAGGGCAGGGATAGAGTAGGAAGGAGGGGAAAATAATTAGGAGTTAATGAATGAGAAAGGGAGTAAACTAGAGAAGAGGGGAGTTAGAGCAGGAATGAAATGGGAATAAAAAGGAGAGAGTAGAGTAGAAGGGGAAGGGAAGGCAAAGGTGTAAGATGGAAGGAGTGTAAGTAATGGGAGGGGGAGTGTCAGTAGTGAGGGAGGGGCAGTGTCAGTAGTGAGGGAGGGGGAGTGTCGGTTGTGAGGGAGGGGGAGTGTCGGTAGTGAGGGAGGGGGAGTGTCGGTAGTGAGGGAGGGGGAGTGTCAGTGGTGAGGGAGGGGGAGGAGGTAGTGAGGGAGGGGGAGTACAGAGGGAGGGGGAGTGTCAGTGGTGAGGGAGGGGGAGGTATGACAGTACAGAAGAGTGGACAGGAGTACAGGGAAGAGGGACAGATTGATAGCACAGTGGAGGGGGGATATTTTTGGGTGAGGTAGGGGGAAGGATTAGGGTAAAGGAAAGAGGAGGAAGTACAAGGATAGGAGTACAGAGACAGGAAGGATAAGGGTATAGAGAGGTATAGGGGAGTATATGGAAAGAGAGGGATAAGAGACAGAGAGGGGAAGGGAAGGTGAAAGCACAGGGATGAAGGAGTGAGAAACATACAGGAAAGAGGGGATAAGGTCTTTCAGAGATGAAGGACGGAGGAACGTACAGGAAAAGAAGAAAAAAGAAAGTTTAGAAAGAGGAGGTGAGGAGAGTACAGGGGAAAGTGAGTAATAAAAGTAACGGAGAGGGGAATGATTTGACAAATAGTGCAAGAGTGAAAGAGGAAATGAGAGTTTTGATATTGTTTAGAAATAACTTTTCTATGATTGAATGTATTTTGTATTTGGCTTTGTGTCATGGGACGAGTGACATTGGTTTGGGAGTGGGAGTTATACACAAGTTTTACATGATGATATAACAAGGGATTACAACCTCAATGTTAATGTGTTTGTGCAGTATAATTTGGTCAAATCAACCAACTGAAAGTGAAAATATTTTCCAAGGAGTGGAGGCTTCGAGACAGAAGAGAAGGGTGCACCCCAGGTCTTTAGAAATACCTTGACCTATTTAAAATGTTTTCAATTTGTTTGAATGAATCACAGCGAAAATGTATTTGACCTTATCGTGGGTGGAGGCAACTAAACACGGGTGTAGATTATACTCGTTGAACCATTTGGAGAATCTTTTCTTCAAAATTTTATTTAAAAAAAAAAACAAACAAAAACTGTGAGTCCCCCCTCCCCCTCCCCCCTCCCCCCCCCCTCCACCACCCCCACCTAAATAAGGAAATAAGGTAATGTATATATAATGAAGAAGTGAATATATAAATAGATATAGATATATAAGATAGAGAAGCTGGGATGCATCAAATTTAGTTGCTTTGCTTCTCTTCTTCACAATTCCATCATGAGAAAATTTTAGCCTTTAGAATAAAAAAAATTACAAGGCAACAACAAAAATCTTGTTATATGATAGCAGTATCATATCATTTTCAATTATTATCCCACCTGTGGGACTGGAAAAAAGTTATAAAAAAGAAAAGAAATGTTTAGAAAAATTAAATATGAAAAGAAATCTCATTTAAAATGCTATATAAATGTATCTAAGATAATAGCACTTAATTGTTAACAAAGCTAATCTACTGCTGATAGTTAAATGGGAATGTCGGGCTCTTTGAACTAGAAGAAAGATTTCTTATCAGTCTTTTAACTTTTATAGAAATAAGTAAATGAGATCTGACTCAAATGATATGCAAATGATATGCAGATGATATGTAAATAAAGATGGCGGTATATGTGCACTATATCTTATTGAATTTACCTAAAGCCTTTATATTTTGAAGTGTACATCAATCAAGTTTGTCATAAACAATGGCAAAAAAATGTACGCAAGTAACACAACTGCTGAATAATCTATAGGAAAGTATGGTGTCATTAGTCATATGTTCCGATGTTATTCATATCAGTCAAGTTACTGACAGTTTTAAACGTCAACTTACAGTGTTAAAACTTCACAGTATGGACATATGATTAATTTCATAACTTCGTAAAACAATATGATTAAAACTTACCAGCTGTCCTCCATGAATCGCACGATTTCTGAATGGAATGAAGTTTTGGATAAAATCTTTGTAATAACAACACGGAAATGAGAGAAATGGAGAAAAAATCTTGCATCCAGATGAATTTTTTTTCTCTGACTAAAAACGGACTTATCACCAAGAAGAATACATCTCCGACTAAATATGGAGCCAAGAAATTAAAAATACATAAAGTGTAAAAAATTGACAGTATATTGTTACGGACAAATTATTAATCATTTTGTAATCAGTGAAATATCTCAGGAAGGTCCTTTTTCAAAATCGATAATGGAAATGTATCACAGTAGTAAGACATACCTGATGACTTGCAAATTTGTCTAGCTGTCATCTTTATGTCTTTGTTACTTTACACCGGTAGAGGAGGAATAATGAAAGCAGATTACCTGTAGTTTTACCTGTAGTTTTACCAGCTGTAAGTTGTTAACAGATGAAATGTGATATATATGTATATATACTTCAATTTATTAACAAGCATTGAATGCATTGCTCTAGCCTCTATCTGATTTACATACAAATATACAACATATAGAAACATATGGTGCCACAAATCTTGAGCAAAGTGAAAGGTTGCATATATCCTTAACTCAAAGACAAGTTACAAGTAAATGTATAAAGTAGAAGTGTGTCCTAGATGAAGAGTTAAAGAAATAAAAACATTACGAACCGAAGTTTAAATAAAAGTTAATTTTTGATAGATTAAGTTTTAGTTTTCGTTTAATTGTCAATGAATGCAGAATCAATAGATCAAACTAAGCCTTGTATGAAATTGTATATAAATGGAGATGATGAGCCCATCCCTTGACAACTCATAGTAAGATACATAGACGATACTTCAGGAAACAGCAGCCATTTTTGTTTTCATGTCAAACAATATACACTGTCTAATTAATATGCTATGATAGGTATTTATGAGTTTTTTATTTCTAAAATTTTGTCTAGTAGATGCACTGCAAGAATTTTATATCATTCTTTTTTAAGATGACATCTAGCATTAAACTCTTGTACATTTACCTGCAGAAAAAATGTTAAATGGATTGCCTATCCTTTGATGTTTCACACATCAATGTATTGGATCAAACCTGTATTCATTAATTTTAAATCTATGTTTGGTTAACAGAGATATGTTTTCATAATCACACTAATTTAACTGATTTATGGAAATCGGGACATCAAAATTCTTCCTCGATGAGATTTATAATGACAAGCTTTGTTCTTATAAGTAAGAGATTATGATATGCAGAAAAATTATTATTTGAAAAGTCATGCAGTTTAGTCATCACCTGGTAGGTCAGTACATTTACAGTGGAGTTGTTGAAAGATCGACTCTTTAATTGATGTCAATGCAAAATGCAAAACATATTTACAAGCTGTTAAACTACGTCACTTAATTTAAATAAATTTTACAATTTGAAAAAAAATCATAAAAGTTTAAAGTAGGTACTCTTTCGTCATAAAAGTACTTATTTTATCTTTCAGCAATGTGTCATATTAAAAACATTCAAATGTGAGATTAATTATTAAAAGATATAAAATTATTGAGATCTCTTGCAGATTATATATTCATATGTACAGCTCTTAAATGTTACATGTTGTACATCACTGAATTTTCCCATTTGAAAAAAAAATGAAAAAGCTTTTAAGGTTGTAGATTAAAAGCAACACAAAAGACAGGACTTGCTTACATATAAACATGTGTAAAGTCACTCCGAATAAATTAAAATCTCAGTTTTAAAGATGATTGACTTGAATAGTTCAATATCTTAATTGAAATATTTCTCTTTTTTTTTTTTTACATTTCTCGTTTTAAAAACGTTCTGTATGTACATACTTGTTTCATATCTGTAATCTAAATTCTGGGATCAGTTTCAGATTTAAACTTTAATGTTCAAATTCAATCGAAATAGTTGAAGATATTAGGTGTGATATGACCACTGCATTTTAAGTAAGTAAATGTGTTCAATAACCATGATAAACACATTCAATTCAATGATATTAAAAAAAAATTACAACAAGCAAGAGTTCAGCCAAAGGGAGACGATTGAACCCTTTACTGGAACTCAATTACACTGTAAAAATGTCAGATTCCAAAAAAATAAAAGAAAAATATTAGAGGATGATTATTTACTCATCATAAACCAATACAGAATTTGTTATCTTCTGTAAGAATATGAAATTGTGAATTCAAAGTAAAAACAGGATGTTATACTTATTAGCAGTGGTGAATTTTGCCTTTTGTTTATGTAACTATTTTCAAAATCAAAAGATATTGTAGAGCTTATTTGAGTCCACATTCCCTGCATTCATGCATGCATGTACTTGTTTCAAATGCAATAACACAGTGTACAATGTGTATTATTACGCTGGAAGGTCACATCAATGATTTAATTCACTCTCACTTTTGAAAGCCTATTTCCTGTCAGCATTGATATGTCATCTTGGCTTATGCAAGAAATTGGAATTGACAATTTAAATTTCAATTCATTATTAATGTGATTGGTATGGCAACCTGCAGTTCTTTTTAACACAGATGCTATATGAGATAAGATTCAGGGACCTTGAAGCGAAAAACAATGAAACTATGAAACACAAGCTCTACCATAGACCCTATAAATTGATTCAGGATTGCAGCGTTAGATAATGTTGGATGTTAAAGGGAATATTATTGGAAGTTGAAGACTCCAATCTGTCAAGTGTTAATGATCTAAAGGAAAGTTGTAACATTGGATGTTTCTTCTGGGTCAACAATGTCAAAATGTATGCTTAAAATCACTAATAATGGTGAAGATCCTCAGAATTCAAGTGTTAACACAGCAACAGACAGAATACTTGATATCCCTTTCTGGAATTCCTCATTAAAGAGGGGACGAGGATTTTTTTTTTTTTTTTTTTTTTCAAATTTTAAGCCTGAGAAGAGTCAAGTCTTTTACTCTCTTGTATTTATGGCTCCTTCTTAAGCATGGAAGGTTGACTTGCCTGTTGATGCGATGATGGATGTTCGTTTGTAATATCGTACATGATTCCTTTATGAAATAAAGACCAGGATGTTGATGATGTTGATAGTAAAAGAAACGGCATTCTTCTCTCAGAGTGTTGCTAAATAGTGCATGGACATGGTACCAAGCTACCAATCCCGCAGTGATCTATTAAAAATACAAACTCCGTTACCAGCATAACCAGAGAGCTGGTTGCATGTCTACATGTTGTTTGTGAGGGGCACCCCATGGGAGAAATATCAATAATTGCATCAAGGCATTTTTAGTTACTTAACTGGTATTGAGAATGTAAGGGAGATTGCATGTGAAGTAGGTATGTACCTACAAATGATCTCTCAGGGCAGAGCCCAGGGACCAATGAAAATTTGAGAAAAATCTCATAAATAATGTAAAATGATGTTTTCATCAATCTTGTCCACCACTAGCATAACCTACAATAACTTAGCCTTTTTTATATATATATATCACAAAGATACTTGTATCCGATACTCAGTAAAGTTGGAAATGTTTATTTCTTCAATTAAGAATTTCTAATTTACATATTGAAAAAAGACCGAAACAAGGTCAGGCTGTGACCCAATGATGTCCATTTGTACTGGATGTTTCAACCGAATACTGTAAAAGTACAAATTTTAACAATAATCTTATTTTAGTGGTTTCCTCCTTGCTAGATGTATTGCGCTAAAATAATAGGGTGCTGATGGGCTAAGGTCCTGAATAGCCAGGGTCCTGATTGGTTAAGGTTCTGACAAGCTAGGGTCCTGATGGGCTAGGGTCCTGACAAGCTAGGGTCCTATAACCAGGTTCCTGACAGGCTAAGGTCCTGACAAGCTAGGGTCCTGACAGGCTAAGGGCCTGACAAGCTAGGGTCCTGATAACTAGGTTCCTGACAAGCTAAGGTCCTGACAGGTTAAGTTCCTGTCAAGCTAGGGTCCTGATAACTAGGTTCCTGACAGGCTAAGGTCCTGACAAGCTAGGGTCCTGATAACTAGGTTCCTGACAGGCTAAGGTCCTGGCAAGCTAGGGTCCTGATAACTAGGTTCCTGACAGGCTAAGGTCCTGACAAGCTAGGGTCCTGACAGGCTAAGGGCAAGACAAGCTAGGTTCCTGATAACTAGGGTCCTGATAACTGGTTTCCTGACAGGCTAAGGTCCTGACAGGCTAAGGTCTTGACAAGCTAGGGTTCTGATGGGCTAGGGTCCTGAGAAGCTTGGGTCCTGATAACCAGGTTTTTGACAGGCCAGGGTTCTGACAAGCTAGGGTCCTGATAACTAGGGTCCTGACAGGCTAAGGTCCTGACAAGCTAGGGTCCTGATAACTAGGGTCCTGACAGGCTAAGGTCTTGACAAGCTAGGGTTCTGATGGGCTAGGGTCCTGACAGGCTAAGGTCCTGATGAGCTAGGTTCCTGACAGGCTAAGGTCCTGACAGGTTAAGGTCCTGACAGGCTAGGGTCCTCACAGGTTAAGATCCTGACAAGTTAAGGTCCTGATAACTAGGTTCCTGACAGGCTAGGGTCCTGACAGGTTAAGGTCCTGACAAGCTAGGGTGCTGTTGGGCTAAGGTCCTGACAAGCAAGGGTCCTGATAACTAGGTTCCTGAGAAGCTTGGGTCCTGATAACTAGGTTCCTGAGAAGCTTGGGTCCTGATAACCAGGTTTTTGACAGGCCAGGGTCCTGACAAGCTTGGGTCCTGATAACTAGGTTCCTGACAAGCTAGGGTCCTGACAGGCTAGGGTCCTGATAACTAGGTTCCTGATGAGGGATCAGGACGGCAGCTCCCCTTGATGTGCAGTAGTACACGCAGGCAAGGGATTCCTATTCATAGTACCAATGGGTTATAACATAGGAAACAGAAATAGTTGCATGTGAACCGAATTAAAAGTATGATGTGTTGGTTGGTATAGTAATTAGTAAGGAAAGGAACTGAATGGTTGGGGGGGATTGGTGTATACACACGTTACGCATTATGTGAGATCACATAACCTCATCACACACTATGTACAATATATTGTATTTACATAAAAGGCGTTTGAGTCATGTTAAGAAAAGTCTGTTTCATTGGCATGTAGTCGGTTTGTGTTTTTTATCAGAAAAGGAATTGAAAAATACACTGACCATTTGATGTAACAGAAATATATTAACCAGATGCTGCTCTTGTCAGTATAACTGGAACCTGTGGTATGACTTATCAAAATGCAACCGCTGCATAACAGAGGACCTGCTGAAAGCAATGCAGCAAAATCTCTGCATCACCAAAATTGATTTAATCTTTGCTCTGTGTTACAGAAACAGACCAACGAGGAAAAATTGTTTTTGATTTTCTTTAGAAGCACATCACTTAAAATAGTTTCATTCCTCTCTTTAAAAAAAAATCATATTTGGTTTTTGAACTTTCAAAATATTTGGTATTTTGAAAAAGGAATGATTTTATTGCTTTGAAATGTCCTTGAGAATTCCAATATCTAATGTGACTTAATTACTGTGGCAGTTTAATTAACAAAGTAATCTATTTTTGTTTCTTTATAGTTTATAGATTTCTGTTCCTCACACTATGGCTGACTTAAATAAATAACCATATGCAGTGGTTTTGAGGCTTCAATTTTTCAATTACCATACATTAGTGGGCAGGCATTCTCCACAACCAATCACGTGTTAATTGCAACTGAGACCTTTCTATTACAGAAACGCTGCACGTCTGTGCAGGTCATCAGATCCTTCTTTGACTGTTGCATTTAAACAGATTCATTATTGATGAAAATTGAAGTTTCAAGTTTAATATCCAGGAATTATAAGGCTTCAGGGAATCACACTGACAAATAACTTAAGGATTTTTAAGAAAAAAAAATGGTTTTTAGTATCTAAAGTGTGTCAGTTTTCTTAAAGTCAACATTTAAAATCCATTTTATGACAACCTTCTGTAAAAGCAGTTGGATGCTCTTTTCTCATTTATGCAGCTCTTTTGCATCCTAATTCATTTGATCTTAACAAATTTTTTACCACTTTTAACCCAAAAAATTTGTTTAAAATAAAGTTATAACTATGATTTTACAATTTACAATTCTTTAGAAATAGCAGAACATTTATTTATGAAATAAGGAATGCAATGATATTGCAAAATCCACTTTTGATGCTCAAAATGTTTAACAGTATTGCAGTTTTAATCCTTCTTTATAGAAAGATCTAAAGATTGTATAACAAATTTTGTATGCTTGTTGAGAAAACAAATTTATAAGACACTACATTATATAGGTGTAAATTAAGCCAAACACAGAAAATGATGTTAGTGTGATAAAGTGTGTGTAATAAAGCCCATTACTTTTGCACGGCAGGTGAGTTAGAAGGACAAAATGTTGTGTTTGTTGTTAGCTCTGCTTGGCTATTAAGCTTTATTTGCTGGGGGCAGCCTTAGGCACAAGTGAAAGACAAACACATGTCTTGGATGTGCAAATATTTCCTGATGTAGCCTGTTTAATCTATAGCCATAGCGAGTTCACACAGCATAAATAGGACAGGTTAAGTGCATCATATACATGCCGATTTTCATTTTACCAACAAAAGCCGGAAACACAGTATATCACAATGTTTTAATTCAGACAATCAATCACAGTGAGAGATACAGTCTTATTTCACAGTCAATCATGACCATTGACATTCAGTAATTTCATACAGGGAAACAGTATTATTCAACAAATTGAAGATCCTGTCAATAGAGGACTTTAAGCTGGATTGTAAAACTCCATAAAATACAGCATGATAATGTGATAGATATTTCAGTAACACCATTTATTCAGCTGTCTGTTATCTCCATGGTAACAGTAACACCATTTATTCAACTGACTGTCGTTTCCATAGTTACAGTAACACCATTTGATCAACTGACTGTTGTTTCCATAGTTACAGTAACACCATTTGGTCAACTGACTGTTACCTGTTATGCCATTTGGTCAGCTGACAGTTGCCTTGGTTACATAAGCACTATTTGGTCAGCTGACAGTTGCCTTGGTTACATAAACGCTATTTGGTCAGCTGACAGTTGTCTTGGTTACAGATACACAATTAGTTGATGTATTGATACTATGGAAAACATAGCCATGAGTTTCAGTTAGAACATAAATATAAAATTTAAAACAATGAATTATATATTAGGGGAATTACATATGCTTTGTCAGATCCTATCTGTTAACTTCTTCATATATAATTTGCATATATCGTTCAATACACACATTAAAATCAGCTAATGGATAACTTTGTGTTCTGTTTCTAACTGCTTTACCTGTAGAGATATATATATACATACATATAATCATTAAACATTCAAAAGGGCAAAGGTCATATATAAGTTGTGGTTTAATTAAAATAAGTAGGTAATATTGATGGTTAAATTACTCTTGTTCATGTTAAGGAATGTCATCAATCAGAGATAGGAGTAAGATGATATCATCAGTAAACTCCATCATGATATTGTCACCTAAATGTTACAGTCATGGAGGTTGGGCACCTACTCCCACCTCTCTTGAAATGTTGAACAGCATCCAACCAGAGATAAACCAATCCAGCTGAAATATATTGTCTCTCCAAAACAACCTTCTCTCATCCTGGAATCGTACTACCCTCCCCTTCCCAGTTCCCAATTTACCTTCTGTGCTCTCAGCCTCAAACTTAATAAAGTTAGGCAAGGATCATTATAATATTTTGAAATTGGAACAAGTATGTACAAGTCTAACTGTACTGATTAAAATTCAACAGAATCACGTTCATTGTACCAAGTAACAATGTCACGCACGGAGATGCATCCTTGACATGCCTCAGTGTAAGCCGAGAGTGACTGCCATTCATTAACAGCATTGCTGTAAGTTGATATTACAAACTAGCACATACATTGTGTACACCTAAAAATTGATTTTTGTTCCGCTGGAGTGAAAATGCATACATTTGAGTTCTCCTTGCAATAATCAATTTCGGTATCCGGCAATGAAGCAGAGCATTATGTTCTCGGGGACCTTGAATCTTGGATCAATTACATTTATCGTGAAATTGATTGGAATCTTTGCACATTATTATTTCGTTGACTGAATGGCTTAGTCTTGCAAATATTCGATGGACACTGAGCAATCGTTGTTTTTAATGGTAATGTTAAAGGTGACTGATCGGTACTGTCATTGTTTAAATAAAGCTTCAGCAAATTCCACAACCTGATTGCTTTGTGAATGTATTGGTGTCATTAATTGTTCTGTATTTACAATGTGTTGCCGATGTGCTGCACCAACTGGAGACCTTTGTCTCCGTTTATGAGACCTACCGAAAACCTTGAAATTTATTCGTATTTTAATACCACAGATTTGCACGAAATCTACAACTCGTAAAGTGGCTAAAACTGAATGAGTAGTTATGCAAAATAAAAAGAATTTGTTCAGCATGAATATGTTTGTCTAGTGGAATTCATTTGCATTTCATTTTTTTTTTAAATAATGTGTAATTCTTTGTTGTGTTTCATTACATTACAAAAGAAGACCCTCCCCCACCCCCCACCCCCCAACCCAACCACCACCACCACCACTACCACCTTTCAATTTTGAATAAAATTACCATTGATGTCATGAGAATAGTTGCTGTGAAAACATATTCTAACACAATTTTTAACATAATTTCTGTAATGCATTTGTGTTTTGTGTTCTCTATTTTCAAACTGTTTTCCTTAAACTATACATATCCCACCCACAGTGCAACTTACTCAACTGTATAACTCTATATATTATTCAAAAGCACAAGTGTACTCTCTGCATCAGGAAAACTGGACTGGTCTAAAGTTGCCTCTAAGTGGTACAAATCCACCAGCACAAGTTTGAAATCAATAGGAGTTTGTCCCTGGAGACTGGCATATTTTAAACATTGAAATAACTGCTACAGGGGTTCCAGTCTATGGCCAAAATCACTTCTTCCCAGGAACACTGCGATCATAAAAATCCAGAGGACAGTTTACCACTCCTACACATACAAAACATTGAATTATTTTTACATACACTATTTGCTAAACAACTGTATTAAAAGCCTTTTTCCAGTTACTGCTCCCCACTTCCATATTAACGTCCCTCTCCATGTACCTCATATCTGTTTATGCCCCACCCTCATATAAATGCCCCCTTTCCCTGAAAGTACCCCCTTTTACAATGCACTCCCTCCTTCCTTTTATCATATTTTTTTACAATGCACTCCCTCCCTCCTTTTACTATAATGTTGGATTAATAATTTTTTTTTCTCATTTTTATTAAGATTTGATCCCTATATGTAAATATCACTGAGTATACATCCTAACTTCCATATCCTAATTGTTCTAATAGAAGGTCAAGGTCAGAAACGATATAAAACTTTATTTTGAGTTTTGTGGAAATTGTAAACATATTTTTATGCCCTAAGGCCAAGTCCACATTTAACACTAAGAACATAGCCCTTGGCCCAGCTCACTACCATCTGTCACTCCCCCGCCCCTCCCTAACCTCCCTACCTACCTCCCTCACACACATCACTGTTCTGTTTCTATACAGAAAAAGGGACGCAACATTTACTTTTTGGCATTCTCATTTCAAATGATATGTATGTTGTCTTGATTTCATTAACTATCTTTGAAGCTACTAGGCCTCCTGTCGATTAAAATAACTGTATCCTACAACCGAGGGAGGTGCATTAAGGGGATTTAGAACGTAATTACTAGCTGTTTTGATCTCTTAAAGACGTTTTTAATTCATGAAGGTGAAGAAAACTGGGCTCAGTATAAGGAAATATGTCTCAGCTGAACACTTTAGACACCAGTACAGTGATATCTGTCTAAACTCTAGACACCAGTACAGTGATATCTGTCTAAACACCAGTACAGTGACATCTGTCTAAACTCTATACACCAGTACAATGATATCTGTCTAAACTCTAGACACCGGTACAGTGATATCTGTCTAAACTCTAGACACCAGTATAGTGACATCTGTCTAAACTCTAGACACCAGTACAGTGACATCTGTCTAAACTCTAGACACCAGTACAGTGATATCTGTCTAAACTCTAGACACAGTACCAGTACAATGATATCAGTGATATCTAAACTCTAGACACCAGTACAGTGATATCTGTCTCTAGACCAGTACAGTGATATCTGTCTAAACTCTAGACACCAATACAGTGATATCTGTCTAAACTCTAGACACCAGTACAGTGATATCTGTCTAAACTCTAGACCAGTACAGTGATATCTGTCTAAACTCTAGACACCAATACAGTGATATCTGTCTAAACTCTAGACACCAGTACAGTGATATCTGTCTAAACTCTAGACACCAGTACAGTGATATCTGTCTAAACTCTAGACCAGTACAGTGATATCTGTCTAAACTCTAGACACCAATACAGTGATATCTGTCTAAACTCTAGACACCAGTACAGTGATATCTGTCTAAACTCTAGACCAGTACAGTGATATCTGTCTAAACTCTAGACACCAATACAGTGATATCTGTCTAAACTCTAGACACCAATACAGTGACATCTGATATCTGCCTAAACTCTAGACACCAGTACAGTGATTTACTCTAGACAACAATACAGTGATATCTGTCTAAACTCTAGACACCAGTACAGTGATATCTGTCTAAACTCTAGACACCAGTGCAGTGATATCTGTCTAAACTCTAGACACCAGTACAGTGATATCTGTCTAAACTCTAGACACCAGTACAGTGATATGTCTAAACTCTAGACACCAGTACAGTGATTTCTGTCTAAACTCTAGACACCAGTACAGTGATATCTGTCTAAACTCTAGACACCAATACAGTGATATCTGTCTAAACTCTAGACACCAGTACAGTGATATCTGCCTAAACTCTAGACACCAGTACTGTGATTTACCCTAGACACCAATACAGTGATATCTGTCTAAACTCTAGACACCAATACAGTGATATCTGTCTAAATTCTAGACACCAGTACAGTGATATCTGTATTTTAAACTGTACACTGTAGGGACCATAAATGTAGAGGTTATGGGGTTTTTAAAAAGTATTACACAGTTCATCATTAAAAACAATGTAATTAAATGTTTGATTTATATAAATGAGTAAACAGAAAGCAACCACCAACATTAAATTTCAATTTGCTGAATTAATTATTTCAAACTATCAATTTAACTCAGATGTATGTTTGTCTTCATTAAAAACTGCAGAAATCATGAAGAAAAATTAATGTTCAAATTAGAAAAATTCAGAAAAGGATTTTTTCATAAGTTTGAATTTCTTTTTTTAATTAACTATTTCTGAATGCCTTTGATATATTGAAGTTTTAAAATTTGGTGTATTTCTCATCAATCAGCACCCTGACGCGTTCCACTAGGTGTGTGTTGTACCATGATTGTTGTACAGGGAACTGTATCAAGATATCTGCAGCCATTTTTTTATGGACATAATATGTGTTTTGGCCAAGATTGAGTGGTGTGTGTGTGTGTATAAATGGGTCAGGCCCAGCCTCACCCAGCTGATATTAGAGGATTGCTGCCTTACTGCTTACTGCATACAGTCATTTCAGCATCTGCACCCTGCTAAATTGGGGCCCAAAACGGGGGAAATTCTAAATATAACCCAAATCTATAGTTTTCTGGTTATAATTATTCTGGGTTTACATTCCAGTTGAGTTAATCATGATACAACACGGTGTATCAGATATATAATCTTATAAAACAGTTCAAATTCTATTATGCTGTTGTTTCTACATCATGAATCCCTCCACAATTTTACATATATATATGATTCAAACTATTTTATTATTCATCTAAAGTATACTTATGTGTGTTTGGTGCCCCAGCACAAGAGCTAAAATTGATTTTGAGATTGTTTACCTATCAGCCTGTGCATGGAGTTATATATACCAGTGAGGAGGGTTTCCCTATTGATTTTAGCCTTTGTGTAACAGGGCTAGTGTTAGACTCTGCCAAGGCACTGCTTACTGGTTAGGGAGTACCACCATTAACATGGCCACTTTTCTTACACTCTACAATTGGAGAAATCATGATAGATTTTCTTATTCTCTCAGAAAAGGGGGGAAATATGACAGGTTTTCTTGTCCTCTCTTCAATATGGCAGATTTGCCTTATAATCTGTTAAAAACATTGGAGCTTATGACTGTTTTATTGAAATTTTGAAACAAAACACTTTCTTTTTTTGACATGTTACTTATCACTTGCAAAAAAAATGGCAGCAGTCTTTTTTTTATCCTCTTTACTATGTGAGAAACATGGCAGTTTTTTTTTAAATTGTTTAAACATTTTCTGCAAAATATTTACTATCATCTTAAACTGTGGAAAGCCTTTAAATTCTGTTTATGCTACAGCATACCCAGGGACAGCTGGTACTCAGTATCCAGGTCAACATACATGTGTATATTGGTATTTTAGACATACATGCATATGCATTAGAATATATGTAAATAAAATGCAAGATATGTTGATGGTTATCATTTTTCCTCGTTACTGAAGCTGTGGATGAAATATTCTACAACAATTTCAGCTGTGTTCTTATCAATCATTCCCTACCTTTCAAATGAGAATAATTCGTGGTTTATGATTTAGAAAAGCTGCATAAAAATGTCTTCGTTTACAAATGAGGTGAGAGTTAGAAAACTTGTAATAAACATGAAATGGAATCATTGAATATGGTAATATATTATTGATGTAGATAGTAGGATTACAGCATGATAACGATCTACAAAGAAGCCTGGGATTGCATTGATTAAAAAATCTAGGGGTTTTTTTCTCCCTCTTAATTCTCTATATTTGAAATCATATTATTGCAATTCTGTTAAGTTGTATTCTAATCAACCCAGTATCACTATGTAAGATTTTGAAATTCACAATTCTGATTTGTAAACAGCCTTTTGTCCATCAAAGATATTATGAAAAAAATGCTTATGCCAGATTTTGTATAAATTATTTCTTTCATTCATTCCAATTGGACGACAACTGTGATGATTAATATTTAACACTAGTGAGAGGGGTTTTCCTGGTGAAAGTGTTTCCTTATGAGGGGGTTCCCGAGCTCCAGGTACATTTCCCAACAGTATTAATATGCTAATGAGGTTACTGAAAGTATGCGAAGCATCACGCGAAGAAAACAAATGTAAACTGATTATCTTATGCACACAGATAGGACCCTGATGAATGAGGCCTGTTTTGCTGTAATGAATCGCCGACTGACTCCTGATGAAGTAAACACAGTTTTAATAGTTAATTCAATATGTAACACCTGGTAAAAAAAATTTTCGCAGGAGATTCAACTGAATTTTTTAGGTCACCAGACACAAACTCTCATGTTGACCAATTGCAATGCCCTTTTTGTGTGTCATCATCCATCGCCTGTCTGTAAACTTTTTACATTCTCAAATTCAGGAAACATATGCATCTATTTCTATGAAAACTTGTCAAAATCTTCCATGGCTAAAGGTGAAATCAAATTGTAGATTATATGGTCCCCTGACTCCCACCTCCAGGGTCTTGAGGGGAAGAGCTAAATAGGGATCAAATTCTGAAAATTTCAAAAATCCTCTCAATACCCAAATATGGCAGGATCAAATACTGTGGAGAGGCTTTACCAATGTTGTAAATTTCATGACCCTATGGTTTCACGTTCCCCCCTGGGGAGGGGATAAAGTTTACTACAGTTTATTAGGTCACCATTATGTTATGACAGTTATATAATAATGAAATACAACTTCAGTAACACTCTCCTTTCCCTGTACAAAAAATTGTTTCTCAGTTTTTCTTCTCTGTGCTACACATTCAATCCAATTTTTTCTGTTTGTTTAATTCACTCACCATATAGGCCCCCCAGGGCCTCTTGTGTAAATCTGACGAATCACACTTAAATTTCAATTTTTCAGTCAATGCTTGAACACACTGTTGTGCAATAATAATCCATATACTTACAAGCTGTGTACAAGTACCACGCTGTGTATTTGATAGGTAAGTTGGTGCACTTCGCTGTCGTATAGTTGACCGATAAACATGCTGGTGCACTTAGGTTAAATCTGTATATATACACATAGAGCGCAGGAGTGTGAGGTAATCACAACTCAAGTTTAATATACTTCTAGCTGTATATGTATTATCATGCTATCAAAACGTATATGGAAGTAAGGATTTGAAAAACTTTGAAGTGGGGAGTCAGATGTGTCAACTTTATTCTCAGTATATACTTGTAAATTTTCAAAAACAAAAATTCAAAAATTAAATTGCAAAATTTAAAAAAAAAAAAAAAAATTATCTTGTTGTTTTGTAATTAGGGATTAACTATATAATTAGCCTATATTTATATTTGTTTAAATTTTAATTATTTCAAATTGATATGAATAAATGCAATACTGATTGCAAGTTTCTAATAGTCATCTTCACGTCTTCGAAAGTAGATGAAATCTTAAACCTAAACAGAGAGTCCAGTAACAATGTGATGTATGATACAGTTGTATATTTCAAAAGTACACTGTCTTTGTAGTTTGGATAAAAAATTTGTTGAAAGGCAATTATCACTTCATCTAGGGTTATATTCATATCCCACTCATCATTTTCTGTGACCAATAGAATGTGTTGTGTCATTAACCCCTGCATTGAAATCTGTGACGGTCTATCTGATTGGTTGACTCTTGTAGAGGTTAATGTCCTCATTGGATGGCCAAGAATCCATGAACAATAAACACTGGTTGTAAAGTCTACAGATACAGGTGTTGTGTCCTTGGGAAGGACTTCCAGGAGGAGAAAAAGACATATTATTATCATTGTTATCATTTTTTCTCTTGTTGTTTGTAGAGACTGTTTGCTGGAGGAGATACTTTCTTCTTCTGTGCTATATTTTTACTCATTCATCAAGAAAACCTGAAGATCATGAATTTTAACTTGATAAAAAAAAAACAGCACACAAATGCTTGCTGCAGTCAAATAAAAAATCATAGCAGACCCGCTAATCAATAGACTTGCTACCCTAATTAAATACGCCCATTAATTGACCGCATTGCTGGTTAATGAAAAAAGTTATTCCAGTCCTACAAACATCATATAATGGACTGACAAATCAGGTTAAATATTTTTAAAAGATAAGTCACAGCTAATTCGTTTCTCCTGATCTGCCTGACATTAGTCAGTCAGTTGATCCCTGAGCACTATGTTGTACAATTTACGACATACATATCTTACAGTTCATATGTTTACGAGGCCCAAGTTTTACAGGTATCGTGAGTAATGAGTCGTAACCAACTTTTTCTCATTTCTTATGCATACTGATCATTCAGAATGATATAGAAATCGTATGAGAAAGGAAGGGCATACTTTATATACAAGTTTTATTCGTAGATGTTCGGAGGTACACTGTCTCTGTATTTCTTCCTTGCAGTACAGCAAATTACTAATCAGAATTATTAAAGACCCTGTCTTCAGGATTTAACAGAAATCCAGTGTAATATCATTGGGTTATTTCTAAAGTTTTTTTAATGATTTGGTTTAAAAAAAAAAATTAGATAATGCTTAGCATAATTAAGAAGGGAAAAAAATAATCTAGTTTTTATCCAAGTCAGTCAGATTGGCAACAGAGAGCAGTGTTTTGGTGTAGCAGAGGTCAGGAAAGTCAGAAGTGAATTAATAGAGGTTTCACTTTGTTAGAGGGGTTAACCTCGTAAGCTACTGTAATGATATGCATCACACATGATTGTCACCCAGAAAGTGTGTTGTCACATTTACCAGGATGCAGTTTATAGACTTGTGAACTCTAAGTAGGTCAGATGTCAATGACAGCTGAAAAAAAAGACTGGGGAGTGGATTAAAATGGATGATCTGTTACCTTAACAAATAAAGATACATCAATTACAAAGCTAGTCGGAAAATATTAATAATGCATAAGTGTGCACAGGCGTGATAGGAACATGAGAGAGCGATTATTTATACCGACTTTATGTATATCACACTGTCATCTCATGTACTGATATAGAGTAGGTATTTCCTTTTTCATTCAGAATGCCTAGTAAGTTCTTTGTTCACATTTCAATTACACACCGTCGTGTAATATGTGTACATATGTGTACACAGGTGACATGCTTTTCTGTATAAGTCTCTCCAGGGATTGAGTATAAGAATTTCAATTCCTTTTATACTGCTGCTATTCACAATACTGACACAACGCCTGACACGCACAAATACGCATACCTGTACAGAAAAACTCGTTATCTACCTGTATACAGGTATTGGTGTACTGTTTGCTGTACATGTACTAAGGTAGCATGAGAATTTTAAGCTTCTGATCTGAAAAATGTCAATCCGGTGTGTCCTTTGTGTATACAATATACCTGAGGTGGTCCCTGCTTTCTGCAGTTCTGTTATTGTATTGGCTAAATTGGCCCTTTATAGATATCTGTGGTTGACACAATTGTAGTGGACGATTGGGTAAGAGCTCCCCAAGCTTAGGGCTGGTTAAGCTATTGTCCAGTATTATCCACTCTGCAGGGTTGCTCTCTAATTAGTGCAAGTATTGGCAAATGCAGTGTAGATTTACCTGTGGTCATTTTTCACCTGAGTGTTCATGTTGTGGTCAGTGGTATTATGAATTTATAGGTATTTGGCTGAAAAACTCCAGCAATGAAGAAGGTATGTGTGGCCATTTCAAGTTTGGACTTCAATTTTAACAAACAGAATTTCAGCCTTAAGGATCTGTTTGGTATTAAGGTTTGGGAATGCATTGATTGTTGAATTGAACCTGTAAGGCAAAAATGGCACCTGAATGGTCAGTTGGACAAAGTTCACATGTCATATGTTTACATATGAATATGCAGAAATCTACTGACATAACAACACCTTAATGATGTAGTCCTGCAGACTATTATAACACCACTGGTAAGTAAATATGTAATATACACATCTGCTACACAGGAGAACACTTTGTCATTCCCTAAGTGTATATATTGTTAGATGTGTTATTTTTTGCTTATATAAAGTTTACCTGGAGCAGTTTGAGCAGGGGGGGGGGGGGGGGGGGGGGGGTGGACGCAATGATTCAATGATATATTTTTACTTAAAACATTTTAATGGTACTTAGGAAGTTTCACAAATGACTGACATTTTATATTTTTAATTATTTTGCTGCCTACAGCAGTTGTTTCTTTTTAATGATGAATACATTTCATTCTGTCATGTCTTTATCAATGTAGTGTGTATGGATTGGCTACATTAGTGTGTTCTATATCCTACAGGTGAACTAAATGTTTGTTTGGATGAGTTTGTCAAAGGTATATTAATATATAAGAGGTAACATTTTGGTTTAAAATAAAACTATGAAGACAGATATGAAGATTTATGTGGAATAAAAAAAAAGAATAAAGTAAGTTTTATCTGTTTTAAAAGATCATTATGGAATTTTATATAGAAATATACTTGTATGTAAAAACGGCAATGGAATATTATCATACAAATTAGAATTTTCAGTTCATAAAGGTGAATGGGGGTTGATATGTAATGTCATTTACTTATTTAGTAGGACACAAACTTCCCTAGTTTTCACCTTCAAAAATGTACTGCTTGATTTAATGTGACACTTGAAGAAAATGATTTGGAATATATACCTGTAAAAAAATATATCATCTTTTACAGTGGTACATCATTTCATTGATTTTAGAATTTTATGATATATTCTTTACGCTGAGCTGCATACAAAAATGTCCCACGGGCTCTAGTATGAATAAATTATAGCACAGCTTATCGACATAGAATCTTTTAAGTAGGCTGTTCCTGCATTTAAACTTCTGCACATGAATTATACATAAAGAAAGAAACGATGTGAATCGCTGTACAGATAATTGATGGACCTTTGCACTTAAAACAATGTAGTAGGATCAACCAGAGCATGAAGTCTTTATGAACTTGTGTGTCATTAGTATGGTTACTGTATAGTGTATGTACATAATATAAAAGCTTTTGTAAAGCTTCTATGTAAATTCAGTATTTTGTACAAGCTATAAAATCGTTTGAATGAAAATTAACCATAATGAATCTTGAAATGTGTGATTTCTTTCAAATTGTCTCACTGTAGATTTTCATCCAAGTCATCCCAAAACATGGTCTTTTAAGTCAAAAATGTTCACCCAAGATGTATGGTGCATCTTTTTAGGTACAGATGTAGTCCAATGACAGTTGGTCTCTATATAGATGGATGACATCCAAAGACACTTTGTCTGTAAAGACAGATGACAACCCAAGATGCTTTGTCTTCAAAGACAGATGACATCCCAAGGCACTTAGTCTTTAAAGACAGATGACATTTCAAGGCACTTAGTCTTTAAAGACATGTGACGTTTCAAGACGCATGGTCTCTAAGACAGATGACATCCCAAGACACTAAGTCTTTAAAGACAGATGACATTCCAAGACACATGGTCTCTAAGACAGATGACATCCCAAGACATATGGTTTAGTATGACATAGGTGCCATAGACCAAAGATACCAGAGATATGGTCTACCAAGACAGTTTTAATCAGTGATGTTTTGTCTCTCAGGGTGTCAGGTTGTTGATCTAGACAGACACATGTTATTGTCAAGATTGTTGATCTGAAAAGACACTTGCAAATGTCAAGATTGTTGATCTAAAAAGGCACTTGCCATTGTCAAGATTGTTGATCTAAAAGGACACTTGCCATTGTCAAAATTGTTGATCTGAAAAGACACTTGCAAATGTCAAGATTGTTGATCTAAAAAGGCACTTGCCATTGTCAAGATTGTTGATCTAAAAGGACACTTGCCATTGTCAAAATTGTTGATTTGAAAAGACACTTGCCATTGTCAAGGTTGCTGATCTAAAAATATTTTAATATCAAACTTCATATGTTGTGTAAAGGGTTGAATACATTAATATTAAACTTGGATAAAGGGTTTCCCTACCGTTACTTATACACAAATTTACTAAAACTGAATCTAGATTTTATGCAGTTAAGATACTTGCGAATAGTGAAAAATTTTACTGTATAGCCTTATTCAATAAGAAATAATGAAAATAAAACTTGTAAATTTTGTCCTGTCGCTACTGAAGATATAATATACATATAGACGAAGAGCCACAGGCTGTCATCATCTGTTTAATATGAAACCTGATAGAGGCACTTGGTGCTCTATTACCGACAGCATACATCATAACACTTTGACAACCTTGATGAATTAGTGGCATTAAGTCTTATACATAACGCATAGATGTAAAATTATAATATAAGGGCTCTGTATAATTATACCAGATTTTATGTTCATTTGTTTACAACAGTTCTACATTAGATTTTGCAATATTCTTTGTAAAATTTGATCTTACTCCATATTTTCAAGTTTAAAACTTCAGATCCAGAATTTTTTTCTTCTTAACTTTAAAATGTAAGTAAGAAATATTAATGTTTGATATTTCTAGAGATGATATTAATATGATGGCTGTTGTAGGATTAAGGTCAAACATTGCAGCATTAGAGATATGAACACCAGCTTCTCTTTCAATACCCTAATGCATATAGAATATATATAGAATAACAGGTGCTTTGGAATATTAATTAATAATAAATGAAAATAACAATTGTTTCATGAATTATGGTAAAAATGTCATGTATGATTTATGCCTGAAGTTTTTTGTTTTTTTCTTCATCACACAAATTTAGTTATGCAATTTATTTTTCCTGTGGGCTGTTTGTTTAGTAGAAGAAACAAGTTAGGCACATGTCTTGGTATTGCCTACATCGTTGGTACATTCCATAATGTTTTACATGGGTGATGTACATGTTCTGTATCCATCTTTCTAAACAGCTGTTGAAGAAATGTGTGTGTCAATGTATTAAATGTTATTTCAGGTCAGAGAATGAATTGTTAAAAATGATAACTGTTAGGGAATAAGGAAATGTGTTTGACTCCTATCCGTCACAGGTGATTGCTATCCCTCTGTGGATCATGTTTATTAATACACAAATATATATATATATATACATTAATGTAGGTATCCATTTGTCCCTAAAGATGAGTCATTCTCTGCGGAAAAAAAATAATGAAAACCATTGAAAAGTTGCCAACTCACTCCCCCTCAGATCTGTGCCCCCCAATTGTGGCCTCCATATCAGAGAGGAATTTAGGTCAGTTGAAAGGGTAATTGCTTGAGTAGAAGAAAAATTGTCCTGCTGCATGTGTTTAAATGAAATGGAAGTAAAAAAAAGTGTAGCGGAGGTCACTTGTGACTGATGGCTTAAGACTTAACCATGTATGCATGTATTCAGGACACGCGAACCATGTATTGCTATTCATACAAGCAATGCTTTATATTGACATACCTGCCATTTAAGAGCAGCTATGAAAAACGTTGTACTGCTATATATATCTGGTAAAATACCCTAAACTGGCCTGCCACCCTGTACAAAGGTGACATTGTGTTCTTGAACAAACTATATAGGTAGGATAAATTACATGCTCCAGAAAATAGTGAAAGAGAAACTTTGTTGTTAGGTGTGTGTACCAGAATTGGGGAATCTGATGTGACATAATTTACCTGGTGAAAATTGAGATAAATAACTGTGTTATGTTTAGTGTGATATGATAAAGAGAAATCACACATTTTTCATAAAAGTAAAATGTTGTTGTTGATGGACACCTGAATTAGTAGAAACTGTAAATTACCTTTCAGGGAAGTGTCTATAAATAGCTGTTTATAACAAAGTTACATTATACAGGTGTGATAGCCGTATCACCTTGTTTATAGATAGTCTGTAAAATATACAGGTTTCCTTGTACACAGGTGTACAGTATGAACAGGCAACTCATTTGCAGGTATGGCTGTAATATATACAGGTTTCCTTGTACACAGGTGTACAGTATATACAGACAACTTGTTTACAGGTGTGGCTGTAATATATACAGGTTTCCTTGTACACAGGTGTACTGTATATACAGGCAACTCGTTTACAGGTATGGCTGTAATATATACAGGTTTCCTTGTACACAGGTGTACTGTATATACAGGCAACTCATTTACAGGTGTGGCTGTAATATATACAGGTTTCCTTGTACACAGGTGTACAGCACCCTATTTTGATTTTTCATGATCGGTAAACTATTATCTACACCTGATTTTTAATGTACTTTCACTTTACTTCTCAGAGCACAATAAGGTTACAACTATCCTGGACCAAACAAGACAGTCAGGTCCTCATCCAGAGATGTTACAAAATAGCATATAGCCATATATTTTCATTCTACTATCAGTTTCCAGTTTAGATCTACAAAATCAGGCAGCTTGTATGTATTGTATTGATAATTGTTTTGTATATATTGGCTTAACTCTGGTGTTTATTTGAATTTTGTCGCTAATTTCCCCGAGGGTGATGTGATGATATAATGTTTAAGAAGTTATAATTACAACTAAAAGTACGATTTCGTTAGCTATGTAGTTTTTCATTACTTTTAAGTGCTGGTAATATAGAACCTGTCACTGGCAATGGCATTGATCTCAGTACTTGTACAAGTAGCCATTTACATGGACAACCAACCCAATTTCCCGTGTGAAATGGGGAAAGAGTTCTTCCTTACGAAAAGTGATCAAACATTTAGTTAAGATAAATCCTGAAGGATTTTTTTGGATATCAGTAGTAATGTAAATGAAAAGCTGTAATTGTCTAAAAATGAGAAATTCTAGTACAATTCAGCTTTCTTTCTTTTCAACTTGTAATAGGAAGGATCTCTATATTGATATAACACACTATATACTCCAAGTTTAACCACAGCAGTAAGTTTGATGTGGTTAATTGTCGTCTACATCCAATCTGTTATAACTTAGCTGCACATGAATTTAATCCTATGAAATTATTTGTATTTTATTTACAGTCATTCTGTTTAAAGTTAGATAAACATTAAATTCTTTCAAAAGTAAAAATTTTATTTTAATTATCTGAAAACCATGAAAATTGCTGTATTTCCACCATCTAAGGTCACCATTTGTAGGATGTTGCAATCCAGAATCGACTGTTGCATGTGAATGTGTTCAATTATGACCCTTGACATTTGGTGCTTTAATGAAATTTCTACTACAATAACTTAATTAAATTGCATTAACAGCTATTTATTACTCGACATCTTTGTTGAATCATTGAAATGTAATTAGTTTTCATTCATTTGCTGGGTTTATCACCCTTTGAATAACCGGGGTCATTTAGGCAGGGTTCCCATGTTAGTTTAAGGTAGCTTTGGTAGTTCTCAGGCTTCAGGAAACTGGAAATACTGTCTTTGGGATGAAAGTTCCAGAATAGATTGGATGGTCTGTGTAGATAGCTTATACAGGTATTGGTGTCGGAACTCCAAGTTGTCTGGACAGATTACAGCTGCCAATATCCCTGCTATGAATTAAAACTACAGTGGTCAGTTCTTAATAGTTTGTACAATGACACTTGCTGACCAATGTGTAAAGACTGACCCCTGTGGAGTGTTATTTGATCAGTAACAAACCAAATCAATTTGTATGAGCTTGCACTGCTAACTAACCAGTATATTGTGTACCTATATGCCCCCTGGCAACTGGTCAGTGTGGCCACAATGTCCCATATCCAATTGGTCAATGGATGACCACTGGTGCATGCACTCTAGTGTACATAAGGGTGATGTTATCTAGAAAAAAACTGCCCAATGTCTGTGTTTGACCAGGCGAATTTGGCCCAGATTGGAGTTTTTGTTCCCTATATTGTAAGGATGTTGTATTACCTGTAGAATTTGACCAATATATACCTGTAAGCCAACCGTGTATCTGGCTGTACCATCACAGACAGGTATAGATATACCAGGGGTCAACAGTCCTGCTGTCTCCATTATACAAGTTCCTATTAAGATTAATTCCCTTTAATACACAAAACACACAAATCTGTACAGGCAATACATCTCTTTGCAGATATTAATTTTTAGTCAAGATATTCAACTTAATTTCCCCTTAATTTATTTGATAAATTATGACTTACTATTTGTCTTCTAATAACTATAGTAACCCTATCCCTAGAAAACAGGAGGGGAAGGCTTTTTATGGTTTATTATGTAGAATTTTAAGGGCAGATGATTTCTCTGTACATATGATCTAATTAGTGAAAATTGTTCCAATGTATGAGGTCATAAATTTTTACAAAAGGCTTCATCGAAAGCGAAATGATTAAGCTGATTTTTTTCTTGTCTCAAAATCAGCCATATTAAATTTGACCACAATTTTTATGTCCATTAAGGCCCTGACTAAATGATATCACAGAAGAGCACATACAAGGGGCAGATAATCAGGGGTTTTTTTTGTAACAGAAGTGTTTGCAGTTTGGTTAATTTGTCCATCTGTTAGGGGTAGACACATACCAATCAGTGTAATTGTCTAAAGATATTAGTTACTGTCGTTTATAACTGGCAATATTTTTTATAGGGGTTAGGAGGGGGAGCAAATGTTTGCAATTATTTAGAATTGGTAATAACTGTTTTTTAAACAGACTAATGTATTATTATTTACAGAGATGTTGCTCTTCTTGTACTGTTGCTGTTGTTCTGGTAAAGTGTGTTTGTGTTTCGATGGTATATATTTGTGCTATGGTATGTAATGTTACATCAAGTGTATTTATGTTACAAATGATTAAATATTGACCTTTTTTCTTTGACAAATGAGTATAAATGAATCAAACAGGCAGAAATAATATACTCCTATGTACAGTTTTGCATATTAAAGATCTTGTTATATGGTCGACAACTCATGATCTGTAATCGGGCTCGGGTCGAGTACAGATAGTGTTTTACATGGTGAAGTGTATCATACACTCTGTGTATAAGCTTCTGTATAACTTAACAACAAAATTTAGACAAAAAATAAATTTATGTATGTAAAATGAATCACTGTTAAAAAAAAAGGATAATGATAATTTGTTAAGAATATAATGATCCTAACAAATTGTTTACACACATCCAAAAAATCATTGAAATAGTTTATCACAAAAAGTTTTACAAGTATATTTTGTCAAGCTGACAATGCTTTATACAGCACTGACATCCTGGGCAGCAAACGGCTCCATTTCGCTTTTGCACGAAATCTTTAACCTATTCACAAACATGATAAAATTTATGGCTAAAAAATTGTACAATATGGTTAAGTGTTTCGAGGTCACTGACTCTATTCAGCTCCGTTTGAGGGGTGCCAGAAGTTTAAAAAAAAACCTAGGAGATGGGCCAGAAACACAACCCATGCGCTGGACGCTTAGCAGTCTGTTTGTGTGGGCATTACAGAGGGGTCCTAGTAGCTGCTGTTATGACCCTGAAGCACAGCTAACACGGAAATAGGCCAGATTAAAAACCTTAGAGACATTGTGTCTTCATGTATATGTACGCTTTTTGGTAATTAGATAAATGTAATATAGTTAAAGTTCTTTTTTTTTCTAAATCCACAAATTTTTAAGTCTGCAAAATGATAAACTGATAAATGTTGACATGGATTGCAGTAAAAAGGAATTTCACAAGATACACATGTACATTCACAAAAAAGTAAGTGCCACCGAAAATGATTTTTTGAGAACCATGAAATTTGATCCCCATGAAAAATAGGATTTTACATTAGTCTATGGTTGTGGTTTTTTTATTTTTAACAACGAAGTTTGTTCCTTTTAAATCAAATTAATTGTCCCTGCTTAGCAATTCCTTTCTGTGATAATGATAGACATAAGTACTTAAACTGATGAGGCTATTTGTCTATTTATAAACATAAAAATAACTCAATCCATTAATACAAGCTGAAAAAAATTAGAACATTAGAAGAGTCACATAAGTAATCGCTCTCTAAATTTGAAAAATTCAAAGAATTTGATCAATAGACTTTATTTTCTTCTCTTTTCTGCTGTTAGGCATGATAGTGAATTAGAGTGATGCCCCATGTAATGTAGAATATCAAGCCCACTAACCAGCGGAACGAATTCATACAATGGTGTTTTGTGTGAACTTTCTTGGTGCGTTCTTATCACATTCTATGTTTTAAAAGCATCAAATGGAGGAAAGTTTCATCTACAGCTTGACATAATTTTCAACCTATATTCTAAATTTTTGGAAGGAATTTTAAAAGTTCAGATGTAAAGTTTCATTATGAAAATCTCTATTTATAAAAATTTCTTATTTTTGATAATGTGTTTTGAATAAGGATAACTTGGATTCTAGTTCTCAGTATTTAAAATTGATTTAAATTTTTAGTTAAGCTAACTAGACTTTGTATAATCTTCAGATCAGTAACCTCTCAGGACAGGTGGCCCTCTGAAATCTAAACGTTTTAAAATTCTTTTCATCCTGTCATCATTATGCATTTTCCTTTTTGCTGTGGAGAGCTGGTTACATGAACGGACGGAATCCTTCTAATTAAGCAGCTGCAGGGTTTGAACTTTGACACCATTCTGGACGTCCTTTTTCTCCATTCCTGCCCTTCCATTTTCCTTTCTTCTCTGTTTTCCTGCTCTGGTAGTTTGTCCAATACTGAAATTCACAAGACTTAACCTATTTGTACTAAACACGTTGATCATTCTTTTAGGGGACATTTGAAATGAAAAACTTTCTTTTGACAAATTTAAACAATAAAAAATCTACTGATTCCATTATTGTTGCACAATTCTAATTGTATAAGTAATTTGATGTCAATAAAAGCAAACATATCTTAAGTTTTAACTAAATAAGTAGAATATAAGATTCTACAGGATACAAGCCCTGTTTCCTCAATTGTAAGAAATATTTTTTAAATAGCTGTAGACAAGATCTTCACAGAATCTCCAAGTTAGTACAGTAATTGTCAAAACAGTCTTCAGATATTAATCTTCTGATTCTGACAAATTTAGAATCATTTTCTGGCAGTAAATTTCTTTATCATACAACAGACTTGTATGGAAAATAAGCATTTTGTTTTCAACATCGTCAAAATTTTACAAACTCTTAGCTTTCTTGATTTATTTAAGCGGGGGCTAGTTACGAAAGTCTTTTCAGTGTACCACTTGAAACTGAATGCTTTAAATGATTATAATGAATATTTTTTAGAAATTTTTCTTACAATTTCATCTGTCATGGTTGTAGTTTTAACAGGTATATATAGTCTCCATTCCTTGTACATTAGCTTTGTTGTCATAACATCATCAAAGCCTCATATATAAATCATGATTAAAAATTCCTTTGAGTGGAAACAGTGGGGAAAAAATCCCAGATCCTGACATATAGTATGGTCATGTTATTTGATATTTACAAACATCACGTTTTGTAATATATAAGAACAAATTCTGCATGTCCAATAGAGCTCTCATCTTATTGGATAAAAGTTTATTCTAATACAGTGTTATTATATGTAATAAAAATTTCCAATTCTCATTATCAATAATTCTCATCATATTTAATTTCCTGGCAGCATGATTTATAAAATAAACGCATTCTTGTACCAACCTGTTAATAAAACTACAGGTGTTGGTGATATCAAGTACACTGGGTGAGGATTTTACCTTTAAAGACAGATTTTCACATGCTGCAGTATCAAATCATACACATATGCTATTTTAATATCAGTCTGAAACATTTGATTTCAAATGTATCAACATCTGGTGGACGACCTAAGGGGGTGGGGGGGGAGGGGGTAATAAAAATTAATAAGTACATGTTTATCAAAAAAGTAGAAATGTCATCCATAACTAATCGAGGTCAATTAATTTTAACACTTTTTCTTGTATGTTTTATATATCTATTTATTACTTCAATTAAATTGTGCTTGAAATTTAATAAGAACAGACATGGTTAAGATTTTAATGACTAGAGATAATAATGACAAAAAATAAATTAACCACTGTCCTTCAACATTAAATCTATAGTGATACTTCAGCATTTTGTAGAATGATCAAGATCTTTGTCGCAAGATACTGTTGAGAAATCTAAATTTATGAAGGTAGTGATGTTTGTTTGTGTTGTTCTGCCTTTAAATCATCGAACAGGTTTTACATCCACTATTAACACCTTTCAGCAGATCATAGGGTTAAATGAAATATAGTGTATATTTACGTGGCAGAGTTTTCCCTAAGGAGCCCCTTAGTGTGTGACCTCTGACCTACACCTGTAGTTGAATGGTTTTACATACTGCAGTAGATTATGGCACGGTTTTAAATTCTCAAAGTATTGTCAGCTTTAATCTACTGTGTTAAATATACAATACCAGGTAGAGGTTTATGACTGTAATGTAAAGATGAAATTAATGGTTGATACAATAAATGTGGTAGTTTGAAATGGTGTTATTTAAGATGAAAAATGTTTATTATAATATTTGAAAAATGTTGTTGATTGTAAACAAACTGACCAGTCATCATGTTTGGACAGTTATGGAATAGTCAGGCCACTCCTGTTCAATATTCTGTGCACACACAGTGCCAATGACCACATGCTCTGCAATAAATTGATCATCAGCTGTGCAAGACTCCACCAGCCTCACTGGCCTCACTAACATTGTGCAAGGGCTTCTGACCTCAGAGGAGATGGACACTCACAAGAATTATTTTAAGGAGTAACATGGTCACTGACCCCATACCAAAGAAGACAGACACACTCTGTTGTCAATAACTCCAGGGGAGGAGGACATAAATAGAATTATTTAAAAGAGTAAGTAACTGGTCACTGATCTCCTGACTGCAGGATAGAGGGACACAAACTGTAGTCCAGCCCCTGGGGTAGAGGGACACAAACTGTAGTCTGACCCCCGGGGTAGAGGGACACAAACTGTAGTCTGACCCCCGGGGTGGTGGGACACAAACTGTAGTCTGACCCCCGGGGTAGAGGGACGCAAACTGTAGTCCAGCCCCCGGGGTAGAGGGACACAAACTGTAGTCTGACCCCCGGAGTAGAGGGACACAAACTGTAGTCAGACCCCCAAGATAGAGGGACACAAATAGGGTGAGGGATGCACCAACATCACAGGAGAGGGACAAGTAAAGATTATCTAAGAAGTAAATATGGTTGATGTCCACACACTCACCCAAGAGGAATAAGATTATTTAAAGTGAAAATGGGTTCTGTTTAGGGGAGCGATATAAAACCATGGTAACTGACCCCAGGGAATCAAGGCAGTTGCACAAGTCATAATCATCCTTCATATTTCCTATAATGAAGGGGCTAATTACAGGAAAATGAAACAGTATTGATATTGAGAATGCTGTTGTCTAATATGGACGAGCTTATTCGGATGAAGAAGTCCCTGGGTATGCAAGGGGTTAAAAAATCATTTAGTGGAGTATTATAGTATCCTGCTGACTTTTGGGGAAAGTTACTTTCAGGAAATTTCATATTTTTCAATGTAGGAGCTAGAGATTTATCAAGAATGATTACAAATGCCAAAAATTTTTACAGAATCAAGAAGATTAATACATTTAAGATAAAGATGGTGTCCACCAACCAGACTTCCAGCCGATGTGTTTTGCACAAATCCCTAGAAACACATTGTTTGCAAACAAGACTGGTGGTGGACTGATGTCTGTTGTAACCCCATACAGAATCCCTTAAATACAAAATTGTGCATGTGTGACTGTGACAGGACCTTAGGGAGATCAGACGTGTGTTAGGCTGTCAAGAGATAGGGTACAAAATATGAAAGTCCACAGCAATTATGATGGAGGTTAAAATTGAATTATATAAATCATCTTTGTAACAACCCCTGTTGCCCCCTGGAGACCGGTTCAGTTATTTCCCTCATCCTCATGCCTGGTTTTGCAGGAAGAATGTAAATTTATCTTGACAGGAAAAAAAAAAAAAAAAACCTGACAATTGAACAAGGAAAATTAGAGAAATTATACAGTTTGCAGTCTTTACTTGATTAGTTTGAATAATTGAAACTGAACTTGACAATGATCAATACAATTTCTTGTAAAAAGAAATTTGTATTAAAGTATGAAGTTTATTTATTAGGGTTGGTTATTAGCTATACTGTCACACCAAATTTATACTGATTAGCACAATGATGAATTAGTATACTAACAACAACTGCTGTCAGTCATTGTTTTATCGGAATGTGTTCAGCACAAAAATTGCTAAAATAACAAATAAAGCAACTACATTTACAGTATTCAAGAATCTTTCTTAGACATATTTTATGGTATAGCCCGTATCCATCCTTTTCCTTTCCCTGTCCCCGTCCCCGTCACTGTCCCCGTCCCCGTCCCTGTCCCATCTCATTGTGTCCCATCTTGATTCATTGTAAGCACCAAGCAAATTCAATAACTTGTTTTGGTCAACATTATAGAAAGGTGAATTATGAGTATGCTTTGGACATTGTTATGTTTCGGGGGCCCAATGTCAAGGCCACAGTAACTCTGGGTATGCATAAAAGAAACTCATCAACTGTTTCAATTTCTACACTTAACAACTTCATTCTGTCAGGGAATCTGGTCAAACTTTATGTCACCATGAAGTATGAATATACTGCGGATATACATGTAGATGTGTTTCAGGGGAACAAGGTCAAGGCCAACCAAGGTCAAGGCCATCATCAGTGATACTTTGTATTTTTTTAAGAACACTGAAACTAATTTCAATTGGAGGCTTGGGGCATGTATGTCTTACAGACATTTTCTAGGTTCTTTTACAGTTTCATTTGACTGTCCTTAAATATTTTACTTTAATTATGTAAATCATACATTAAAATTCAGTTACATGAAATGTTAAGTCATTTTTCAAACTATCGGGAATATTCTAAGGTGGAGTGTGTTAAGAAAAGCCCTTGCTATAAATAAATGAAACTGACTTAAACAGACATATTTAGGGATGGACTTATTAGCTTTCACAGGAAGTGTTTACAATTACAAAACATTCACTCTGTATTCATATATTAAGTCAATAAGATAGAGCATTTTATTTTAGGAAAGGTGTGGTTTGACATTTCCTCAAATATGCAAAAAAAATGCATAGAAAAACAAATGACTATAAATGGCTGATCAATCCCCTTGTTATCACACAGCTTATTGAGGAATTCTGCTTTTCACACATTAGGTTCACACATTTTTTTCAGCTTATACAGAAAAAGGTGTGCTCAAAGATATAGCCATGCACAGTATTACATTATCACTTATACCTGTTAAAATTTGATAAGCTTGTAGCTTTTCATAATTTTCATTCATATTTGATTTGAAGAAGTAATAGCTTAAAGCTCGCTGACTTTGGTTGCCACCTACTTCAACTTTGCATATGTCTTAATGCAATGTCCAGAGTTATACTTTCATTTCCTTGTGGAGTATTTGTCACATACTTATAACAGTGGGGTGCGTAAAGGTAGGTTTGGTTTTTGATAAATCTGTTACCCTTACAATTAAGTAGGGAAGGTAGCGGGTGGCACACTTGAATCCTTTGTCAGTCTGTCTTGACAGGGTCTGATCCACAGAACTCTAAAAAGTTTTCATCAAAACTTTCAGAACCTTTTTTGCTATCAGGTCACGCCCTACAAGATTTATCCAAATTTTGTGAAAGTTTACTGATATAGTTTTACACCTGAGTTTATTTTTTTGGGGATTGGTCAAGTTTGGTTGGAGTTATGTCCCTTCTGTCATATATGTTGGTGTATATCATGTTTGGTCATTTCCATCTACAGTTTTTTTTGTTTATTTTTACATGTATATGTGTATTCCTATTTTTTCTCTATTTTCAAAAATATGTTGGTGAAATATATGGTTGTAATCATATATTTTCTGAAATATCAGCTATTTGTTTATTTCATAGATTTTTTAAAAATTTTTCCCATGTTTTATTAATTGCATGCGATGAAATTTTTATTGTTTTTCTTTTATTTCGTTTTATTTTATAAATTATTTTTATTTCTGATGTGTTTAATTGGATGCTGTGATATTGATGCTGTTGGATTCAAATATCCATGGTTTATACCCAAATGTACGAGAGGTATCATTGGAGGGTAGTGTAAGAGAGACACTGGTGTTTAGGGAAATGCCATATTAACCTGTCATTTGTGAGTGGACCTCCACATATAGATGTGTATTGTCTAGTCCTGACCACCACTGCCGGTCACAGGAGTCTGGACATTTCCTGTCAAATTGTCACTTAGTCTTCCATAAATGCTGTAGGTTTGTAGGGTTTATGCTGTTTTGTGGCTGTTTCATACATAAGTTTATGACAAAATGTGCTTTATATATCTCATGATTCTGGTGGTGGTACTTTGGTGAAAACATTTTGAGTCTTCTTTAAAATTTTTATATCGTATCCATTATAAAGGGGAAACAACCTGTATTCCCAGTTTTATATTATCTCAGATTTTTCAAACTTTTGAAATTAGTTTATAAGTCAGTTACCCTAATATTGAATTAAACTTCACTTAATTAAAGAATATTTGACATCAATAAGTTAAAATTTGATAACATTCATAAAAAGTAATTCAGGGTATTTAACACACTGTTTGTTATAAGCTTGTTTAACCAAATATAAGCCCATGTCAGTCAATAAGCCTACCACCAATTGCTATTTAAGTGCCTTGTAATAAGCCCACCCTTAACCTTAGTCGTGGATAATATGTGTTGGACAACTGGGCTTGTTTGCAAATAAATACGGTAAATCGAAAAATGTATTGATACTGTTTAAAATACTTCAAGACCAGTTCCTTTCACCTGTATAAGTCAGTGTCCCTTAATTAATTCACACCTCTGATAGATTTGTACATGGATGCCAGTCTGTACACCACAAGTTTTACCTCTTAGGTACAACACAGACCACCACCTGTGCCTCAGGTGGATGTTTTAGTACCTGTTCATACCATTATTAGCATATATACATGTGTACGTTTGATTTATATCGAAGTACTAAACCTGACCTCAGGACTGCACTTTACATACAGATAATTTTAATGATCTTCCCTAACAAATGTTTAAGATTCATAAAATTTACTTGCCAAAAGAGCTTCTCAAAATTGCACTAAGAAAAAGTGATAATTTTTCTACTTAAAATTTTTCTTTTTGTTTTTGACATTTTGAGAAATGAGATAGAATATTCACAAAAGCTGGAAACTGTACAAGTGACAGAGTTGTCAAACAAAAAAACTATATAGTGATATTGCAGTATAGAAATAATGATAAAGAAAGAAAAAACAACTGCTCCAAGTTAAAAAAAAAAATTTAATTATAAAACAAAATTAAAGTGATACTTGGTGCTGCTGGGTTGGTCCATTTTAAGGCTTCTGAGTGGCAATTTCTTAGGTGCTTGTGTTTGCACTCTTACATCTGCTGGCAGAAACTTCATGCATGTAGTGTTACTGATAGGATGCATCCGTGGCACCTAATGAGGTCATTGAGTAGATACTTCAACCAGGATCTGTGTTCAAGCTGGAACTAAAAAGCATGTTCAGAGACTTTGATTTCCATGATAGAGCTTTCAAGTGAATATGATTAATACCAAAACATCTGTTTGATGCAGATTTGCACTGAATTATTATTATGTGCTGATGATATTGAATTTTAAAGTACAAAGATCTTGCACTATCTCGTATCCTTTGCTCTGAGTACAGTTGCACTCAAGGGTATGATTTTGTGGTTTGATCATCAATGACAAATACATTATTTCATTCTTTATGGTCAATTCTGATGCTAGTGTCCTGGACTAGGAGTCCATATTTCTCTCAATGGTCAGTTCAGATGTTTTTGTCTTTGACCATCAGGTCTCATTGAAATGTTTATCAATTTCTTCTGATTATAAATTCTTTATGGTCAATTCTGATGCTAGTGTCCTGGACTAGGAGTCCATATTTCTCTCAATGGTCAGTTCAGATGTTTTTGTCTTTGACCATCAGGTCTCATTGAAATGTTTATCAATTTCTTCTGATTATAAATTCTTTATGGTCAATTCTGATGCTAGTGTCCTGGACTAGGAGTCCATATTTCTCTCAATGGTCAGTTCAGATGTTTTTGTCTTTGACCATCAGGTCTTATTGAAATGTTTATCAATTTCTTCTGATTATAAATTCTTTATGGTCAATTCTGATGCTAGTGTCCTGGACTAGGAGTCCATATTTCTCTCAATGGTCAGTTCAGATGTTTTTGTCTTTGACCATCAGGTCTTATTGAAATGTTTATCAATTTCTTCTGATTATAAAAGGATTAGATATATGCAAAAAGGAAATTTCACTGTTAGTGTATAGCTTTGACCTTGATACAAAAACAGAAACATATTTTGTAAAAGGAATTGGTTAATTTAAACTTCCAAATCACAAGTTAATTGGTTTGTCCCTTTCAGGATTGACAAAAAAAGAGTATAAATTCATGAGTAAATTGGTTTTTTCCTTTCATGAAGGACAAGACCAGAGTTTAATTTACTTAAATTTAAGTGCGTTGTCTGTGTTGGATGGTCTTAATCACACATGTCTTTCGTTAATTAAAGACTTGGAACTGTGTTATTGATTTCTTATCATGTACTATGTTTCCTCATGATCACACCTAGCCATTGTCAGTCTCTCCAAGATTGGTTAACTACAGAATTCATTTTCATTTCTTTGTTGACATCCTTAATTATTATGAATATCGTGTTATGAGTCGTTTTTATGTCTTACAGACATTTTCTAGGATCTTTTACAGCTTCATTTGATAACCCTTTAACATTTTACTTCAAATATTCAAATTATACATCAAAATGCAGTTACATAAAATATTAAAATCATTATTGAAATTATCTAGAATATTCTAAAGTTGCCTGTGTTTATAAAATCCTGGCTATAAATAAATGGAAGTCTTTTCATCTTCTTCTTTAAAGAAGAACTTCATTACTGTGGACAACTGTGAGCAGTGAAGTTATTTTTACTTTTCATACCGGAAGTCTAAAGCAGTTTCATGATACTGATTCATAAAGTAACAAGTATTTTGTTGAACGCACAAATTTATCATAGTGCTGATTTACCAAGAAGTGATAATGCAGTAAGATTTGATGGTGCCAACTTAATATCATTTCCTATAATAGATATTGAAAATAGGCATTTTTAAAACATCCACAGTTTTTCTTGTTTTATGTTTCACTGTTTCTTTTAAGCCGATAAACTATCATGGATCATGTTGGAAATATTAATGTGATTCGTGCAATATTGTGTGATTGAATTTTGAAAACTTTTGAAAAATTCTTCCAAGGACAGTAAGTTGTCCTTGCTCCATTAGTAGACAAGAATATATTTCTAAGCAGTTCTAGGTTCAGTAATGACTTGAACAGATGATTCTCGGCAATTTTCTTCTCTTAGCTGCTGGTTTCAATCTAATTCATTATACTAACCATGCTGTGTGCCTTAGACGTCAAAGGCCTTGCAGAATGGAGCCATCGTAATTAGGCCTGTTGTAATTAACTTAAAATAGATGTTTCTGGGCTGCAATCTAGGTCAAATGCACTCTTGATTTAAATGCATTAGATTGAAATCAATTTGGGAGCGATTTCTAATCAAAGGGAGGCAATCCCTGGTTTAAAGTGATTCAGGGGTTTTAAAGAAATTTTATTTCCAGATTGAGTTTTGATAAGACTGTATGGATTGGTTGGGATTGTGTATTCACTGAACAAAAATGTCATCAGTTATGAAGTGGAAGAATGTGTATAATTCTTTAGTATAAATACATTTTTTTTATTGAAGACAAAAAATTGTTTGACTCTAATTATTTCTGATTTCTGATTCTATCATTTTTTTTTTGAGTTTATTGAAAAAATACATTTTGATTAGTGTACTCATTAAATTATTAATAAAACTGATAAACGTATCATCACAAGTTAAGAACTTTTGTATAATTTGTTATTCATTACACTGTATCATCTCTTTTTACACACATTTTTTGTCCTTGACTGTATCACTTACCACGTTCTATTTTTGTATTTTGCAGAATTCCAAAGAATGTAAGACGGGACCAGATGACGTTAAAACATAGTGAAGGCATTTGTACATTTATCAGGGATATTGTCTCAATGACATTTGATTAAATATGGATTTATCTGTGAAACCTGATGGCTCTACACTGCATACTCAGGGATATTCGCAAGGAAGAAGGAAGATGTCATTGAACTACCAAACTCAGGGTGAAGGGGGAGCCAGATCGGGTGGTAGCCCCCCTTTTAATAGTTCAAACGACACCTTCCCATATGGGCTTAGTGGCGTTAGCATGCCGAATTACGGGTATCCAGGTGACCTCTATCAATTCACATCAAACGGCTACCCTCGCAAGTCTAGAACGTGCTGTTACTGTGGGAAAGTTTTCACACGATCAACGACGCGACGTTACCATGAAAAACGTTGTCCCTTGTTACGCGCAGCTGTGTGCGGAATTATGCCTGACAACGGAAAAAGACCAAGTGGCCCGGGAACAGGTGTTTCCTCAGGGCACAGTGGACATGGAGTAGATAAGCCATCAGCTACCTCAATGGCAGGTGTAAGTCACCCGTCTGCCCCCCAATTACCTACCTCACATCTAGCTTCACATCCTTCCATGGTGATGAAGCGGGAACAAAATGGACTCGGATACCACACAAGTGTTATAGTCAAACAGGAGAACCAGGATGTCAATGGTGCAACGAGACACACGTCAGGGCATCGATTGGCTGCTGATGGGTCACATGATCATGATACAAGCATGACACGACTGACCCCAGACTCCTGTGGGTCATCTCCACACCCTCCAAAGCTTGGGGACATATCTGGATTCTCCTTGTCACCTTATCAGGGTCACAGTGGTTTATCATTTTCCAAATCACCTTCACAAGGCTCGACCAAAGGTGACATGAACTCACTGGTACAAGAAGAAGGTGAAAAAGAGGAGGGTGTGAAAGATGAAGTGGAAAATGGATCCGATTTGGACATTCCTGATTCTGAGACTTTTCAGGAACGTATGAAAGATGATGAAGCACGAGCTAATGATTTAAACTTTACCTCACCAGGGCACAATGATACCCTGCTCTTAGATGGAACTACCTCAAATAACTTGGGCGATCTGACTGGGACAATCAGTGATGATGACAAGACCTCAAATGACAAATCAAAGTGTTACTTCGAAGGTGAGGCCATATGCGGGGTTTGTGGCAAAAACTTTGAGTCATCCTGGCAGCTGCATGTTCATGAACAGATACACAAAAAATTCAAACCTTACGCATGTCGCTTCTGCAACCAACGTTTCTCAAAGGCAGCACTCCGCATAGCGCATGAACGCGAGCACATCACTGATGACTGTAATTGTGTCATATGTGGTAGCACGTTCAGGGAGAAGGAGGGTTTACGACTTCATATGGTGAATCGTCATAGAGATGGACCGTGGCTCTGTCGCTACTGCGGCAAGCCAGAAGTAGTTCATCAGGATATGGTAGATCACCTTCAATCACATGAACTACCTAAGGAAGAGTTGCTATCACTACAGTTCTTCTTATCAGCACCCCTTGACAACGCAAACAACAACGACAGCGACAATAATCTCAACGATTCCGAGCTAAACGAAGTGGATAATATCAATGACTCTGAGCTAGTATCTATGTCTGATTCCAATGACAACATGACGTCACCAGATCAGGAGTCGCCTGCAGATAATCTGGCGGTTGTAGAACAGGAAATGATGTCATCATCGGATCTTATGTCCACAGATTTGATGTCATCGCAAGATATGATGTCGCAAGAAAAGGAAATGTGTACTATATGTGGGCGGGACTATCCCAAGAGTCACATGGCCTATCACATGAAGGCACATGAAGGCCACAAACCATATGAATGCCCTATATGTGGTAAGCGATTCGGGTACAAAAACAATATGAAGTCACATATCAAACTACATGCGGGTATCAAACCATATCAGTGCAATGTATGTGGTGCCAAGTTCACTCGAGGCTCCACACTACGACGCCATGCTCGACGCCATGGAATTTCAGCAGAGAGCGTGTGGGACCTGTTTGTGAGAAACAGTAGTTCATCCCAGACCACTGGCCAGATGCACACCCCACGCAAGACAGTGGCTGAAACCAGTCACCTGACCACATCTCCAACAACCCTCACAACCTCCAAGGACTTGCTCACAGCTAATGGAACCTACAGCAATCTCTTCAACACTTCTACCTCAGCTGCTATGTCCAATGCCCTGCTCATGAGCTACCACAATCACCAGGCTGCTGTTGCAGCCTCTCTGCCCTCTTTCTTCTCCCCACTCCAGTCTACCTCAGAAGTGCCCCCATCGGCTTTACCAGGGTTTACGGCTAGTCAGTCACCACAGTCAGATGCACTTAACCTCTCTACTCACAAATCCACCAGCGACAAACATACTGCAGACCTCCATCATCGCAATCTTGTAGAACCTATCTCCCCTACCTCAATGGAACGGTCCAGATCCAGGTCATTCAGTGGCTCTGACATTTCCAGACCCACGCCAATATCTGCTCCAGGTCCGACAAATACAAATGGAAATGAAATCGGAATTCAGGTGAAAATGTGTTGTAAAATGGGTCTAGAGCCGGCCTACATCAATGCCCAAAGCCCAAGTGAGGCAAGCATTCATTCAGGTGACAGTGGCACTTTGTACCAGGCCCAGTCATCATCGGCAGGCCTCGAGAACTCCACCGACTCCATAGCAACACTGATGGGATCTGGGCGCCTATTCAAATGTGATCATTGTGAATGCTACTTCTCCGAGTATGCCATGTACCGTATCCACACAAAGATTCACTCTGGAGGGCGAACGATGCCGTTTGTTTGTCCTGTATGTGACGAGGACTGCCACGACCGGGTCTACTTCTCCCTACACATCTCGGAGCATTTACGGTGACTAAGGAGCAGTATAGACAAGAATTGATGATTCTGAGAGCAAAGTTGTTTGAGAAGAGGACTCATCCTTTTGCTTTATTCAATGCACGCTAACTACAGCATCGAGGACGGGTAGAAACGATAAGGTGTAAAAAATAAATAATTTTACATCATTGTTGATATTACATAAAAAGATGTTTTAACACATTTACGATACAAATCGAAATGTTTGTTTATAAGAAAATTATGTGTATGTATATATAGTATAAATATATATATATGCCATAAATATATCTATATATGTCTATATTCATGTTCATGTTCAGTCTCATAGATATTTGCTTTATATATATATATATATATTCAGGGTAATACATATTACCCAGCATTCATTTTTTTCCGGTTTTCAACCAGCGTTACCTCATCCCTCTGTTGTGCTTTGACGTTTTTTGAAAAAGTGTTGTCAGGGCCGTAATTTTGTTCCAGATTTTGTTTCCATGGTTATGTACATTATTTCTTTTGGGCTTTTTCCCAAGAAGTTGTACCATGAGTTTTGAAATCTGTCATTACCTCATGTGATTGATAATATTCTCTGTAGATTAGGGGTTACATTATCAGAACTTCTACAAAAAGTTTTTCATTTTTTTGCAATTATATATATTTTGTTATTTACCTCCTGAAACTTTGACAACACTTTTTCTTTATAGCGAGCACACATCGTATCAAAGAGTCCTTAGGAAAACGTAGCTGGCATCATCTCACGAACTTTCTGCTATATATGGAACACAACCTCACTTTGGGTCATTGACGTCATATTTCATATATCTCATACATCCTGTCAACACAATTCAAAAATTTTTGAATGAAAACTTTAGATTCTCATCATCATACTGAAATAAAAAGTCAAGATTAGAATTTTTAAATTTGTGTTTTGTCTGGAATTTGGGATCTTCTGAAAGCAAGTTTACAATGGGAGTAAATGAGAGAGATATTATTTTCAGTTGGAAGGTTTTGTCTGGAACCAGACCAAAAAACACTAAATTTCAGCATTATAGTTTGAAAAGAATCGGTATAAAATGGATGAGAATCTAAGAAATTAGCATTTTTTCACACGCAAGCTTCATTTTGCATTTTTATTGTGCAATTTTTTTTTTTTTGTAACTATTATACCGGCAGCAGCAGCTTTTGGGTCTATCACTTATAGACTCTTGTTATTGTTTACAAATTTTTTTTTTTTTTTTATTTACACATTTCATGATTATCAAATAACTCAGGGATTTTAATCCATTACAAGCATCGATATTCAAACAATTTTCAGACAATATACAGGAATTGATCATAACAATCTCATATAAGATATTATTATTAATGTATTAGATTGGTAATTCCATATGATATATACATGTACTAACCTGCAAGTAGTTAAGTTATTTATTACTTTTAACAAACTTTATCTGTAACCAAACACTGAACTACCTCACCTTTCCAATAAGACCTTTGACCTATATTTTTTATTTCACTGGAAAAAAATATGATTTTAATGATATGATATAAGGGGAAAACATGACAATATCATTTTGCCAAGTCAGTTTCGGAAATTTCTTCGATTAGACCTTTTTTGGTTTTTTTTTCTCCAAGAAACACATTTTTGGGTCCATTTGAACACAGATTCCTTTACTGATACAAACATGCTGGTGCCACCTTGTTCGGATTTGTTTCCTGAACCAGAAATAAGTTTTGGTAAATGCAGGTGTTTCCTCTTTCTATTCATAGTCAAACAGAGGTTTGGATATCTGATAATCAGAGCTTTTATTATTATTTGAATTATTTTTTTAATGTCCGGAATATGTTTTTCGCATCAACAGAATAAATCACCACCATGTGATGTTAGAACCACACACTGACATTTGAGTAGCTTCAAGTTAAGTTTCAAATGTTTACCATAAGATGCCAACCACATAGGACATAATATGCTCAACCACCAGGTGGCACTAGTATCACTCGCCACCAGATGGCACCAGTATCACTTGCCACCAGGTGGCACTAGTATCAGACGCCACCAGATGGCACCATTATTGCTGACCAATTGGTGGCACCAGTAACACTCACTACTATCAGTAACATCTACCTCCAATACCATTCACCACCAGGTGGCAGTAATTACACTAATTACCAGGTGGTGCCAGTAACACCCACCACAATGTGGTGCCATTAACACTCATAATTAGGTGACACCACTTTAAAATGAATACCCACCATCAGGTGGTGTCAGCTACAGTCCCGGGACCTTATGATGTACATATACCTCACTGTGTATATATATATATATATACATATATATATGTATGTTGTGTGGAACTATTGATTAATATACATAATCTGTTATTGTGCTCGCTCACTTTTTACCTCATTCATAATGTTTTTTTTCTCTCCATTTTTCATATCTCACAATCAATTCAGGTTAAAGAATTGTATCAAATGCTTGTCTAGTTATAATGATGAGGATGATGATGATGATTACGATAATGATGATTACGATGATGATGATGATTACGATAATGATGATTACGATGATGATGATGATTACGATAATGATGATTACGATTATGATGATGATTTTTTTTTCTCTTGACGATATTTGAATTACATTTGTATTGTTTGTTATTGGTTATTGTAGTATATAGAGATACATTATAGCAGAGTGTACATACATCGCTGACCTACTTGTTAAATCAGACTATTTTTGTACAGAGATACACTGCAGGAAGGAAAGACGGAAAAACTAATATCAATCACCAGTCATAACTTTATTTGTTTTTATGCATAAATTCTGAAACAAGAGCTGTGTACAAGTTTTCAAGGTGTCACTGATAAAATTACTCTTTTTTTTTTAATCAGTAAAGAAAAGTATCAGCTTGGTCAGAAAAGTAGCTAAATTTGGTAAATAAAAAATGCCATGTATTAGTTAAAGAAAATTGACATTTTCTGTCAATAAAAAATTCTAAATCTGATCAGTGAACATAGCTATTTCTGTTCAGACAAATTAAGTTTATATTTCAATGAAAATGTTCATGTTTTCATTTTTGGATGTGGAAAGTTGCTGTTTGTGATCAATCGTAATTGCTCTTACTGGTCAATAAAAATGTTCTTATTTTTGTTAAATAATTATTGATGGACCCAAATAGCTGTTGTACTTTGCCCTTTGTTGCAAATATTGAAAGTTCAGTTATCATGAAGTGTGACACACTTAAGCGATTCAATCACATTCATAGTTTGCTCTAAAGTTGTAATCAATCAAATGTGTTATACCTATTTTTCATTTGAATTGGACAAGAATTATAAAGATCTACAAGAGTAAGACGTTCAAATCATATTTACATTGGCAGACCCTCTGCCTACTACATAAGTTGGCCAGTTGTTTTCTTGACAAATGATTGATCATATATCTGTAAATTAAGATATTATCAGATATTTGAAGATGGTTAAAAAAAATTTTAACAAAAATTTTGAAAAATTGATCATGCATTCATGGAATGGTTTCAACTTTTAAAAGGTTCTTTAAGTGAAAAAAGAAAACTTTGAATCTGGTTCAGCAGTGCCAATTTAGTAGTAGCCAATGGGAGAAGCCCCAATTTCAGGACAGAAATATTTCCGAGATTTTACCAACCTCAGGGCACTCATGTTATTTGTGTTATTATGTATGTGTCTCCGAGTCCTGACTACAGCAGTTTACAAGGTTTTTCCCTATTCTATATATAGTGCACTCCCTCAGGTAGAGTTGTCCCCCTTACTCTCTTATATGTACACACCTGTTATGAGAGTTTTATGGTAGCTAATGCTTATGTATAGAAAGAAACAGAATTTAGGTTTTTTCCTGTTGAAATATGTTGACTAAAATACAAAAAAAAAATGTTGAGAGAAATATTCAATTTGAAGATGATTTATGTCAGAATTACAAAATTTTAGGAGTAGGTTTGAAAGAGCTAGTTGATACTTCGTATATATCTCAGGTCAACCTAGGAGTGTAAACCTCTTGAATTATAAATATTCCTTGTATATGTTTTGTTTAGAGGTTTACTTTTGTAATCAATTGTTAGATTGATCTGATGTTTTTGTTAATATCTGACTTTGTATCACCCTATTGAAATAATATATATATATACACTACATATATAAATATATATATATCATTTCAAATGTCTTCTAGTTGTATCAATTTAACAATTTGTCTTACAGAATAGAATTATCCCTTTTTTTTCACTTCATAAGACTTATATGCCTATATATAAATTCATTGTGGATATGTTGCTATGTTGTTGTCACGGTGATATAATGCTAATTATAGAATAAGCCACTATTATTGTAGGTGGCTGTATTTCATTTCAACATATTGACATATAAACTTCCTTATATGGTAAAGACGTCACTTGTGGTCTTTAGAAAGAACGGGTTTTAATGATATTTCAATTTTTACATATATACCTCATGTCAGTGTTGGATCATTAGATGTTAGTGATATAAGGTACCTTTGTATTCTGTCTATATATAGAAAATGTGTCACTACCTGTACATTTTGTGTGTCTTTTTAATGTGGTTGTGCTCTTGTTACCTTAGTTAATTGTACGAATTGATGAAATCATAAATCTTTTTAATTTTTTTTTTCACATATACATCTAGATGTTTTCTTGCTACGTATATAGTTATATAGAAGCAAGGAGTTGTAGAGTTTGTTTAGATCTGAATATTTTCAGGAAAAGACTCAAATGATTCAACTATATTGGACATATTTATACACAAATTCTTTACAAGTTAACACAAATTGTAAGTAATTTTTTCTGGGCAATACGGGCATAAATGAAGTAATTAATTGACTCAGCTACCTCAAATGCATGTATTAATGAAACGTAACCTCCTCCCCACGCAAGCTGTTGCTAACATACATAAACTAGCCCTATTTTGATTGGCTAGATAAAGATATCTTTCAAACATAGCTTACCTATACCCTGGCCTTGAATGGTCTGGTGATGACAGCCATATTTTTATTGGCTGGAAGTAACAAGTGACCTCATTGGTTGTATGAAGCTTTGACCTTTGATATGACCTTGTAAACCAGTGGCTTATATGAATCTGACCCCTGTCCTTGCACAAATTTTTTTTTTTCTTTTTTTTTTTTGTCTAATCTATTATATGACTTACATGTTTCTGGTTCTCGGAAATCATTGTCTGCTTAAACTAGTTTTGCTTGAAGCAAATCAGTTCTCAATCTTTTGCAAACAAATTGTTAGAATTTTTTTTAACTGGATTGAGATATTTGATAATCTAATCATATTATATGATATCAAAAAAATTATTGAAAAGAAGAAAGAAAAAGAATATGAAGTTGCCAGAATTATGTCTCTTACTATTATGTAAAACCTGCTGGATTGATCATGTTTAAAGTGATGTAAAATTGTGTGAAATACATTTGCATATGATAATGTGTTTTGTATTTGAAAATTCAATTTGCAAAAGGTAGTAAGAACAGTGGAATTTATTGTGCATTTTAGTTTGTCGTTTTTAAAGCACTTGAACTTTGTTTTGACACAGTAGTTTGATGTGTGTCACCTTTATTGGATTGCTTTTGTATTTCAATGTTTATAATTAGCTAAATGCAAAGGAAAAACTAAAGAATCAAACATATGCTCTTTACCTTAGAAGTTAAATTAGAAAGTTTAAAATGAGACCAGAATTTCCACACGCACATATAATGATATACTGTGTACAAAAACGTTTATACTGCCGCTTATAAATTACGGTGTAACAAGCCCGGAAGACTAGGCCCAGGAAAACATGATCACTCTGTGGTTTAAATATTTAAAGCTAAGCAGAAGTTGGTTGTACTACTGTTAAAGTTGTCACCGAAGGTAATAATCCAACTTCCATCAGAAATATCCAAAAAGTTACCAATTTTGATGCGAGTGTGAAGATCATATTTAGACCTGGTGCCAATAAAAATGATACAGTTGGACCTGGTGCTGATGAAAATGATAAAAACAGATGTTTTTTAGTGTGAAGGCTATTTTTATATATTACACAACTCAAGCAAGCGCCAGATGTGTGATTTTCAGTACACAATTTCTGGAGAATTTTAGTTTAATTGTACATGGTAGAAAGTTAATAATAGAAATCTTTGGGACTTAAAACTTACCAAAAAAAGTTTTGGAATTTGTTTTTTTAATTGTTAGTAAATATTTTGTTAACATTTAAAATGTGCACAATATTTAGTAAATCCAAACTTACAAACAATAGTGCTCTTCTTAAAGTCTCTTCATGATGTCTCCATATTTAACAGGGTCGGTGTGGAGAGATGGAAATGTTTCACCAGTAAATGTTGTTGTTGCTGCTGCGAAGGTCTTTATGTTTAAAGATCCCAAGGCAGCCAAGGCCAAGGGAAGTAAATTATTAGGTTTTGGTGATGATATACAAGGAACTATAAATCAGTGTTAACATTGTGTAATATATAGCGTGCTCTCTACCTCATGAAATGATATTTTGACACACATGTTAATGCTGGTCTTTGTGACTTCGTATCCCGACAGCGCCTGGGGTGGGTCTATGTAAATTAGGTTACGTTCACATTTCATGATGCGTTACATGATGATAAATCGGAACTAATGTTAGTTACCTTTGTACAGAGATGTTTCTGGATCAATTTTTAAGAGGTTTCCTTGTGTGTAATGATACAGCGTCTCTCTGTTAATTATTTCATACCTTTATAGATATTGTGATCCGATATGTTTTAAAGATATATTATTGTTTTTATTGTAAATAATTATCTCAGGCTTATCACAAGAGCATCATAGGGTTTATCATGTACTTAACTATTGTTTAAATTTAGCATTGCCAATTTTAGTCATATAGTCGTTTAAGAAAATAACTCAGTTGGTCAGTAATCCTATATAGTATAGGTCAGTTACATTTTAACACACCGATCATACAAACCATCCTCCAATACAGTATTATTGTAAGTTATCTCAGTTCTCAGTTTTTACAAAATATAATTTTTTTTTTCTTGGAGAAGATGAACCAGTTTTTCATTTAAAGATAAAGTTGCACAATTTTCTTTTTCCTTGTGCTTTTTGGAAAGTACTAAATATTAGAATTGATTTTCCAAAATTAAATTTCAATTCTTTCAAGCAAGGTTTGAATTCAGAAACGAAAGTGGTATAACATGAAAGACCTCCCCTATCTAAATAGGCATTCACTTCTGGTCAAAATTAGGGAAAATTTTCTTGCCTAATATCATATCGGATTAATGGGAGAGGAATACAAATTTAATCAGAATACCAGCAAACTAAGGTACATACCAGGTATATATTTTTGTGTTTTGGCAGTCTTATCTTGTTTCAAAATTATGAAAATAATCATTCTTCAGAGTATTTGGAAAATTGTAGAGGTCATCTCTATCATTGTGCAGTACTGTATGAAACAATAACCAGGACATGTTAATATTATACAGCTAAAACTATATACAGTAAATCCCTGGATATTTCTTATTTTCTCCAGAATATTTCATTTGCTTGGAACACAAAAACAAAAAGGTACATAATTTTTTTTTTTGTATTTGAATAGTTTTCTTGAATGAATTTAAAATTTAGATAAAGATTTAAGAAAAAATAAATTGTCACAGAATCAGTACTATTTATGATTAAACTACTCTGATAAAATTTCAAGTTAGAGAATTTTTGGAATTATTTTCAGGGGGAATTTAGAGAAGTCTATTACATTATTAGTGTAATCTTTTGCATACTCTAATATCTATACATACTTTTGTGATTTTTTTTGGTGAAGGAGGAGGAGAGGTGAAAGAAAATTTCCCTGAGAGACAACAAAACGGGTTGTACAGTCATTATATTTGATTTTTTTGTGGTAACTAACATTAGTTCCTTCAACAAATGTTTGTAAGCATTATGTTAAATATATATATATATGTACCATATATTTTATTGTAACTATTATCATATATATATCTATATCCGTGAATATTTTGAGTTTTCCTTCTTGCTCATTTCGTATGTATGTTTATCTTCACTATCGATGCGGACATTCTATTTAAAAATTTGTGCTTCAAAACTGAAAAATAAATGTTCATACAGATCCTTTGATGAAACTGGTGGTGGAAATGTGTTTCTGGTCAGTGAAAAAGTAACTTCAGAGAGTTACTGCGACAAATAGTCAAAATAATACCATGGACCTCAGTTTTAAAGGTCTATATGGTAATGTAATGCGGGTTTGAATCAATTTTTTTACTGTTAATTTTTTTCTTAAGAATTCATATTTATAATCTAATAATTAGATTTCCTGTGATTAAAAGGAGAAGGTAGAAAGAAAAGTTAAAATCTTTTTCAAAAATATTGTTTCTTTTGAAAAAAAAAGATAAAATCAATTTTATTGCTATGTACCATGGGTGTAATCAGAGACTTTCTGAAAAAATAAACAAAAACAAAAGTTTTATGTTACAAATATACCGGGTAACTGAAAGTTATTGAAATATGACATCATTCCAATTACAGATAAAGAAAAAAATTCTGTATATCAATGATTAAAAGACAAAGAGGAACTTTTACAAAATTTAACAATGTTTTCCTCAATTGAAAAAAGTTAACAAAATATTCCAAGTTAAAGGATATATTGAGTACATTATGTCATATGCATTTTAGGACATCTAACTTAACATCCTTGTGCTTAAGGACACACTGTCTAAGTTCCATCAGTCTTGCTCACAAACTTTCTACTGCCCTTAACTTACAAAGTAAATTGAGTTTTATCAATGTCTCTTGTTCTTCGTAACACTAATGTATTCTACAAATTTGATTTGAAAATTCTTGTACGAAAAGGTTTTCAGTATATATAAATATATATGTTTACTCTCCTGTTGCTATGACAAACAAAACAGATTCCAATTTTCTTCATAAAAAGTTCTAATTAGATAATAAGAAAAAAATATATTTCAGAGAAAATAAAAATCCTTGGATAGGGACTGTAATATAGATATTTGAAATCAGAATTCAGAAGTTGATTTAAAAATGTACAGTGATTCAGTTGATAGTTTTATTGTTTAAATCTTTCTTCGTTAGTCATTTTGTTAAACAGGCGATAAAGTACATAGATGGAATGTGTATATTTTTTTTGATTGAGGGTAATTATTAATACACCTCTTGAAGATAAAACTACAAAAAATATTGAGTTGCGAAGTATCATTGGCGTTTACAAGGAAAAATATTTGTTATCTTTTAAAAAAAAGAAGCTGATGTTGTTACGAATGTAAAAAAATTGGTGGTTTTGCATAATACTGAATTGTATTGAAGAAAATATCATTAATAGCGATATGATTACATCAAGTTTATATATATATATACACACATTGGATATAATTTTGATTATTTTGTTGTCATTGTATGTACAAGTTATCAAATTATTTGTTTTTGATGTAGAAATACACAATTATTGTGGTCACAAATGAAGAAAAAAAACTAAGAAAAATTGGAGTCAAACTCTGTTCTGATCATGATATGATCGGGATTGGCAGCCATGAAGAGATGTCAGGTGTATATAATTGTTTTTTGAAGAAGGAAAAAGAAGTATTTGCTGGACAAAATGGACAACTTCCATGTATGATGGAGGAAGGATTAAAAAAATAAAAGTCCATCCTTAGAATGAAAGCACATAATAATGCTGGACTATTTCATTCAAGAGACAATTATACGAAGCTGATCTCAACATTAACTGCTAGGCTTTATGTTGACATGGAGGTCAAGTTGTTGACATTTAAGACTTCAATTCTCCTTCCATCTTCTCTCTTGCTTTGACGATATTGTCGTAAACTTTACAGGAGTCTACTTCTACTAAATTGTTATTGTTTAGCATCAGAAGCATCCATGTTCTACTTAATTTAATCATATCCCTTTCACAAAATTTTAATTAAATCGTATTCCTTTCACAAAAATTTAATTTTTATAGAATAATAATTGTATAACAAAAAACTACTTAATTACTGTTTTGAAAAGATTTCTTGTAACATCCAAAATGCGGATACGATTCAAATTATTTGTGGTCTATGATAATTGCATTGTCAGTGTTGCTAAGATGCAATCTTAGTTTTCACAAAAGAAAGTCAGAACTAACTTTGAAACTTACAAAAATATGCTAAACAAAATATTAATGATCAATCTTTTAGAAAGCCGCAAGGCATTAGGAGAGACTCATTCACAATAGTTACAGGCAAATCATCATTAAGAACACGTGGTTTAACCTCAAGCATGGAATCATTTTTATTTATCACGATTTAGGGGAGATAACTCTAATCATGCATGCATACATAAGGCAGATAAGGGAGATAACTCTCATATATCAATTGTACATGAGGCAGAGAAGATGTAGAAGGACGAGATGTAGTCAGGGCACGTGGTGCCATTTTCTTTGTGATGCTACAGGGGCCATTGATTGTGATCAGTAACATAAGTTTGTAACGTAGAATAACATTTAAAAAAGTCTCGGAAGAGCCGGGTATTCTTTTATCATAAAAGAGAAAGATATTTTGTTTTTTCCTTATTGTTTTCAGTTCCATATTTTCTAAATAAAACTTGTACCTCTTATTTCTGTCTTATTTCTTATTTCTTCCAGAGCTGCTTCCCATGGGGAACAGTCGTCTACGTCTCTCTACTGTACAGGTTACTTTCTTCACCTGTTCGACTTATTGCGATTTTACCAAAATACACCAAGAAAAATAAGAAGTGCAGTTGACACAACGTTGTGCCTACATAACCTCAGGGTCCAGTATGCATGGTACAACACTCCATACCTATGGTGGTTTGTGTTTTTCTGGAAGCTGCGCTGACATAGTTACGTCCTCGTGGTTGTGTCCTTATATTAGGCAAAGACATGTCAGCCCTATTGTTTTAATGGCATGCATCGACCCTCCAAAATGTTGTTCATAGAGGATGCAATAAGTTACCTCTAAGACTACAAAAATGACTCTGGCTTTTCACTGAAAGCATGATTCAGACTGAATTTCACAATTCCTTCATTATCTTATGAAGTCCTCTACAAAAACAAAAACAAAAACAAAAAAAAAACGAAATATACCAAAAAAATATTGACCATTACAGTTCCTGTGACTGCCTCTCAAAGTGTTGGAACAGTGGCTTAATGATTGTGGACTGTTGATCCCTCTCTCAGAAATGAATCAGATCTCATACTGTAGATCTTTTCCTCCTGCAGATGATGTTTTATAATGTCTTTCAGACCTGTGATCATTTGACCTATGATCTCCTGACCTATGACCTTTAAAATCATATACCAGCAATTTATCTGTTTGGCAACATCAAGATGTAATAACACGAGGTTGAAAGATCGACAAGAAGACCCCAGCTTTTTTACTTACAACATTCCTGACACCCAAATAATAGTAACGTTAGACATTGTTTTACTGTTGATGTGCTTTAATTGATTTTACCAAATAGGACACGTAAAGAATATAAACAAACTTCAACTGGACGTCATGAAGAACACTAAGCATCACGTGTTACCAACGCCCAGCTGTTGGTACGGAAATTCACCTGGTTTCTATCCTTGGTAACTGAAAATATGTACACATATAAGTCTTGCCAATAGCTAAAGCCATATATAGGGGCACTTGTAAAATAATGAACAATAAATATATTGCATCTTTATTAGTTTCCATGGTAACAAAAATATTGAAAATTTGATATCGTCAATAACCAAAAATGGCAAAGGATTTTAGGGAATAGTTGGACGGCACTTTTAGCGCATCAACGAAAAGCTTCCAAACAATAAATTTTATATGTATTTGTTTCCATAGTAACAGATATACTAAAACTGACATCTCACCAATAGCAAACGATACAACTTGTGCACTAGACTAATATGTAACAATATGTACTACCAACATTTTGTAGAGATCAGTTGAAATTGAGAAATTCTTGTTCGGGACCAAACTGAAGATTCCCCAGTGATGAATAGGTCCCAGAAATCTTCAAAGGCTGCATGCATATCAGCAGATATCAGAGTAAAATAATTAGATAAAATATGACAATCAACCTTATTCTTAGTATTCTTTATGATGAACGAATGTATAATGATCAGGCAGCAAATCAAATAATTTAACTCTAACTTACCAGTACTTGAACGTAATTTGTGATGATGAAAATGTGTTACTTGATTGTGGGTGTCTAATGGTAGACACTTCCAGGGAGTTAATCACATTAGTTCAGACTCGACAGGTGTTTTCTGTTGTCATGGAAGTGATGCAATGAAGTGTCATTTTTATTCTGTTTATTAGACTGTGTATTTCGGCACACAGAGTCATTGATTAGAGAACACACGAAAATCAACGAACATCAAACACCACGAAAATTAATTATTTCACAGTACATGGACAAGGAAAAATTTTGCTGAGACTGTCAAATCGAAGAACCTGTAATGTGCTGCAGATATCAACTGACGATGGAATTTGTATAAGAGAAATATGGGAATGACTGAGATACTCTATAAGAGACACCAGCATGATAATCGAATTTCACTACTTTAATGAATATTCTGAACGCTTCTCCAGAACATTTTTCCGCCTTCCGACTGTGTTGACCGGTACCGGATGACTGTAGCGCCTTTCTCCAAAAGATGTTTTCTTTAAACACGGTATTCTATAGTTGCTAGAGCGGTAGTCAAACGATTCTGATAGCCAGTTCCTATCATGCATGTAGGACCGTACCAAATCCAGCATGTTCTCTCTACACCTCATTTCTCTCATGGATAAGATTACCTACCGAATTTTTTTGTATATCTCGATTGAAAAGGGAAAAAAATGAACAAACAAACAATATTAAAAAATTTAAGTGACTCTTCTTACAATTTGGTCCTGTTGGTCTTCTTTCAAAATTCTGTCTCCTATATTCTCTTTCGTCACTGTGTCATCTCACAATTCTCTCCTCTATGGTTTTTTATGTCACCACTTCGCCTAACAATTCCGTCCCCTATATTCTCTTTCGTCAGTGCGTCGCTTCACAATTCTGACCCAAATATTCTCTTTCGTCAGTGCGTCGCCTCACAATACTTTCCCCTATATTCTTTTTCGTCAGTGCGTCGCTTCACAATTCTGACCCAAATATTCTCTTTCGTCAGTGCTTCGCCTCAATTCTGTCCCCATTAATCTATTTCGTCAGTGCGTCGCCTCGCAATTCTGTCCTCTACACTCTTTTTCGTCAGTGCGTCGCCTCACAATTCTGACCCAAATATTCTTTTTCGTCAGTGCGTCGCCTCACAATACTTTCCCCTATATTCTCTTTCGTCAGTGCGTCGCTTCACAATTCTGACCCAAATATTCTCTTCAATCAGTTCGTCGCCTCACAATACTTTCCCCCATATTCTCTTTCGTCAGTGCGTCGCTTCACAATTCTGACCCAAATATTCTCTTTCGTCAGTGCTTCGCCTCAATTCTGTCCCCATTAATCTATTTCGTCAGTGCCTCGCCTCGCAATTCTGTCCTCTACACTCTTTTTCGTCAGTGCGTCGCTTCACAATTCTGACCCAAATATTCTTTTTCGTCAGTGCGTCGCTTCACAATTCTGACCCAAATATTCTCTTCAATCAGTTCGTCGCCTCACAATACTTTCCCCCATATTCTCTTTCGTCAGTGCGTCGCTTCACAATTCTGACCCAAATATTCTCTTTCGTCAGTGCGTCGCCTCACAATACACTCCCCTATATTCTCTTTCGTCAGTGCGTCGCTTCACAATTCTGACCCAAATATTCTCTTCAATCAGTTCGTCGCCTCACAATACTTTCCCCCATATTCTCTTTCGTCAGTGCGTCGCTTCACAATTCTGACCCAAATATTCTCTTTCGTCAGTGCTTCGCCTCAATTCTGTCCCCATTAATCTATGCGTCGTCAGTGCTCGCCTCGCATATCTCTTGTCCCCTACACTTTCGTCTTTCACAATTCTGTCAGTGCGTCAGTGCGTCGCCTCACAATTCGCGTCAGTGCGTCGCCTCACAATTCTATTCTCCGTCAAATATTCTCTTTCGTCAGTGCGTCGCCTCACAATACTTTCCCCTATATTCTCTTTCGTCAGTGCGTCGCTTCACAATTCTGACCCAAATATTCTCTTCAATCAGTTCGTCGCCTCACAATACTTTCCCCCATATTCTCTTTCGTCAGTGCGTCGCTTCACAATTCTGACCCAAATATTCTCTTTCGTCAGTGCTTCGCCTCAATTCTGTCCCCATTAATCTATTTCGTCAGTGCCTCGCCTCGCAATTCTGTCCTCTACACTCTTTTTCGTCAGTGCGTCGCCTCACAATTCTGACCCAAATATTCTTTTTCGTCAGTGCGTCGCCTCACAATACTTTCCCCTATATTCTCTTTCGTCAGTGCGTCGCTTCACAATTCTGACCCAAATATTCTCTTCAATCAGTTCGTCGCCTCACAATACTTTCCCCCATATTCTCTTTCGTCAGTGCGTCGCTTCACAATTCTGACCCAAATATTCTCTTTCGTCAGTGCTTCGCCTCAATTCTGTCCCCATTAATCTATTTCGTCAGTGCCTCGCCTCGCAATTCTGTCCTCTACACTCTTTTTCGTCAGTGCGTCGCCTCACAATTCTGACCCAAATATTCTTTTTCGTCAGTGCGTCGCCTCACAATACTTTCCCCTATATTCTCTTTCGTCAGTGCGTCGCTTCACAATTCTGACCCAAATATTCTCTTCAATCAGTTCGTCGCCTCACAATACTTCCCCCATATTCTCTTTCGTCAGTGCGTCGCTTCACAATTCTGACCCAAATATTCTCTTTCGTCAGTGCTTCGCCTCAATTCTGTCCCCATTAATCTATTTCGTCAGTGCCTCGCCTCGCAATTCTGTCCTCTACACTCTTTTTCGTCAGTGCGTCGCCTCACAATTCTGTCCCCTATATTCTCTTTCGTCAATGCCTCGCCTCACAATTCTGTCCCCTACACTCTTTTTCGTCAGTGCGTCGCCTCACAATTCTGTCCCCTATATTCTCTTTCGTCAGTGCGTCGCCTCACAATTCTGTCCCCCTATATTCTCTTTCGTCAGTGCGTCGCCTCAGAATTCTGTCCCCTATATTCTCTTTCGTCAGTGCTTCGCCTCACAATTCTGTCCCCATTAATCTCTTTCGTCAGTGCGTCGCTTCACAATTCTGACCCAAATATTCTCTTCAATCAGTGCGTCGCCTTACAATCCTGTCCCCTATATTCACTTTCGTCCGAGCGTCGCCTGACAATTCTGTCCCCTATATTCTCCTTTGCCAGTGCTTCGCCTCACAACTCTGTCCCCTATATTCTCTTTCGTCCGAGCGTCGCCTCACAATTCTGTCCCCTATATTCTCTTTCGTCAGTGCCTCGCCTCGCAATTCTGTCCTCTACACTCTTTTTCGTCAGTGCGTCGCCTCACAATTCTGTCCCCTATATTCTCTTTCGTCAGTGCGTCGCCTCACTATTCTGTCCCCTACACCCTTTTTCGTCAGTGCGTCGCCTCACAATTCTTTTCCCTATATTCTCTTTCGTCAGTGCTTCGCCTCACAATTCTGTCCCCTATATTCTCTTTCGTCAGTGCGTCGCCTCACAATTCTGTCCCCTACCCTCTTTTTCGTCAGTGCTTCGCCTCACAATTCTGTCCCCATTAATCTCTTTCGTCAGTGCGTCGCTTCACAATTCTGACCCAAATATTCTCTTCAATCAGTGCGTCGCCTTACAATCCTGTCCCCTATATTCACTTTCGTCCGAGCGTCGCCTGACAATTCTGTCCCCTATATTCTCCTTTGCCAGTGCTTCGCCTCACAATTCTGTCCCCTATATTCTCTTTCGTCCGAGCGTCGCCTGACAATTTCCCCCCTATATTCTATTTCGTCAGTGCGTCGCCTAACAATTCTGTCCCCTATATTCTCTTTCGTCAGTGCGTCGCCTCACAATACTGTCCGCTATATTCTCTTTCGCCAGTGCGTCGCCTTACAGTTCTGTCCCCTATGCTGTCATTCGTCAGTGCTTCGCCTCAATTCTGTCCCCATTAATCTCTTTCGTGAGTGTGTCGCCTAACATTTCTGTCCCCTATATCCTCTTTCGTCAGCGCTTCGCCTCGCAATTCTGTCCTCTACACTCTTTTTCGTCAGTGGGTCGCCTCACAATTCTGTCCCCTATATTCTCTTTCGTCAGTGCGTCGCCTCACAATTCTGTCCCCCTATATTCTCTTTCGTCAGTGCGTCGCCTCACAATTCTTTTCCCTATATTCTCTTTCGTCAGTGCTTCGCCTCACAATTCTGTCCCCTATATTCTCTTTCGTCAGTGCGTCGCCTCACAATTCTTTTCCCTATATTCTCTTTCGTCAGTGCTTCGCCTCACAATTCTGTCCCCTATATTCTCTTTCGTCAGTGCGTCGCCTCACAATTCTGTCCCCTACCCTCTTTTTCGTCAGTACTTCGCCTCACAATTCTGTCCCCATTAATCTCTTTCGTCAGTGCGTCGCTTCACAATTCTGACCCAAATATTCTCTTCAATCAGTGCGTCGCTTAATAATCCTGTCCCCTATATTCACTTTCGTCCGAGCGTCGCCTCACAATTCTGTCCCCTATATTCTCCTTTGCCAGTGCTTCGCCTCACAATTCTGTCCCCTATATTCTCTTTCGTCCGAGCGTCGCCTGACAATTTTCCCCCTATATTCTCTTTCGTCATTGCGTCTCCTAACAATTCTGTCCCCTATATTCTCTTTCGTCAGTGCGTCGCCTCACAATACTGTCCGCTATATTCTCTTTCGTCAGTGCACCGCTTCACAATTCTGACCTAAATATTCTCTTCAATCAGTTCGTCGCCTCACAATTCTTTCCCCTATATTCTCTTTCGTCAGTGCGTTGCTTCACAATTCTGACCCATATATTCTCTTTCGTCAGTGCGTCGCTTAACAATTCTGACCCAAATATTCTTTTTCGTCAGACCGTCGATTCACAATTCTGACCCAAATATTCTTTTTCGTCAGTGCGTCGCTTCACAATTCTGTCCCCTATATTCTCTTTCGTCAGTATGTCGCCTCACAATACTGTCCGCTATATTCTCTTTCGCCAGTGCGTCGCCTTACAGTTCTGTCCCCTATACTGTCATTCGTCAGTGCTTCGCCTCAATTCTGTCCCCATTAATCTCTTTCGTCAGTATGTCGCCTCACAATTCTGTCCCCCATCAGGGCTCGCGCTGGCGATCGCCAATGGCGCCATTGGCGAAAGTGAAATGAGATTGGCGATTTCAAATTTCTATTGGCGAAAATGCCGATTACAGACATTTCCAGTCACCGATGTCAATGGCGTTTAACTTATTTGTAACGAGTGACACAGGTAAATTTTGCTCCGACATCGTTGTGTACTACACGTTCACGGTTGGCTGACTCACGTAGCTGGGGCAAGGTCAGCTAACGGAACTCTTTTGTGTTTTGACAGAAACGTTTACCTGTCTAAACAGCAACACGCCTGAAAAGAAAATCGCCAATTATCCAATGATGTCTCCATTGTCTCAATCCGAGATAGCCTCTGCCGTGAACAATAAGGTAGGTTAGCTGCAGGAAAGATGTTGTTTTATCGGGAATTGGCTTACGGTAGGTGGATCATTAGGTGTGTCGATGTCGTTAATTGGGCACGAGTTTGTGATTTCTGCAGACATAACTTAGTAAACTAGTGTATTTGAAAGGGCCCGAAATGGGCTTTTTGATCGACAATCAAAATAGCAAGAAACACAAGATATAATTTTGTTGTTTTTACACTATGTTGCCGATTTTGTTTTATATTTTTGTACATATTTTGGTCACATCAGATTTGGCCCTTCACTGAGATAGATCGTTAGATGAAATGGGAAAACGTAAACTCCCCTTTAGTGATAGGGATGGGAAAGTACCCAGATTGTCATCATTTGGTTTTAAGACACCATCTATTGAAAAGGAAAATGATAGTCCTGATCAGGTTACTAACAGGGGCAGTAGTTCAAGAAAGTTTCTAGATAGTTGGAAAATTGGCAGGCCATGGCTAAAATATGACCCAGAGTAAAAGCTCATGTTTTGTGACATATGTATCAAGGCATTAGTTAGAAATAGTTTCACTGATGGCTGCAGTATCATGAAGAAGAAGTGCTTGGTTAAGCATGAGAAAGGATCAGTATATACAACTATTCATCATTTATGAACAGAAAATTATGTAAATTTAGATTAAGTAATTCAGAAATACTATACAGCCTGGAGGATGGTACAATGTAGTTACTCATTACAGCCTGCTTGGCAAATGAATTAGAAACACAATCTTTTAGTTTAACGATTATGTCTTTATTATCTCTGAAGTGTTTTTAAGAGATATATTACTTAGGAAGTTACTGTAATAAGTATAATACTTTGATGGTGTAAAATAAGGTTCAATGTAATCCTGTATCTCTCTGCAAATGTCCAATTCTATTCTAAATTTTATTTTCAATTTTACAGATGAGAACTCTCACTCTGCTGCTTTGGCAACACAACAGCAAACTGTCGAGATGCAGAAGGCCTGTAATAATTCCATGTTTATAAACTCTTTTACCATATACTGTGTTATGTTTGATGTATTGTTGTTAAAACAGTGAATAAATAATGTAATTATATAATTAGCATATGTGTTTTTATTATATGAGGAAATTAAGGGCTCGTCGGGTGAGGGTGAGTTCCGGAATCTGTTTGCACGCTTATAGAAAAAAAAAATTGGTTTGGCGAAACTGAATTTTGACCCAGAGCTAGCCCTGCCCATATTCCCTTTCGTCAGTGCGTCGCCTCACAATTCTTTCCCCTATATGCTCTTTCGTCAGTGTGTCGCCTCACAATTCTGTCCCCTATATTCTCTTTCGTCAGTGTGTCGCCGCACAATTCTGACCCCCATATTCTCTTCAATCAGTGCGTCGCCTCACAATTCTGTCCCCTATATTCTCTTTCGTTAGTGTGTCCCCTCACAATTCTGTCCCCCATATTCTCTTTCGTCAGTGTGTCGCCGCACAATTCTGTCCCCCATATTCTCTTATATCACCATGTCACCTCACAATTCTGTCCCCCATATTCTCTTTCGTCAGTGTGTCGCCTCACAGTTCTGTCCCTATATTCTCTTATATCACCATGTCGCCTCACAATTCTGCCTTCTTGATGTTTCTTTTCCGATAATTTTGTTGATAAGTTTTGCATTTCTCCTTTTAATTTTTTTTTAATTTTTAATTTTTAATTTTAATTTCGATTTCTAACCACATCCTTAAATCTCTCCACATTTTCAGCGTTTTACATAATGTTTTTCTTATATCATATATCCTATCTATTAATGTCTTAGGATGACTCAATGTCGGTATTGATGTAATAAAACTCCTTTGTTGCAACTTATCATACCACTTCATCCTTTTACGTTGCCGGCGATAATATTTGTCACGTCATGACTGTACACAGCGGTTATGTATCCGGTGTGATAAAGATACTTCGATAATGTAGCTTGATGAATTATCTGAATCTGACCTATATAAAATCTGGTCCAACGAAGGACAAATGGAAACACGTTGTTTAAAGGGAATTACAGAACAATGAAAAAAATTAACTAAATCTATCTTTATTTGATGGACAACGATAAAGATTTTATGAGATACAAATGTGTACATGCCATGCATCGAGAGCCGTTCAGGTTACTACAGGCAGCAAAAAAACTAATTAACAGTCACGATATATCGGACATGTAATGAAAATTCTCCACTCTGAAGTATCCACGTCATGATGTTAAAATATGTGCCTCTTGTGGTGAGGTAAGCGGTGACACAGTTTAGTTATGTAATGTCAATCCATTGTTATGTATAGAGCTACATATCATATTTCAAAAACAACTTTTGTACGGAAGCGTATAAGTACAACTTTTAAAAACTTTTAATTTTTATGTTTTAAGTATAAAATTTGCAGATTAAAATGTAAAATTTACAGATTGCGTGTAAAACATGAAATTTAAAAAAAAGTTTTTAAATTGCGCTAATACGTTTCCGTAGTTTTGACCAGAAGGGAATATTCTACAGGTATACAGATATTATGCCATATCGGAAGAAAGACTGAATGATGTTTTTAGGAGTACGCTACTTAAGTCTGGTGTTCCAATAAAAACTATACTGGATGACTTTTATAACGACTTTACTTGATTACTTAAAAATATCTCTATTTTGAGTTATATAACGTACAAAGTACTATGATATTTTCATATTTGTTAAAATGAATCAGTGACGGTTCATCAGTGAATGTTAATATCTTAATTATGTATGTCCGTATAAATTAACAGTAATTGTGAGCATGATGCACGAATTTAAATTATGTTCAAAGATAACTATCATATTAATTTTTGTTTTACTAAATAATATCGTATTTGAATACATTTTACAGGTAAGGATAAGTAAGGATAAGATTTTACAAACTTATATACTAATCACATCGCTATAATCCTCGTGTAATTATGTGTATGTTAATATAACTATGTATCTCAGAATTGAGGAATAAAATAAAGGACGACGACGACGACGACGACGACGACGACGACGATGATGATGATGATGATGATGATGATGATGATGATGATGATGATGATGATGATGATGACGCTGATGATGATGATGACGATGATGATGATGATGATGAAGATGATGATGATGATGATGATGATGATGATGATGATGATGATGATGATGATGATGACACTGGTTATCTGACATAGCTCTTTAGTTTTCTACAAGCGCAGTATTGATATTTTCCGTTCGTCAAAACTAGTTCGTTCCATGTTTGCAGGCATCAGCAGTTGTCCTCGGCCCTTATATTCTCTTAACACTTTCCGAACTATCCTGTATCCACGGACTGCACCTTTATCCATATCCGTAGTTTGTGATTTGCCAATCGCTACAAACTTTTCATCACTGTAACGACAACATCGCACGTGACCGATAGTAACAGTATAAAAAGATTTTAAGACACATGGAACGTAATACCATTTAATATTTTTCCTCGCCCATATTATTGCTGTGTATCTTAATGATGCAGCGTAGAATGATATGTCACTGGCTTGTTTCACTGTTGTCCGTCGAGAGTAAGAGGAACGCAGAGAAATTTCCCAAACTCATCAACCATATCCATATTGACGCATGCGTGGACGGCCCCTTGTTTGTTCTTAAACACCGCTTTCTGACTTATTGGGATCATAGGTTGATGCCAAACGTTTGGTAAAATGTGGAACCCAAAACTTCCGTCGGAGTAGAACGCCACGAAATCCTCTAAAGTGACATCATCTCCAGGAAGAGCAAACAGCGCCACAAATGGAAGTTTATCTTTAGGAAAGAAACATTGACTTCCATCCGGGTGATAATTGGCCTCCCGAACCAAAACACTTGTCTTGTTTTCCGGATTAACGCCCTTTGGTAGACGACCTACAAAAAAGTCGCTCCCGACTCCCCAACCCATAGCTAAACTAGTTGCCCTACACCGGTCGCCAACCCAGTCATGAATGAAGTCACCTTCAGCAACCCCGCCAAATATTCCTGTTCCACTGCATAGCGGTCGTCTTCCAGATATTGGCCAGGGCACGATTTTAATTTGTTCAGCATCGAAGTCGGTAACTAAATTGCCGTATTCTTTGAAATTTTCATGAGTCGCTGCCACGATCGGTGCCCTGTGTGGCGTTCCGTACTTTGGATCATGAGCACCATCCAAGTCAACTATCCACTGGAGAGATCTTGTGGAGTCCATCTTTTTGTAATATTCCTGTGAGAGATTAAAGAAAGGTATAAGAATTGGAGCGTGATACATATATATATATATATGTCTAGTTTCACCTACAGTCATCTTAATAATAAACAATTACCGGTCTAGCCACCTGGGAAAATACATGTGCTTTAATATGAAATAAATATGTGAACTTGCGAATATTAATAATGGGGAGAGGGGAGGGCAGAGGGAAAATCAGGGCCGATCTAAAAGGAAAAGGCACCACATGTAATGAGGAAGCCAAGACTTGTCAAATTATATTTGAGAACATGACAGAGACGGGTACGTATATGATCTGAGTAAACACTTTGTATTTAGTCTATCGTGCGAAATTTAAATGAAACTCCAGATTCAATTCAGTTTTTTGCTGAATATTAAGTGCATGGTCTCAGGTACTTGGATGTTGTATTGCCTCAACGATGCGTTACGAGATTAATGACTCGGTATACAGACTCGCATGAAGAAAACAAGAAACAAACACACAAATGGTTTATCACAAATATACTACACACAATAGGGCGATTTATCGTAACAAGTTTAAGGAATGACATACTAAATCCTAAACTTTTTAGAAACAGAGACTTACTTCTATCTTGTGCTTGATCCAATCTCCCCTCAGGTGTTCTCACGTTTTCGAGAGAATCGAATGATGTAGAACAGATGTAGCAGTATACATCAGTTATATATATAAGTTAACTAACTTTTGAAGTTTCTATAAAATTGCGTTTGATTAATAACGACACGAAAAAAAGATTAAAAAAAATATTAAACCAGCACGACATACGTGACATTTACGCATGCATTATCAAAGATAGATATGTTTTGGGGATATATAATAACCATTAAACATACAAAATATGTATGTTTAATATTAACGACTTGATCACTTATTCAACGGGGTTTGAAATACAAACATCTGCGCATATAGATATAACCGCGATAAACGTGTCCCGTATAGTCGTATTTGCATGAATATCAAACAGCCTTAAATTTGCTTTGTCATTTCTAAATAATCTTCGAGATAAGATATATTTTAGTAAAATGTCACACGTTTTGAAAACATAAAACACCTTAATCAGACACAATAACATTAGATGAAAATGTCAAGCTTTGTTTGGTAGTATTAACGATATAGTATTTAGCATTTGAATTTTCAATATGAAGATTTATAAATAAAACATTCTCTTACGTCATAATCATAAACCGTTTGGTTCTGACAATTACGAAATCTGTACTATTGCTAGATTTCTGGATTTAATGTACCTTAGTTTCTGTCTTGTGTCCTTGTGGTAAAGGGTCGGGCCCAAAAGGGGAAATAACTCAATCTTTTCAATTATTTTTCCTCTCAAGGAATGATCAAATTTTGTTCAAATTTGGTTTGAATATATTTTAAGGGAAGCTTAGCTCGGTTGAGTGGAAAGGATCTCAAGAATCAGAGCAATTTTTTGAAAAATTCTTCTTCCTCTGTAGAAATGTCAGGATTTTGTCCCAATTTGATCTGAAGCATCCTAATGCGAAGGAAAATCAAGCGTGTTTAAACGGTGAGTATTGACCCGCTGGGACAGGAGGGGCGGAGCCCTATAAGGGAGCAGGAGCAAATCTTTCTCTGAAAGAATATGCGGACTTTGACCTTTCAGTGTTCAACATTTTTTCCTGGACTGCATTTACCTTTTGTCTACTCGTGAATTTTTTTTATCGTAACGTTACAAGTCTACATACCTTTTTTGAAACTGTTGAGATATATAAAATTCTAGGTTATCTGAAAGATGTTGGTCGACATTATAGAATACGACTTACCATTTTAATCTTTTGTTATAATATAGCCATTTAAGATTTTTATCGTTTGTCATTTACCTTCTAGTATGTTTGATGTTATTTCCTATTGAATCGCTGTGTCATTCACCGGTTGATGGCCTTATGACCTTTTATGTGTTGACGGACCGTTAAGATTGTAATAATAATGATAATGTCGACTTTGTCCTTACTTGGCCTGAGCCATCCTTTGGTGAACGGGAATCAACTTTGTGTAAACGCAGCTGTCGGCAATCGGCAATCTTAAGCAAGGCCCAATAGAGAGAATAGAGCAAATTATTTGATATCCTTTTACTATAGGATTCTGTCCCAATTTAGATTGAAGTATCCTTGGGTGGTGAATGGAAATCTTGGATGAAAGGGCCTGGTCTTGAATCTTTTGATTTTCTTTTATTTAGTTTAGAAAAGTAATTTCTGCCGAACAAAACAGCGATACAGACCCTATGGGCCTCTTGTTCATACCTTTGCATATTTCCTTATAGTTCGAAAAGATAAAAGAGAGGAAAAGAAAAGCTAACCGTTATAACCTGATATATTCGTTATTATTTTCACTTGTGTTGTACAGTCTCTGTCTGAATCTCGCCAATCACAATGTATGCATTAATTAATATTTACACTTAACGATTAACATGACGCTTCCCAAAATGACACCAATTTTCAATGGTTTACCTTAATATTTCGTTTGCCGCGGAAAAAATTCACAAATGTTTGTTCTATTTGTTGAATTTATTAATTGTCACCACTTGGTCCAGTTTAATTGTAAGTATATCAATGCGGAAATGACCATATGTGAATGTAACATGTTTGGATTTATGTAAACAATCTTTTATTTCATATCAGAGACCTGCACGTATAGATATCTTTCTTAATTCATGCATCATACTTAATGTTTCTATTTTTCTCCCTTCTTATAACTTTCTTATAACTGACAAAATTGGTAAAATGTTTATCACCTGATACATATACTTGTACATGTATATGGTTGCTGCTGAATGTGATGCATTGAAAAGCTGTTCTAAATATATTGATCTGGTTATTATTGATGTATATCTTGTCCTTAAACGACAAATATCGTTAAATTGTATTTATCAATCTTATAATACTAATGATTGAGCTTATTATGTAATAACATATTCTTTGGTTATGTTTAAAAATGCACAAAAGAACTAGAACAATACCCGTCGCACGACCGTATGATTTGTGAAGGGACCATTTTTGCCCATTTCGAAAGGGTCTTGCAGAGAAACTTATATGTACAATAAATATGTGTTAAATAAACATTTAGATGTTGTTATTTTTACATAATCAGTGTGAATTCCTGCATATTTCATTCGCAAGGTTGACGGACACCTTTTCCGTAAAAGGTATTAGTTTCGATGACTAAACAGTCGCCTTCATCAGACAAATGACAAGTGTGAAGCGTACTAGCATTGACGTACGTAGTGTACGAGATGGTAAGGAATCTACCATTTTTTTCGGATATACTATAATCATATGTTCACTAGGATCTAAAATGGTGTGATGAGATGGTAAAGAGATTATAGGTGACTAAAATTACACCAGATGGAAACAATGCACTTTAGCCATTTCGGTTACGCTTTGTTTTACACTTTGTCATAGATGAGCGAGAGTCTGTGTCCCCCTCGTCTCTGTTCAGTACTGGTCCGTTATAGTGTATCCAGATGACTTCTTCAACTTATCCCCTGCTTGTTTCTCCGATATGTGATTTGTATACGCCTTCTGTGGCGTTCTCTTTGTGTGTTTCATCCTTAGGATAGGCTAGGATATTTCGTAGAGTTTCATGGCTGTTGCAATGCCATGACCACGGTAAATTCTCTGAATGGTTTCTGACAGGCATTTGATGTAAGGGATGACGACTTGTCCTTTCGTTTTGTACTTTTCCTTGGTGTTTCGTCTCTTAGTCTTTTTTGTTTTTATCACATTCATTGTTAACTTTCAGGATTGCAGATGCTTTCAAGGCGCTATGGGTGTGATTTTACTTGCTTCTAATCATGTTCTTCTGTGACAATCGTTTCACATCTGTTCAACGCCCAACGTTTGGTGTAAGGGGTGGTGCGATCGGATTTTGAGGTATTGGTCTGTATGCGTCTTTTTCCTATAGACAAATACTTTGATGATATCGTCATATTTATTTACTATGAGCGTGTCAAAGAATGGCATGGTTGTGTTACAAGAACTTCTATTCTAGTTCAAAGGTTGCTTGTTTGAACTTGAGTGTTGTATGGGTTGGAAGGTTGAAGTCTAGGTGACGTACATGACCCAGAAAATACAATATGCATGCAATATGCGCATACACCCCTATTGTTCGCTCGCACATTGGACCCACGAAACAAGGTAAAACGGTCTGGCTCAATGTTTGTAAGATGCTTTGTGTGTGTGTGAGACGCATTTTTTTAAGACGACACAAGACACCGAGTTGTCACAGTGAAATGTAGGTCTTCAATTTAACCTAGAAAAGAAACAAAGCATGGTTTGTAGAGGAACATGGCCCTCTATTGAGACCTTGCCTCAAATTGACCCTGGCTACTCAGAGGACCACAATTTTGCTACAAAACCTAGCTGATCATACACATCTTGTTAGTTATCCTAAACTCCATTACATAAACCAGTCGCCAGTGTTATCGTGACGTCTTAATGGAAAGAAAATTATTAAAATGCTATTTCCGTATGAATAACATCGTAGCTAGACTATCACCAAGAATGTTAGAGATCTGTGGTCTAAAATCTTGAATAATCATTTTGTGATGAATAACATCGATTTGGCGAAACGCACAGAACATTCCTCAAGTCTGCTTAGTTCACTTCTGTGAATGGCATTTCCATTGTGTCCTCTAAGAGTGAAGCAGGACATTCTTTCCCCAGTCTACATATTTCACCAAATGGATTTGAATGATACAAAAATAGTGATGTTTTATCAACGGCAACAGTATGCTTTCAACGAAACAACAAGCTAGGCTGTTTGTCAAAATGTGGGAAAAGAGATGTATTTCTCCATGGAAAGGTGTTCATAAATCATTTGAAATCCAGAATATGTTACCATGATAAGCTCATTTACGATGTTCACAAAAAGGGGGAATTATCTTAAGGGGAGGGTGTAATTATTGGAAAAATAATCATGCTTCTATTATCACTCATGCATGGAATTAGTTAAAAGTTCACATCATCTTAAATGAACCATGGCGTATTTTAGTTAGCATCAGGAACTAGGTCCGTCATCATTTATAACGTGAAAGTATTTTGTTTAAAATATTTAGAAAAAAAATCCAAGCGTTGCAAACTGCAGACACTATACAGCTTAGCATGAATACTTGAAATACATCGGTCAATGTCAATAAGCTGTATTATGGCGAGGGTTCAGAGGGTGACGGATATTCCGACAACGGCAGTACCAGATCCAGGATAAATATATATATATTTTTCATGAAAATCGTGACAACTGTCACCTTGTAAATAATATGAAAAATTTTTTACACTTGCGTTCGAATTTCTTGAAGCATTTTGTATCAGCTGGCACGCTACAAACTTTTCTGTAATAGGAATAAATCTCTAATCAGCATGTCAAATTTAAATCACAGTACTGAGTTTGAAACAAGAGTATCCACTAGTATACGTGCCTTGTATCCAGATTAGAACAAGAGAGAGACGAAACAATGACAGTTACAGGTAATAAGACACAGACATGTTTCAGAATACATTATATATACGGACCGGGGGTTTGGAATTCGTTGGAAGTAGCAAGGATGATATATACCAGGGGGATAAATTGCCGCGACACGTTAGCTCAGATACTGAGTGTTGACGCAGTACGCTCCATTGTTATGGTAAGTTGGCCTCCAGTCTGTCCTGGGCGTATTTGTTGCATGGATGTTAATCACTACAAACAGAAGGTCTTATATGTTGTGTTTATTCACTTTTTTTCTTCTTCTAAATCTCACCTTAGACCAGTACGCGATGCAGATATATCGGGCTAACGGAACTCTGGTTGTCCATCTTATTTCCTACCCCTGTAGTTTAGTCCCCATGTTTAAAAAAACCCCTTTCGCTCACTGTGAATGCGACAGTGAAAAAACTGGCGAATTTCCGGATGTAGATATGGCTATCTGCTGCCGAAATCCAGTTCAAATAGGCTGATATCAAGTGACATATTTCAGTTACATGTATGTGTATACTTTACAAACTACGACTCATAATTTAAGCATCCTGCTAAAAATTATCTCAGAAAACAGATACTTCTTTTCGTGTATTCCTTCATTCAAATTGACGTTTTAATTTTTTCAAGTGGCGTATTTGATTGGTCGATTTTATCCATTGACCAATCAAATACGTCCTTCGAAAAGTGAAATTTGTGGTGTCAAGTATGTATAAATCATATTTATTTAGCTGAATATCACAATCTGCCGGAAAATATATGCTGTTCGATTTTTGAAAATGGTAGTCTCTCCGGTACAGTATTTGTCTGGTTTCTTTCGGACAGATGGACAGACAGAAAAAGTAGTACATGATACTCGCTTGAGCAATGCATTTTTAATCTGAATGCTTTCAATGATTTATATTAGTAAGTTAGGAGAGACATCTTATGACAATTGCCAACAATATTAAAATCACACATAATTATTGTTACGTTTTCGGCAGTGAGTTAAACGCCACCGGATATCGCGCATACGGACGGAAGTCAGAACATATACTCGAACACCCCATTAAGAATCAAATTTATATAATGATATTCGAACCTCTACTAGACGTATTTCTGGATCAATATTGTGGAATAACTTCGCGACATGAATATATTTGCATTGATCGGCCTCCGAAATCACGGATCACCAAGCCTTTCAATATTTTGCTTTGTACCGTATTTTGTAAAATATGCCACATCCATTTTTGATACAACAATTTCCTTTTAAGTAAAATATTTTATTTTGAATATTTCATAATAATAAAAAAAAATAATGCAAACTTTTCGGTAACTAATGTTTATTATCACAGATGTGACTTTCAGCAGGTTCGGCTGCACAGTCGCCTTCTTGAATTTAGAATTCAATGGCCTTGTCTGAGAGATTTTTTTGCTAGAAGATAAAACAATGCCTTTATCCCATAGATATCACGCACCTTGAGAGGACAAATCGGTCGTTTGTGATACGAGAATCGAATATAAGATAAATGTCCGAAAACTGGCCAGGTTAGTCTTTGGTCCGAATTTTTCTGACTAGCTGTCCGAGATTTTCTGTTTGTCTTGGCCGCGGTTTATGAATAATCAGGACCCTTCGAACAAGTTCAGTCTTATAAATAAATGTACAAAATTGGTTAGGGTGTCCACCAGTTTCATCTGAATTTCAACAGTAGTAGTTACAGAGAAATTGAACCAGTCTCAATATATGCATTTGATAGAAGTTGGCAATTTCAATATACAATGTATGTGTTGTTTACACCGAACAAAATAACAAAATTGAACTAAATGTTCTATTTATTTTTGGTGCTCTGTCGACCGCCATCTTCACAGAAAGATGTAGCCTTATGTTCGACAACAGTGAGTGAATAAATATATAATGTCAAGCCTCTATAATTAGCCTCAGGGTACTGGTACTTTACGGGATCGCCAGCAAATGATAACACCGATTTTTTTTCAAAACGTTGCCAAAAAAAGGGACGGTCGGGACACCGGAAACAGATATTTACGTAGGTTTTTTCTTACTATGTTGAGATTTTAGAAATAAATAACAAGAGGTAACCGGTTTACGACACACTAGTGCTAGTCCTGTGTACGGGGCCCGTGATAGTTCAGACTAGAAAACCTTAAGTGAAAACCCGAGGTGCTTGGTTTGACGCTCTGTGCGGTTTGTGTTTCTCGGAAAGCCGAGAAAGTGATCAGTCTGTGGTGTCGTGCTTGTGTCCTTGACCAAGAATATTTACTTCAGTTGCTCTTGACGACATGCGACGGAATCCCGTATGGTGTTCTGTGAGATAAGAGTAGCAATCAGCTACTTTAAGGAGACCCTGCCTCAAAAACGACGGCAATTAACTCAATGAGCAAAGTACTGCGTACTGGTTTTACACTACTTTAACTTTTATTTAGGATTTATAAAAACTCTATTGGAACTCAAAATCTGAGATCACGGACAGTCCTTAGCTGTCTTAGTGGTGCCCAAAGAGACGTGACAGAAATTTCCAACTCATGATAGATGTATATATGTATCATAATATCATACAAATATGTAGACCAAGGGTTGCGAAAATGGGGGATAATCGCTTAACCCAAAGATCAAGCTGCCTTGCGACGGGCCTCCCGTACATTGTTCAGTAAGGTAGTCACTAGCTATTTTCTGTAAACCCAAACAAACAAGCAGACACTGTATGCCATATTTCAACTGCTTTATACATTCAGTAGCCTGTCTCTTTGTGTAATAGAAAACATGCTATTTACTGCAGTCTCTGAGTCATCTTGTCTTGCATCCCTTCCACAAACACACTTGTTTATGTAACACTTCAGATGTTTACAACTAAGATGAAGGCAGTTTACACGTACTTGTTAATTCAATACACACCAATAAGATATACTGCTAACATTTTACTGGTAAATAGAAGTCGTCTCCCTTACATCGTGTCGACCGTCAAAACGTTAATGGGATCCTGTCGTTTTCAAACTAAATCAGGAATTTAAAGTATTTTACCCATGGCAAGGTCGTTCTTAATTACTGTACATTCGATGATTATCAACTCCTTAGAAGACATGCTGTTTAATTTGATAATTTCCTTAAAAACTGAAGAGATATTTTAATACAAAAAATTATTTTCTTTACAGGTTTAAATAAAACCATACTTTGTACAGTCAACATGAGTGGTTATGCGTGCTATGATGATGCGCATGACGCAAAATACGACAAACCACATCCGGTACCTCTTGTCGTAGCCAATGCAGACACACTGAAAGGGTATGGAACAATTGTTACTGACTTTGAGAAAACGGAAGTTGAGATAACTCCGTGGCCCGTAAATGGATGGCGGAAGTTGTGTCCTGAAACCGGAAGTGGTGGAGGCATTGTTAGTGGGGACTTCGTTTATAAATGGGAGGGAGACTCTTGTAAAGCCGTCAACAAAGCTGTTGGTGGTGACTACATTACGGGAAGACTTCCACCGGAAGCTGATACAAAGAACCGCACATGCGTACTAACTAGAGAAGCTAATTACCATCCAGACGGAGGCCAGGTGTTCTTTCCACAAAATGGCGACGCATTTGTTGCCCTTTTGGCTCTTCCTGGAGATGACATCAAACCAGAAGATTTTGTAGCTTTTTATTTCGATGGGTCCTTTGGGGTTCAGATTCATGCAAACATTTGGCACCAACCCGTTTACCCCATTAATGATGACGCCGTGTTTCTAGGGAAACAGGGGGCCATCTACGCATGTGTTTGTGTCGATACTGCCAATGAATTCAACAAATATCTTGCAGTGCCTTTGTCGCTGAACATTTGAACCGATTGACAATTCAATATTTGAACATTCAAACGGAACTGGCATGAATCTAATCGTTGAATCACAATGAGCTAAGCCTAGTGTTATTGATCCGTATTCAGATGTGGAATAATTTGAACCTGAACTTACCGATCGCCTGCATTTCCGGTTCTCACCATTTATTTATTTTCCTCATTTTATTTTATCTTGCGTCAAAATCAATATTTTTCCATAATTTGTCAGAAATATTTTTATCAAATTGTCCGAATCAAAGCTTGATTTAGAAATCAGAAAGTACCATTCTCCTTCATCAAGTTTTCCGAAACAAACATTTAGCTTGTCAGAAAATACCTTTCCCCTTCATCAAATTACCTGAATCAAACATTCAGCTAGTAGGAAAATACCATTCGCCTTTATCAAATTACCTTAATCAAACATTTAGCTAGTCGGAAAATACCGTTCACCTTCGTCAAATTACAAGAAATAAACATTTAGCTAGTCGGAAAATACCTTTCACCTTCGTCAAATTACCTGAATTAAACATTTAGCTAATCGGAAAATACCATTCGCCTTTATCAAATTACCTGATATAAACATTTAGCTAGTCGGAAAATACTTTTCACCTTCGTCAAATTAAAAGAAACAAACTTTTAGCTAGTCCGAAAAAATGTACTCATTGCATGTTCCTTGTGACAAGACCTTTATGGTAGTACCAAAATTTGTCAACATGTGACCTATACCGCGACCTTTGACCTACATTTGTGCCTACAATTAGAACATTTATAGTTTTAATGTCTCACTTCAGAATGTTGTTGCAACCGGGGGCATAGTGTTTCATAAACATATCTAGAACGGCAGTAAAGTTTGGGTAATGTTGATGGTCATGAGTAGAGGACTTGCAATGTTAAGTTATTTAAACAACTAAACATTGAGGTGTTAGGGTTTGTTGCCAAAATGATGACGTTGTGGGCGAACACGTTCAGAGATGATATAGATGTATGTCTTGGTGTCTTGGGTAAAGGACTTACAGTATATTTCAGATCAGATTGGGTTCGGTTCCGTTGATTTAAAGGGTAAAGGTTCGGTCCTGCTGATGTAATTGGTAGATGTGTTATATACATTTGAGGACACGGTTCGGTCCCGTTGATTTAAACGGTAAAGGTTCTGGGAGGAGGGAGTTGTTTTTCTACTAACGTCTTAAATTGGTAGTTGTTGCCCGCAGCCTCATGTTCAGATTAAATAATTGTGAGTAGGGACTCTTTAGACCAATGTAAGTATGTGACCGCGTAATATTTAATGCTATACTAACATATTCAAATTATGATATTGCAGTATGATGACACTATAAAACCGTCACAGCATTGCCCCATTGGCTTCATATGTCATTCGTTGTTGCGAGGTCGGACATTGTATTACATCAAACAAGTAAGCAAATGTTGTGATAATGTCTTTTTCGAAAATTATTGTTTTGTTTTTATGTTGTGAGGACCTAGCCTTCTTTAGTTTATGAGCCAGGCGTATTGATAGACAAGCCCTGTCATTGTTTGGATTTAGCCCACCGTCTGATAATGGGCTATTCAAATCAACTTACGTCACTGGTTCATCCGTTCGTAGTTTCATATGTAGGTTCCCATCGGCTCGTTTGACGCTGGGACTGATCAGGAAAACAAAATGGCCGACAGGCCACCATATTGGATTTTAACAATGAAAGTTGATTATCGCTGTTTAGATGTGACATGAATAGTAATGGTAGGCCTCTGGGTCTAGAGTCTTTTGTAGTTGATATAGGAAACAAACGTTCTTGAGTGTAATTATTCTTGTATTACTTGTGCAATGAAGTTTAATTTATTTAACTTCGTTATCTCGATTATTTCTACGGCAGATCGGATTGATACAACTCAGATGACCATAAAGGTCATTGGGTCACTTATTCGGTTTAAGAGCAGTCAGTTATACCTATTGTAGATATGATACACTTTACAACATTGGAGTCTATTTTGTTTTCTACAATAGACACAGAAATACAATATGAATTCATAAAAATTGATATTTCAACAATCTATATAAGTCAGAAATGCACCAGACAAAATGGTCAATTCTCTGAAATCGACAGAAATGTACATAAACAGGTCTTGCACGTGTAGATGTGAAGTGATACAGTTTCAGATGGAAATGTTTATAATAACAGACAACTATACTTACACAGAGTGTATAGATTCTTGTCAATTTTAAATGCTTCTTTAATTTAATTTAATTTTTTTATTTTTATTACAAAATTTAAAAGCTTCTTAATTTGAATCATATGCTACCATTTCGATGTGTCTTTTACCGTAAAAAGCGGCATTTCAATGATATTTTAATTATTGGACCTATTGTTAAATCAAAACAAGATCCTATTTAACAACAACCCTCACAGTTTCATACCGACACAATATATAACGCTCAACGCCTCAACATCCACCTCTCCCATTCATTCGAAATTTCTGTATCCGCCCTTTGCATTAAAAGCTGACATTATCTGTTTGACTTACGTGAACCCGATACCGTAGGCAGTGATTGATGTCCATGATAACATTTGACTTGTAAATAAATGGTCTCAAAAGTAAGGACGATTTCGGTAAAATAGACGAAAAATCACATATGTTGATTGATATTTTTCTTCATTGCTGACCGACTTCTCTGTCCGTACACATGTACTTTGTTGCTCTTTGTCGCACTATCGATTCATGTCCATACACATGAACTTTGTTGCTGTTTGTCGCACTATCGATTCATGTCCGTACACATGAACTTTGTTGCTCTTTGTCGCACTATCGACTCATGTCCGTACACATGTACTTTGTTGCTCTTTGTCGCACTATCGACTCATGTCCGTACACATGTACTTTGTCGCACTATCGACTCATGTCCGTACACATGAACTTTGTTGCTCTTTGTCGCACTATCGATTCATGTCCATACACATGTACTTTGTTGCTCTTTGTCGTACTATCGACTCATATCCGTACACATGAACTTTGTTGCTCTTTGTCGCACTATCGACTCATGTCCGTACACATGTACTTTGTCGCACTATCGACTCATGTCCGTACACATGAACTTTGTTGCTCTTTGTCGCACTATCGACTCATGTCCGTACACATGTACTTTGTCGCACTATCGACTCATGTCCGTACACATGAACTTTGTTGCTCTTTGTCGCACTATCGACTCATGTCCGCACACATGTACTTTGTTGCTCTTTGTCGCACTATCGACTCATGTCCGTACACATGAACTTTGTTGCTCTTTGTCGCACTATCGACTCATGTCCGTACACATGTACTTTGTCGCACTATCGACTCATGTCCGTACACCTGTACTTTGTTGCTCTTTGTCGCACTATCGACTCATGTCCGCACACCTGTACTTTGTTGCTCTTTGTCGCACTATCGACTCATGTCCGTACACATGTACTTTGTTGCTCTTTGTCGCACTATCGACTCATGTCCGCACACATGTACTTTGTCACACTATCGACTCATGTCCGCACACATGTACTTTGTTGCTCTTTGTCGCACTATCGACTCATGTCCGTACACATGTACTTTGTTGCTCTTTGTCGCACTATCAACTCATGTCCGCACACATGTACTTTGTCACACTATCGACTCATGTCCGCACACATGTACTTTGTTGCTCTTTGTCGCACTATCGACTCATGTCCGCACACATGTACTTTGTTGCTCTTTGTCGCACTATCGACTCATGTCCGCACACATGTACTTTGTCACACTATCGACTCATGTCCGCACACATTTACTTTGTTGCTCTTTGTCGCACTATCGATTCATATCCGTACACATGTACTTTGTTGCTGTTTGTCGCACTATCGACTCATGTCCTTACACATGTACTTTGTTGCTCTTTGTCGCACTATCGATTCATGTCCGTACACATGAACTTTGTTGCTCTTTGTCGCACTATCGACTCATGTCCGTACACATGTACTTTGTCGCACTATCGACTCATGTCCGTACAGCTGTACTTTGTTGCTCTTTGTCGCACTATCGACTCATGTCCTTACACCTGTACTTTGTTGCTCGTTGTCACACTATCGACTCATGTCCGCACACATTTACTTTGTTGCTCTTTGTCGCACTATCGACTCATTTCCGCACACATTTACTTTGTTGCTCTTTGTCGCACTATCGATTCATGTCCGTACACATGAACTTTGTTGCTCTTTGTCGCACTATCGACTCATGTCCGCACACATGTACTTTGTCACACTATCGACTCATGTCCGCACACATGTACTTTGTCACACTATCGACTCATGTCCGCACACATTTACTTTGTTGCTCTTTGTCGCACTATCGATTCATGTCCGTACACATGTACTTTGTTGCTCTTTGTCGCACTATCGACTCATGTCCTTACACATGTACTTTGTTGCTCTTTGTCGCACTATCGATTCATGTCCGTACACATGAACTTTGTTGCTCTTTGTCGCACTATCGACTCATGTCCGTACACATGTACTTTGTCGCACTATCGACTCATGTCCGTACAGCTGTACTTTGTTGCTCTTTGTCGCACTATCGACTCATGTCCTTACACCTGTACTTTGTTGCTCGTTGTCACACTATCGACTCATGTCCGCACACATTTACTTTGTTGCTCTTTGTCGCACTATCGACTCATTTCCGCACACATTTACTTTGTTGCTCTTTGTCGCACTATCGTTTCATGTCCGTACACATTTACTTTGTTGCTCTTTGTTGCACTATCGACTCATGTCCACACACATGTACCTTGTCACACTATCGACTCATGTCCGCACACATATACTTTGTTGCTCTTTGTCGCACTATCGACTCATGTTCGCACACATGTACTTTGTTGCTCTTTGTCGCACTGTCGACTCATGTCCGCACACATGTACTTTGTCACACTATCGACTCATGTCCGCACACATGTACTTTGTTGCTCTTTGTCACACTATCGACTCATTTCCGCACACATGTACTTTGTTGCTGTTTGTCGCACTATCGATTCATGTCCGTACACATGTACTTTGTTGCTCTTTGTCGCACTATCGATTCATGTCCGTACACATGTACTTTGTTGCTCTTTCTCGCACTATCGACTCGTAAGATAGCATTGTAACTACATCTTACATGTGTAGACCGTACCTTAGATTTAAACCATGTTTTATTAGGATCATTTTTATATACAAAGAGATCAAATATTCTAAATGATATTATTAATAATTTCCTTATATAGAGTTTTACAAAATTAATAATACCAAATATGTACAAGACGGGATGATTAGCTATAGAATATATATACGGATGTCTAAACGTACTCAACAACAACAAAACAAGGTTATCAAGTTGTACAACAAAACGTTGGTTGTTCATACAGACATTTTCAGTTATTTATGTGTTTTGTAGGAATCTCTTGATTAGTTGCCGAAATCAGCCAGGTGTGGAATTCAAAGATTGTCTTGTAGAATAAAACAGATTTCTTTCGCTTTAACCGAGATTTGTTCAGTTAAATTTCGTAAAATGCTTCATTCATTATCTCAAAACCTTTACCATTTAAAGACTTATCCTTTGCTTTCAAAGTGTATAGATTAAGAGAGAGAAATGGCTATTGGCATGCTGCAGTTGGCGCAGTGCATCGCGAGGTTGAAAAACGGTTTGGGTGTAGCCAAAAGGTGGTATGTCATTTATGGCAACGGTTTAATGCGACCGCTTCAACACTTGACCATTTGAGAAGTGACCGACCTCGAGTTACCTTCCCTCGTGGAGACCGTATAATACTGCCGCAGCATCTTCGGGGGTCAACTTCAGATTTGATGGGGAGGGGTGGGTTTTGGGGTGGGGTTTTTTTTTTTGGGGGGGGGGGGAGGTAGTGTGATGATCTGGGGCAGCATTTCCGTTTGAAATCGAAGCAAATTGGTCATTTTCAATGGAAATTTAAAATGCAATTAAGTATCGGGACCAACTTTTAGTATTCGTCGCCGTTCCGTTTTTTCGGCGTCAGTGAACTGGGTCGATATCGCAGCATGAAGAATGAAAAACCCCTCGATCTGAACGCAAAAAAGCACGTCTGGGATGTGTGCGGGGTCGGCCAAAACTGTCCTCAAATTTACAGGAACTGGCGCAAACAATGAACGATGAGTGGAACGCCATCAAGGCTCACACCATTCGACGATGTACATAATATGCATCGGCGTTGTAATGCTTGGGTCCCAGCCAAGGGTAGTCACACAAGTTAATAACACGTTCTTAGAGACATATCTACCACATGTCTTGTACCTCATACAAATATCACCGAACCATGACGAATTCTTTTATTACAGTACATTTAATCATACAATTAACAATCATAATACATGATACATGGAAACATAAAAACATACAGTACTACGAAGACACAATCTACACAACCTACAGAAAAACGTATAACTATGACATATTCAATAGAATGTACAGTATATGTGTACATATAATTTACGAAAGTACTTGAATATTTCACTCTTATTGTTTTATGTGGGGATATATATATGTATATGGGCAATATTCGCTAATGAAATTTTAGTGTCAAAGTGGTTTATCCAATAAAAGACAAAAAAAAAATCATGTAATTATGGAGAATAAACATTGTTTAAATATTAAAGTTGGTTTATTTTTATCGTCATATGAAAAAACAAATTGATCTAATTGATTAAATAACAAGGAAGCAGCACAAGTTGTACGCCGCCAGTGGATAAATTATAGGCAAAAAGTGTGACATTTCTGCAGTAGTGAAACTCCGAGTCGTATTTCTTAAATGCCTGAAGAACTGTGGTGCTGTAAAAGTTGTTAATCAACTGCAAAATGATCGGTCTATCGATAAAAACGCTTGTTTTGTACAGGATTTGATTATTGTTGCAAAAATGTAGGACTGAAAATAGACCAATGTACGTAACTTTTCGCGTCAACGAACGTTACGTGCACGTTTCCCTCAGTAAATTTGTTTGGAAACGCATCATCGACACGGCATTTGCAAATTTACGAAGTGTCAACACAATTTTTGATGTAATTTTCATCAATTAACTGGAGTTCGGAAAATATATCAGGTAATAAAAGATAATTAATTTCCGTGTCCAAACTACCCTAAAATACCCCCTCTCTTTGGAACAGTTGTATTTCTGTAACAGATCGCGTAATGATAACGTTTTTTTGCGATATTTCGACCCGCTCCCAGTAACGTTAACAAGTTTTCCCAAAATGGCGTCTATCGGTGTAGAGGAACTCAAGGAGACAACGGAATCTGGTAATTTTGATCACGTAATGAAGTGTTACGCACACATTCGGAGCAAAATATGATAATGTTGTGTGATTTTTTTCTTTGTATTTTTCAACAAAAAAGAAAAAAACAGTAGATCTGGTATTTGAAACAGGTTTGGCCTCACGATAGCGATTATTGGTGGGAACGATTTCCGTACGTATCCTTGACCCGAAAATAAATAGTTGCACGTTTTTGGTGTCAATGTTACATGCGACTACTTAAACGACATTATATTTGAGATTTGTGGGAGTATAATTATAATATACATACAGATCGTGTATTGGGGGGCGGGGGGGGGGCTTTTTATATGTTTTAATAGCATTTCTGGCATGCTTTATGATTCACATTTTTTGTGTCTATGTTACATGCAACATATGTGTAACTACTTTATTACTGAAATGAGAAGGTTGCAAACATATTGATAGAATTTTCTTTATACGACAGTAACACAATGAAAAAATGACTTTTCTTGTTTACCAAGAACATAATTCTGATGATATGTATCTCTAAATAATTACATGTAACATTGACAAAACAATAAGAGGAAACCTGTTTTCATAGAATTTCTGAAATACATGATAAATTTGAAAAATGCATTTTTTGTAAGTCGAGATGATGGACAATGTTTTGAGATAAACAAACCTAATACTAAACTTTAAGCAGGTCAAAGAACCATCAATCTCAGTTTGGGAATAGTGTCAATGTTACATGCTCTAAATTCATAAATTCTCATTGTTCTTAACTGAAGTAAGTTTCAAAATGATTTTTGTTACACAAAGAAAGACACACTTTACAGCTACACTTCAAACAAGATTTGTAGGCTTATGAATATTTTAATTTTTTTCTTGCAATGTCACACTTAGGGTTACATTAGCGAATTCTTGCCCATATATTAAATTTTCTGTTTTTGTTATTATCATTATATTATCTATGTTATCTATCAATAGTTTAATCACCAAATAAATAATACTTAACATGTAATAGTATATCAAATTATTTCCGAGTCAAATCCGGAGTTCATTATCCTGCCGTCAGTCTGGTTTTCAGTTTTTAAGTTTATAAACGTATCGCGTGATCGGGTGTAGCGTGTGAACTTATATTTTAGTCGTGTTGTTGTGTCAGCTGCAGTGGGTGTTGGTTAACAACCAGTAAGTATTATTTTACAAAAATGGACTGTGTATCCGGCACAGTAATGATATATATGCCCTTATCTTTCTGATAGTCTCCGAGCACACGTTCGGTGACAACACTATACAGTAGGTCTACTACTAATGTTTATGTAGTCCTATATTAAATTGCTGATTTAAGTTGTGTTTTACTGTAATTTTTCCTTGTATTTTGAATACCTTTCTTATGATTATTGATAATTGTAATAAAAGGTATGTCTCTGATTTAATATAATTCAAAGTTCAGATTTCCCTTGGTGGCCTTGTGACGCCTGGGTTTACATATATTTAAACATTGAGTGTGTAGTTGTCCATATCAGGGACGTAGATAACAGTTATCTACGTCCCTGTCCATATGAATATATGATTAAATAAGTAGGTCGATTTATTTCTGAATTCAGAATAATTAAATCAATTACTGCCAGTTTTCTCTTCCAGATTTGCTTTTGATATGAAATAATTAACAGACAATACACACGAAGGAATTTTGTCTAAAGAACACCCAGCATATCCTAAAAGGTTTTATATGGAAGTTTTCTGTATTTGTTTTCATCTACTGTCATTTGTATGTGTTGTTTGAATATGTTTGCTATATTTACCTGTATTGTTTTTGCCTCACTAATATAGTAACTTTTGTATATGTTGTATCCGATCAAAGTTAAAAGGTGATTAATTTCCTGATAATTTAGATATTCTATTTTACAGCCAATTGCTAGGTTTTTTTTTATCGTCAACATGTCTTTTTAAGTCTGATGACCTATTTCGATCGCCTTTTGTCCGGCGTCGTCCGTCGTAAATATTTTCATCTTCTTCTCAAGTTCTACCTGTGACATTGAGCTGAAACTTACCTGAAATGATCGTGACACGGTCCTGACGAAAGTTTGTTAATTTCGGGTTGGTTCGAAATCCAACATGGCCGCCATCTTGAAAACACATTTTCGACTTCTTCTCAAGTTCAAAATTTGAAATCTTGTATTTTATGTCAGATGACCGTTAAGGCCCATAGGCCTCTTGTTAATCTCCACATATCAGATAATAACGGATTTTACTCGTTATTTAAATCCATAAGAAGACATCCTGCTGAATCAGGAGATTTCTTATTTATCATACTTCACTGAAACCTGACATACCTATCGTCGGTACAAGTCTTGATAGCCATTTCTTATTTGTTAAGTATATACATTTGTATGTCGAAGTGTTTTGAGTCCTTTCCTCATGGCCTTATTCAGATGTTTCTTTTCGTTTTGATATACTTATTGCCGTTAAACAGTGACATTAATGGAACGGGTAAACAATCTCCCTATATCTCAATACATAATTAACATAAAACAAAGAATTATCATCGCGTGCAAGGTCTGAGAAATCAAGCGGATACTCTTAATTCCTTGAAGTATCCCCAGTTCATGGCCATAACAATAAGTTGTCAGAACAAATTTGAATTTACCACATATCTTTCAATACTACCTGTACGTGTCAAAGTTCAGCTCATTATTCTCATCTGGTTCCGAAAAAAGACGCGAATACTGATAAATTCTTGAAATATTCCCAGTTCAAGAGCCAGAAGGAAATTGGTCGACCGGGAACGAATATAAGTCATAGCAAATGCTGCGGTACCAGTTACTATACTAGAAATACCATAATTTTCCAATTTTCTTACAGGTGAAATGAGCGGATATGCTTCGTATGACGATGCGCATGACGCAAAATACGACAAACCACATCCGGTACCTCTTGTCGTAGCCAATGCAGACACACTGAAAGGGTACGGAACAATTGTTACTGACTTTGAGAAAACGGAAGTTGAGATAACTCCGTGGCCAGTAAATGGATGGCGGAAGTTGTGTCCTGACACCGGAAGTGGTGGGGGCATTGTTAGTGGGGACTTCGTTTATAAATGGGAGGGAGACTCTTGTAAAGCCGTCAACAACGCTGTTGGTGGTGACTACATTACGGGAAGACTTCCACCGGAAGCTGATACAAAGAACCGCACATGCGTACTAACTAGAGAAGCTAATTACCATCCAGACGGAGGCCAGGTGTTCTTTCCACAAAATGGCGACGCATTTGTTGCCCTTTTGGCTCTTCCTGGAGATGACATCAAACCAGAAGATTTTGTAGCTTTTTATTTCGATGGGTCCTTTGGGGTTCAGATTCATGCGAACATTTGGCACCAACCCGTTTACCCCATTAATGATGACGCCGTGTTTCTAGGAAAACAGGGCGCCGTACACGCATGCGTGGCGGTGGACACTGCTATCGAATTCAACAGATACTTATCAGTCCCTTTAAAGGTAAACAATTGAATATCAAATAGTGACACATCAGCTTCAGGAAAACGTCAGGATTTCCTTTTCCGCACAAGAACTCTCTTAAGTATACCCCGGTCAGAAGGGCCAAGTGAACTATGTGTACTTTCCTTTTCCGCACAATATGTCTTATTAAGTATACCCCGGTCAGAAGGGCCAAGTGAACTTTGTGTACTTTCCTTTTCCGCACAATATGTCTTATTAAGTATACCCCGGTCAGAAGGGCCAAGTGAACTTTGTGTACTTTCCTTTTCCGCACAATATAACTTATTAAGTACATCTTGGTCAGAAGGGCCAAGTGAACTATGTGTACTTTCCTTTTCCGCACAATATGTCTTATTAAGCTTACCCTGGTCAGAAAGGCCAAGTGAACTTTGTGTACTTTCCTTTTCCGCACAGTATGTCTTATTAAGCTTACCCTGGTCAGAAAGGCCATGTGAACTTTGTGTACTTTCCTTTTTCGCACAATATAACTTATTAAGTACATCTTGGTCAGAAGGGCCAAGTGAACATTGTGTACTTTCCTTTTCCGCACAATATAACTTATTAAGTATATCTTGGTCAGAAGGGCCAAAGTGACCTTAGTGTACTTTGCTTTTCTGCACAATATGTCTTATTAAGTATATCCCGGTCAGCAGGGCCAAGAGAACTTTTGCCTTGGTGCGGGTTCTGTCGCCCGTCCGGCGTCAACATTTCCCTGTAAACGATTTCAATTCTGAAACCAAAAGGCTCGGAATCATGATGTTTGACTGGAATGTTCCTTGGACGGACGAAGCCAAGTGTTTGCGTAGAGAAGTAACCTTGAATAAAATCAGGTCACGGAGGTCAAATTTGTTGAAACCTGCAAATTATTTCTTCTAATCAACCAAAAGTCCAAGAGTAATGACTGGTTTCTTCCTAGATCAAACCATAAGAAAACTCGCTATCAGAAATGACCTTGACTTATTTTCAAGGTGTCAGTTGCCAAATTTGTTAAAACATCAATTAACATTTGACTGATTGAAATTATGTTCCAGCAATGTTTAAGAAATAAAATGACCTTGAACCATATTCAAGGCCAAGGGGGTCAAATTTGTTAAAACCGTCAAGCTACTTCTTTTCATTAACAAACAATTCGAAAGTCGACGATGCGAAACGTTAATGTATTTATGAGAAGCATTGAATGCGATGGTAGCGATGCAGGCCTCTTAGGCCTCTTCTTTTCATTAGATATTATAGTATTGTTACTTACATGGATTGATGAAGGTAAGTGTACATCGTGCATGTACCATTTGTTCCAGTTTCACTTTCCTTCGTCTGTCCATGCAAGCGACAAAATAAACAATCCTTATTCTCTCATTAAACAGATTAAAACTCCTGCCACTCGACCACACATTAAGTCAACAGTGCAGTTCAATGAATTTTCATTTTGTTATATATTGCAGTTACTGCACATTTGTACAGGCATACAAAACAACTGCTACCTAGCTTCATTCGTTACTAGGCAACAACAAATTCCAAAAAAGATTTAATTATTGTGATATAGATTAATTTTAAATAGATGAAAAAAATTATGATGGAAAAACTTTCAAAAGTGTTCCTTGTTAGGGGTTGTGGTAATAACACTTCGAGTTTGTGATTTGGTCTCGAGTCACATAAAGTACAGTCTTAAACAAGATGTTGAGAATGGTTACGGGTTTATTTAGTGTCGTGGAAGGTTTTTGAACAGTGACACGAAGTGCCGATCCGGCCGGAGCAGTGAAAGGTTAAAATATATTGACAGGTAAAAATATATTGACAGGTAAAAATGTATTGACAGAGGTAAAAAGGTATTGACAGAGGTAAAAAAGTATTCACAGAGGTAAAAAGGTATTGACAGAGGTAAAAATGTATTAACAGGTAAAAATGTATTGACAGAAGTAAAAAGGTATTGACAGAGGTAAAAAGGTATTGACAGGTAAAAATGTATTGACAGAAGTAAAAAGGTATTGACATATGTAAAAAGGTATTGACAGAGGTACAAAATGTATTTACAGAGGTAAAAGGTATTGACAGGTAAGCTGGTATTGACAGAAGAAAAAAAGGTATTGACAGAGGTAAAATGGTATTGACAGGTAAAATTGTATAGACAGGTAAAAATGTATTGACAGGTTAAAATGTATTGACAGGTAAAAATGTATTGACAGGTTAAAAGGTATTGACAGAGGCTAATATCATAATAACGAAATCCGTACTTTAACATGAGAAAATTATCGAGAAGGAGAATTGTGCACGTGATGGTACTTTCGGGAAAGTTAGCTTTATGTCAGATCACGCACTTTAAAACTTACTTCATTATTCCGGCATTTTTCATTTGCATATATAAAAAGCCCTTTTTTATGCTAAGACATGTACAGTATTCATGTACAACAATCCTGCATAACGATGCACCGTTGGATTGGGTTAAGTAAAATTCTCGTGTTGGAAGGAACAGTAAGCAGTGTTTCTGGGGAACTACTGATAATTCAAATAATACTTTAACATACTGTTTTGTATAATGTACAAAAAATTCTGTATCACGAGAATAAATTACATTTTCAAACCAATTTATTGTGATTTTTTTTCAATTTCTGATAGCTAAAAATATACTTGTGAAAGCACACTAGCCCTTATAATCCATTATCTTTTTAGTGACGTCATTTGGATTGTGATTGATAAATAATGGGTAAGAAACGGCCATCACATAGTTGTCATGGTTATTGGAATTTCTGTAAGTTAAATAAGAGAAAGATAGATGAATATTTATAGTAAATAAGTCTTATTCATTATTGCGAATTTCTGCGTTGAACATGGATATCGAACGAGTTGAATAGATTGTCCGAATTTGAGGCTCCAGATACGAGAATGCATCGCTGAGATTTTTTAAAATTTCTATAACAATAATCATGTGTTATTATATTCAATGAAGAGCAATCAGAACGGTAGCGCAATTAAAATTTTAATGACTTAATCGGCTTCCATTTTTGCCATCTACCTCGGACCTACGTAGTTCGTCAAGTGAGTTTTCCTCGTATCATTTATATGGTACGACAGCTTAGAGCGAATTTCACGACAACACCTGTCTTATCTCAGTTACGCTGATCTCGTCATACTAAAGATAGTAAGGGATCGTGTTCTCTGGTGTCTTACGTAATTAAAGGTCACGTAAAGGTGACCAACAGGTTCAAGAAGCATGTTCATCGTAGTAAATAAAATATGATGGAAAAGAAATATTAGAATAATTTTCATGCTCTCAAGAGTTTTTTTTTATTAACTATACACATGGGTGATTATGTAAATAATTTGTTATCACGCATCAATTACTTTTCATCTGGTCATACATTTTGTCCGTCTCGCCAACCCTTTAAGCTCTGTTCGTTTGGAAAGGTTATGATAATCATAGTTAATTGATAGTTAATAATCACCCTCGATCATAAGTGAAGATCGACATAATCACCACGACTTCATTCCTGTGAAAACAGCAAGCGGGTTTTCAGGCGTGCATACATTGTTAAAGTGGTTTGTGCTTTTCGTCTAGAAAGCAATCTTTGTATAGATGGTTTCAGACCATTACTTAGCCCAGAGACGTATATATCACACACGTCTCTGCTTAGCCTTTTAAAACAACTTTTACAAAAATCATCAGAATTCAAACTTTTAGCGTGTCACACAAACAATGAATAAATATTGTTTACTTAAAAATCAAGTTATTTTAATAACTACATGTGTACAACAGGGGTTCCTTTTTTGGGCTATAAATCAATATTTAAATGGAAATTTTATTTATTTTACAACAATTGCGAAACAAGCTATTTCAACTTATACTTATTATTCTTGTTTGCCTGGATGTAAGCACGCGAGGGGTCTTATTGTGGGAGGAAACCAAGTATCCAGGGAAAACCCTCGTGGTCGGGCAGGTGACCCCTTACCTTTTCACGTCCGTTACGGGACGTAAACCCCAGACGGCCAGGTGAAAGACGAGTGCGTTACAACTGCCCAAATAACAGTGACACTTTTATCAAGAGATGATTATGAAAATAAACTGTATATCTTATGATTATCATCAACCTTTTAAAATAAAATATATAGCTACTCATTTAATGACAATCATAGTGCATCTTCCGATCCAGATTTTAACATTTCTTTCGGTAACTTTGGAATTTATTTAGTCGCCTCCTAGGTTCATAATTCAAGCCCTTAACATCACTGACGAGTCCTCTAAATACGAATGGCTGTGTATGATGCAGTTTAGTTCATCCTGGCTACAGTGTGTTTATTTCTAATATATGTGTTTGAAGGCGGTATTTTGTGTAGAATTGTCAACCCTTATATCTACATTTTCTGCTTCCAAAATCATTGATGAGTACTAGAAATAAATACCGTGACTTTAATGTGTAAGATTACCTATTATCCCGCATTTTCGGTATCTGTTACTAAATCTATAGAAGATAGTAAGGTGCTGCTTATATTTACTTTTGCTTTTCATCAATCCTAATGGGATCATGGCAACCGCCATCAACTGTGGGTAGTCGGCATCAAAATGCAGTCCTTACATTATCCTTTGTATTTTATTATTATTTTTGTTGTTTTTGAAGACTTGGTCTTTGCAGTTAAACTTTAAGCTGGACGTGTTTGATGCTCGTAAGTTTGCCTGTTAGTTCTGTTGTTGTAGAACATTTTCTCATTGAAGAACCTGACATAACCTACCTGTATTTACAAGACGGATGTCGTCGATGAAGCAGAAGACGCTTCATCGACGACATCCGTCTTGTAATTTCGAGATAAAATAGAACACAACGTGGCCGGATTACGCTTCCGTGGTATTTTCAACAGCTGTATTTTATTATTCCCCGCTTTCACCGCAATGTGGGATATTAATTTGGGTTTGCCCAGTCGTCCATCCGTCCATCCGTCTGTCTGTTACTTTCGTTTCCGTGTTCTAACTTCCCCAAATATCATCCAATTTGGATGGAACTTGGTCAGCAGATGCATGTTATGTTTACCCCTATCCTCTAAAATATTTTCTTAAAATATGTTTAGGAAGCGGGGGATATGAATTCCATTAATTTGCTTGTTGTTCTACATATTAGGTCAGTGTAAAAACTCATATCTATAGTTCAGTTGTGTCAATTTAGAATTGTACCTTCAGTATTGTTTGTATAAGGTACCACTTTCCACAACATGAGCAGCCAAAATGTCTACAATCAGCGTTTGTTCCAGTAATGCAGAAATACCCCCAGATCACCTCCCTCTAGACCCTTACACCATTTCTCTCCCTTTTCCCCGCAAAAGTTATATGTATTATTGTCAACACTGTTCCATTTTATAGATATAAGGAGACGGATTTACATAAGTACTTTTCCTTGTTCCCGAATCATTTCATTGATTGTACCATATATCTTCTTGCAATATTCACCAAGAAAATAAAGTTTTAACAAAATTCGTCCATGTTCATGGACAAACAGGGCGAAAGTGAGACGGGGCGAAATTTTTCCTGTGTACAGTAAGTACATATATGTTTCTCATCTGCTGAAAGGCGTAATAGTTAACGTAAAACCGGTTAAATAAACATAATGAAACAAAATAGATACATAGAATTAAAAACACACATATATATATATATATAAGAATATATCTAGCATATTCAGCACTTCGATTAATAAAATACAGTATAGACAGGGGCGTAGCTAGCCCAGCAGAAATGAGGCGAGGGTCTGAATTTCATGATTTCAAAGATGTTTTAAAACGTTTTCTGAGACATTTTTTTTTATTTATTTCACAACAAACTTCAACCCCTGATATTTATGTTCAACCTTAGTTTTGTAATTTTGTCCGACATACTCTATGCACGGATTTTTTTTTATGTGTAAGCCCGGGCTTTTTCTTTCTATGGAAGCTACGCCCCTGATAGACAAGAAATTACATTGTTATTTTTCACAAATTAGTTGCATCATTTATAAGCTTACCCGTCAACTTGAAATCTGTAGTGCTTAAAGGCTGAACAAGTTTGAATACATCCTACGGGTTTTTATATGTTCACAAATCATATTGATACACTGGGCATGCTAAGACAGAAAATTCGTCCTCAATATCATGGCTAGGGTAACAAATTTTATCTTTACATTAATTTATTTCTATATTTGCAAATATCCTGATATTAGTATACTTTGCTCGTTCTGGTTGTGCTTCATTTTCGATTCTTGGCGTCCCTCACGACACCCGTCCTCGTATTTCTCTGGCTGTTTACAAGGACGTTAGTTAAACATCAATAACATGTATGGCTGTATCGTGTTGGTAGAGATGTGAACAGTTGGAATAAAGATAATTTTAATGAATATTTATATATAAAAGTAAACACGTTTTAGCTCACCTGGCCCGAAGGGGTTTTAATCAAATTTGGTCTGTAGAATCCGTGGGGAAAGTGGAAGCAATTTTGTGCAAATGGTTGGTCTGCTCCCTATATCTTCTATAATTGCAGGATATTGTCCAGATTTTTTCTGAAGTATGCTTGGGTGAAGGGAAATCAGTTTTGTATAAAGCGTGGGTGTTTGCCCCAGGGACCAGATGGGCGGTGCCAAAAAGTGAAAATCTAACCCCCAGGAAGATTTAGTTAATTTTCATATCATTGCTTTGCTCCATCAACAATTCATTTTGATCTTTGGGTCTTTGAAACAGTTCTGATCCCGACTGTATGAATATAGCATTGCTGAGCATCAGGAGATAAACACAATCATAACTGGTGATTTGTCTGGTTGACTTGTCCCATCCCAGGACAGATTATATATTTGAAGTCTTTGCGATTATCATCCCATAACTTAATAGCATTGCTGAATATCAAGAGATTAAAAACTTATCTCTGTCTCCATTTTTAGGGAATTTAAAGCTGTATCTGTTGGGTGAGGCTCATTAGGGAAATATTTTCCTTCTAAAGAAATGTTTTTCGTTATTGACTTAAATATCCAGGTGAGCGATACAGGCCTTCTGTGCCTCTTGTGTTCACTTGCAAAATGGACAGTAGATAATAACACCAATCAGAGCGGGTACATTTTTGCTGTCATGCTATCATTAAAAATAGAGAACAAAAATTGAAATAAGCTTAGAGAAAATTTGGAAAAATTCTTTAAACTATGGGTGGTTATCGGCAGCAGTCTGGCGTATCGGTACATATGACATTGAGCCGTGTCTAAAATCTTGACCACTATGTATGACGTCTGATTGTCCGAAATCGTGCCCTGTAGTAGACGGGGGTCATAAGATAAGTCGTTAAGATAGTGCCTTTGTCAGCACTGACCACTATAAAAGTGGACAATATCTGACCATCATTATTGTTTGAACATCTGACGACAAGTTACCACTTCAACCATCATGAGAGCTTTTGTCGCCCTTGCCATTCTGGCAGTTGTCATCGGTAAGTTAAGTCTCTGTTTTTCGCTTTTTCTCCTAGACAGGTCGAAATTTTGATATGTTTCTTTAAAAACATCATGTTTGTCGTTGTGGTTGCTCCCATATACCAAAACGTTTTATTCGTCCAATCGAAAGTACTTTATTATCATTTTGACCTTCATTTTACAAAAGTCCGATAGCCAGTGTCCTTTTTTGGGCTTTCTGCAGTATAGTACAGTATGGTAGCACTATAAAATTGACTGCAGTTTCGCACTGTCACAAGAAGGTTTGTCGAACATATCCATTCACCGATATTTCGTTATAAACTGGCTATTCACGTAGCTGTTGATAGGACGTTCAACACTACGAGCCAAAGGTTCAGCGTCTCTTTTTGGTTCAGACAAAGGAGAAATTTACTAACCAGAAAACAAATCAAAACTTTATAAAACTACTTTCAAATGCTTCCTTTTGGAGTATGAACAGCACTTATGTGTTTCTTTAAAATATCATGCTTTTGGTGAGATGGTTTTAGTAAATTGCTTTGGTAAGCACTTATCATTATAATATAACATGATAGATATTTTTTCTTCACAACTAACTAATGTCATTTGTACTAATGTGATGTAATTGTGGTATTGCATATGTCCTACTTGTACTTGTATTTAAAATCTCTCCACTACTTTACGAGAATAAAATATTTGTCGTTGTCACTTTAAACCTACAAGTTCTAGATGCATTACCAGTTTTGTTGTTTCAAAAGTTGTTCCGGAGGGAAAAGGTGATAGCGATTTCAATCAGTTACTTTTCCTTCTAACTCCATATGTATATTTATATCATTAAAATGTTATCAGTAGAGAAATATGAAAAATAACGAGTTTATAAGATTCGTTAATTCCACCGATAACAAAATATTGAGTTATAAATTACAGTTGTGCTTATTTCAATTTTTGAAAATATTTCCCTGAATACCAGAATCGATATGCTACATGTTAAAAACCCTTTTCTGTTGCATAACGACCTTTCATTAGACTGTCTATGTTTTTTCAGTATATTCCTGATATTTTCGACAGATAGTACTAACAAATCAGTGTTAACTAGTATTGTTGTACTGGAACGGGACATCATTTTCCAGCATATGGGTAGGAAGACCATGTATTATGATGGGCCGTCATTTTCCAGCATATGTGTGAGATAACCATGTATTATGATGGACCGTCAGTTTTCAGTAAATGGGTGGGACGACCATGTATTGTGATGGGCCGTCAGTTTTCAGTAAATGGGTGGGACGACCATGTATTGTGATGGGCCGTCAGTTTTCAGTACATGGTTTGGGGACGACAATGCATTGTGTTTGGTCGGTAGTTTTCGGTATATGGGTGGGACGACCATGTATAGGGATGGGCCGTCAGGTTTCGGTATATGGGTGGTTTCGGTATATGGGTGGGACGACAATGCATTGTGATTGGTCGGTAGTCTTCGGTATATGGGTGGGACGACCATGTATTGAGATGGGCCGCCAGTTATCAGTAAATGGGTCGGACGACCATGTATTGTGATGGGCGGTCAGTTATCAGTAAATGGGTGTGACGACCATGTATTGTGATGGGCCGCCAGTTTTCAGTATATGGGTGGGACGACAATGCATTGTGATTGGTCGGTAGTCTTCGGTATATGGGTGGGACGACCATGTATTGAGATGGACCGTCAGTTTTTGGTATATGGGTGTGACGACCATGCATTATCTCGGAGGAACTGGCTGATGTTATTGTCTTTCTCTTCTGGCAGCATGTGTAAATTCCGAGGGCTGCCGATCGGATTCCGACTGTCAAAATGGCATTACCACGTGTGCAGTAAACCATGCTTTAACCTGTCATAATCGTGCCTGTTACTGCGAGTCTCAAACCACAAACACCGGATCCAGTAAGTACTTTAACAGAGATGTGTCACCCTGTTTTATTATCATTTCAATATCTCTACATCTCCAATCCATGGTATTTACACGACACGGTTAATTATACATATGCAGGTTTATAAAATATTAAGTTTTATGGTCGCCATAGTGATCTCATTGTGTGACATGAAGCTGGACGTATTTGTTTTAGCGAATCAATATGTATCAAATTGTCTAAATAGTTTGTTTATATTTACATAACGTATGGTTATGTAGAAGAATGAACAGTATGATGCAAAGTGTTTCAAAATGAGACATGGTGTGTCAATACTTTGCCAATACGTCAATAATTTTACATTGAACATTGTATGTCAATGGTATATCAGTGTTGTTACATCAGTATTTCAAAAAATGTAACAATGTATGTCAAACATAGCATTGTATGTCAAACGTGGTATTGTACACCAATGGTATATCAGTATAATTGCATAGTATGTCAAAAATATAACAATGTATTTAAAACGTAGCATTGTATGTCAATGGTATATCAGCATTGTTACATAGTATGTTAAAAATGTAACAACGTATGTCAAACGTGGCATTGTTAACCAATAGTATATCAGTATAATTGCATAGTATGTCAAAAATGTAACAATGTATTTCAAACGTAGCAATGTATGTCAAACATAGCATTGTATGTCAAACGTGGTATTGTAAACCAATGGTATATCAGCATTGTTACATAGTATGTCAAAACTGTAACAATGTATGTCAATGGTGTATCAGTGTTGTTATATTAGTATGTAAAAGATATAACAATGTATGTCAAACATAGCATTGTATGTCAAACGTGGTATTGTAAACCAATGGTATATCAGCATTGTTACATAGTATGTCAAAACTGTAACAATGTATGTCAATAGTATATCAGTGTTGTTATATTAGTATGTAAAAAATATAACAATGTATGTCAAAAATGTAACAATGTATGTCAAACGTAGCAATGTATGACAATGGTAAATCAGTGTTTTTATATTAGTATGTCAAAAATGTAACAATGTATTTCAAACGTAGTATTGTATGCCAATGGTATATCAGCATTGTTACATAGTATGTCAAAAATGTAACAATGAATGTGAAACGTAGCATTGAAGGCCAATGGTATATCAGTTTGCCAGTGGCATGCCTGTATGTTACATTGCATTTCAAATGTTAATGAAAGCATACAGATAATTAACAAAAAATAAATAAATAAAAAAAAATTCAAATAAAAAAAGATAAATGAGATTTTATATCAACAGGTGTCAAATTTAATGGTGGATGAGTTTTGTTGTTTAAGTCACATACCACGGTATACATCGACAATATTTAAGATTATAGTTCAAGTTATTTATTTCTTAAACACGTTTGCATTTTCAGCATGCCAAAACAAAGATGACTGTCCGTCAACCGTAAACTGCCACAGTGGCCGCGGAAACTACCACTGTGTTGACAACAAGTGCAGATGTTTTTACTTCTAAACTCATCAGGTAACTTTATGTATCAGTGATAAAATGTAGGTCAGGTCATTCATAAAGAATGAAAGTTTTTCGACATGATCTCATTTCCGTCGTTTCTGTGAAAATATGACTTCATCTCGCCTAGATAAAAAATTGATGTGAAATCGGGTCGATAAATAACAGCAGAGCAAGTATTTTGTTCTGTCGTTGCGTGGTTTAATTTTTTCTGTGGACTTCTTATTTTAAAAAGACAGAATGCGTGATATGTGTCATCATGATCAATGGGTTCACATAATTGTATGCATATATCTACATTAAAATATTTATTTATTTATTGGTTTTTCAGAACACCTGGACGTATTGAGGACAACTTAATTTCCATCTTTAATTTATTATTGTTATCGTTTAAACTGTTATGAATTCATTAAAATAAACACTTGTGTTTCAATAAATCCCATGGCGTTAGACCTATTCTATTCTACATATATAAACTGCCCTATTTGCTATCGACGGTTTACGACTTTAATGTTGTACTGTCTGTTACCCGATCATATCAACACCTACACTCACTGTATGAAAAAACAGTTTTCATTAATGCAGAGGCACTCGACACTATCAACTGTTATCCTCTCTTCTCCTGCCAAGCAGGACCCAACACTATCAACTTTTATCCTCTCTCCTTGTGCCAAGGAGGAACCAACACTATCAACTTTTATCCTCTCTTCTCCTGCCAAGGAGGACCCAACATTATCAACTTTTACCCTCCTCCTGCCAAGGAGGACCCAACACTATCAACATTTATCCTCTCTCCTTGTGCCAAGGAGGAACCAACACTATCAACTTTTATCCTCTCTTCTCCTGCCAAGGAGGACCCAACATTATCAACTTTTACCCTCCTCCTGCCAAGGAGGACCCAACACTATCAACATTTATCCTCTCCTCTCCTGCCAAGAAGGACCCAACACTATCAACTTTTAACCTCTCTCCTCCTGCCAAGGGGGACCCAACACTATCAACTTTTATCCTCTCTCCTCCTGCCAAGGAGGACCCAACACTATCAACTTTTATCCTCTCTTCTCCTGCCAAGGAGGACCCAACATTATCAAATTTTACCCTCCTCCTGCCAAGGAGGACCCAACACTATCAACATTTATCCTCTCTCCTCCTGCCAAGAAGGACCCAACACTATCAACTTTTAACCTCTCTCCTCCTGCCAAGGAGGACCCAACGCTATCAACTTTTATCCTCTCTCCTCCTGCCAAGGAAGACCCAACACTATCAACTTTTGTCCTGTCTCCTTCCTGCCAAGGAGGACCCAACACTATCAACTTTTATCCTCTCTCCTCCTGCCAAGGAGGACCCAACACTATCAACTTTTATACCCTCTCTTCCTGCCAAGGAGGACCCAACGCTATCACCTTTTGTCCCGTCTCCGTCCTTCCAAAGTCCTTATTGTCAGGTTTCAGGTTATTTTTGTCGTAGATGTCGTAGTAGTGACCATCATATAGTTTAGGTCTGATGTAAATTTGTAAGTAAATTGGGACAAATTTGTTTGATAAGTAATTTCAAGTACGGACATTTACCGTATAGAATGAAGATAAGATTAATGTTGTCCGTATTATTTCAATCCCCACAATCACTGTTTAAAAACAGTTGATATTTTGATGATTGTTTTCCCCTTATATTCATTGTATTCCGTTTTTTTTTTGTTTTTTGTTTTTACTGGTTTTCTAGTTGAACATAAAGGGAAATTAATTCTGGTCCGAGGTCAGTAACAACAAAATACGTTAATTTCCCGTTTTCCACCAAGGAAAATCCGGTAGATATTGGATTTTCATGGCTATAAACAAATTAAAACAAACAATTTATCTTGTGTTCCGATCACATTTTTCAGATTTATTTTATAATTTCCATGTGCATAAAAATTACAAAATGTACAGTAGTCATTTCCATTTTGATAAAAGATACTAGATGAATTAAAATTCACTGTAGATTCGGATTAAAAAACAAACGGAACTAATAACTTCACAAATTGTCACGTGACCTCTCTCATTAATCTCATCGTATAAAATGGGTATTTACTAACGTCATAAAACCATAAATAAATAAATATATATATTACAAACTGGTTCCAGTTTTGCTACTAAGGGGAGGTAATCACATGTCTATTAACAGCTAAATAAAATACACAATTGGTACTGTTTCGTAAAAATATTAAACAAACTTATCTGTACATTGAATACACTCGCTCTATGAGTGTAACAAATAGCACTATGAATATGTATGAGGGTCCGAAGAGTTCACATCCCTGTCCATTCCGGCGTCATAGACAACATTGGATCGTTTCCTTGAATCGGATAGTAGTTGACTGGGTACGGATAGGCAAGATCATGGAGAGCTGGATACATCACGTGACTCGACTGATACGGGGAATAGTAAGAGTTGTAGGATTCTGAATAAGAAGGTGACATCATCGGAACGGGTGATATACGTAAGAGATTCTGTGTTGACGTCAGCAAGGATGGTGGTGGTGAGGCACCGTGGTTGGACAAGGGAGACAATTCAAACGGACTTACGTGTCCAAGATCAGGTAATTCAGGCGTTAAACGACCATTACTGGGATATGAAGGCAAAAATGATAGGTACGAGGAATTAAGATTATGTCTTGGATGCCTCCAAGAACACAAATCGGCACTGAGTTCCTCTGGACTCGACTCTAGAGTTTCGTGACCACTGTCATTAATGGATGCCGATAATGAGGATGATTTTGGAGAAAAATCGTCGTCTGTCGAGGAATTTCCAGTATCAGTAGATTTTTCCATATCTTGTTTGCTTAGGAAATCGGATTCCACTCCATATCGTACATGGAAATTTGTGCTGAGAATATCTCCTGAGCTGTCAGTGACGTGCTTCACCACTTCCGGTGTTTCGACGTACCCAGACTGTACAGGTGTATCCGGTAGAGAGCAAATCTGAAACTAATCAATGGAGGAAATAGACGTTATTGTATTACGATCGTTTTGTAAAATAAAAGCAACTTCTTACATAAAACATACATACGATAAAAACACAGTTTCTTGTGGTTGATAAACATATCTCTTAGTTCCGGTTTTCTCTAATGTGTCCCAAACCACAAAGATGTATTTAGAAGTTTTTTTTAACGTAAGTAGAAGTCACCATTTAAAATATGACGAGATATTCAGAAATATAGAACACGAAGTGTTAAATATCCTTATCAGGTAAGTTTGGGGGTTATACTATAGCACTTTCTTTACGATTAAAAAACTGCCTCGCGCCATTCTAAAGATGAAACCATCTGCGAAAACATTGGTGAGAAATCTGTAAAAATAATGAAGCTTTCGAAATCAATATATTCTCCGATTTGTACATACTCGTCTCAGAAACTCAACTCTGCCCAGCTTCGTCAATACAGAAGTGGGGTTGTTCAAATGGAAAAAATCTGTAGTGATAAGTTCAAAACTACACAAACTGCCATCAACAGGAAACATGAACCTGGCTCTTTTGTTTAAACTGAATGACAAGAGGGTTTACCACATGTTAAACTATATTCTCAATGAGTTCTGATCCGATACATATTGTTTTACGTATTTATCGATTTATTATCTATTTATCTATTTACTTAGTTCGATAATCTTAAACGTGATAGCCAACCTTTACGATTTGTCTGGGGTCGCTGCTGGCGGACACCACTAATCGGAAGCTCTCGAATTTCTTCTCCAGGTATACAGCCACTTGGCTCCAGAACTGACCGGCATTGACCTTATAGTAACCCCATCTGAGAGTGTTCATGCCACTTTCTTTGTCCACCGATGGTCGGTAGTCTCCCCTGGCAAAGCTCACGATACTGTTGGGAAGAATACACCAAAGAAATGATGATCGGTTCGGCAGACCCGGGATTCCATGTCGTTTTCCGACCGCAATTTTTGTGAAACATTTTGTCTTTGATAGGCTGTGTCTAACGGCATTCTTCCAATGAGTTCTGTGCGAGTCCCGGAAAAAAGTAAATCTGCTCTTGATGTATCTGTAAATCTCTGTGATGGGTAGACAGAAGTTCGGCGACCTCAAGACAGCCAGATACACAAGTTCGGTATAGGAGTAGTTTGGCTTCTTTGTTGGATCATCACCCGTGTCAAGCCTCTCATAGACCTGGACAAAATCGTCCATGACCTTTCTCAGGTCAGCCTCAATTTGTTGTAAGGAAGCTGGAAGAGGATCACCAAAATCAGTATGTTCCTGGCTAGAATTTCTATCAGGATCGTCTGTAATAAAATGAAAACATTGAAGATAAAATCAAATTCGAGGAAGATATTGTGAAACAGATTTTTTTAAAACAGAGATTCATGAAAAATTGAGATTAACACCAGGTGTTCCGGAAGGGTAAGCTTCATCGGATTCCATGAAATCCAGATTTTTTTGTCCATTATTTCAAATAACATCTACCCATTAACATTTGTAGTCAGCTGGCGACCTATTGAAAAGTAAACGCTAACCACGAGACCCTAAAAATTGATTGAGTTAGAGACCCCTCCTCCTCCCCACCCATATGGTATATATATGATGTTGGTCATAAAAATTCAGATGCATAATCGATGAAGTTATAACGACAACACTCACAAATCAATATTACATCACATACATAGAACATAAAACAAAGACAGCACTGACAATCAATATTACACATGTTACATCACATACATAGAACATAAAACAACGACAGTGCTGACAAATCAATATTACATGTTACATCACATACATAGAACATAAAACAAAGTCAGATTCTGAAGGACAATAATATGAGATGATAATCCCTCCAGCTTTTAGAAACAACAAAATCTTCGTGATGATAAAAAGATAACGATTCAAATATAGATTTTTATGTATGACAGGTACTGATGTGTGTGATCGTGGGATTTTTTTTCTAGTGTCAAGCTCTGAGAAAAGTGGGTGTGCGTACATTAAGGTCCCTCAAGTAATAGGGCTGCAACAATATACTTAACTTACTTTTCTTTATTTGTAACTTATTTAACATGTTTTACACCCACTGTTACGGTCTTACAGCGGACGAGTCATAACTTACGATACGTATTTCCGTGTGATGCTTACGACTCAATACGTATCATAATACATGTATGAGGTCAAAAGTTCAACTTTATAAAGATACAGCGCATAATGTAATTATGTGAAGCCTATATATTTCCATGGTAAATATATCAAAATATCTTTTTGCATGATTTCTAATTCTTTCTGAGAATTAGTGTACTGAAGGATTTCAAAAGATTTCAATCCAATTTAACAATTCGATAAAAATTCATTGAATTTATTGAAGTCCTTTTAGGAGTACCACAATACAAGTAAACAAAACAAAATCGATAATATAAACAGGAAGATGTCTCGATGGAATACAAAACGAAAGGTCTTTGGTGCCCTACTAAGTAAAAAATTTGTGGCTAAAATTAGAAATTAATGTGTACATGTTTCGTTTTCTTCCAATACAAAAGACTAGGATAAATTGATGTCAATCTGAACAGGTCATTATCACCTCACATACACTGTTAGTTTTTTCTATTCCACACATTTTATAATCCCAACTTCTCTAGTAGATAGCACAGCAATAATTCTTTATGATCAATTCACTAAACTGTTAGTTAATAGAATTTACGTTGAATGTTGTGGTAAGTATAACATCTGTGGTCAGTGGTTTACGATCACATATAAGTACAGATTTACAGTATTTTGAAAGGGTTCAAGTACCATTCTTTGTCTCTGATAATCATAGATAAAAATGTACCATTCAGTAATAAAATGATGAGGTATATGGGGCCTGTATCACTTCAGTAGACTCCTGATCACAATGAGTTTATCTAGCCCTAATCTACCAATGGGTGGGTCCTAAGTTTGTGATCGCAGACCTAAAGAAATCCATACCGAGGTTCGTCCCTTGGATCCCGTCCCTACTGTCCTTAGACTGAGTGGCCTCCATGTATCAACCGTTAGATTATTGACAAGGATTATGTGAAATTAGTAACAATGACTTTAACACTAGAATTGTAATACTTAAAACTCCTTTGAGATATTATGACTCTTCAAAAGAAAAAGCAGTTTCATCAAAACTCTTCAAGTAAAAAAGTCACTGAAGCGTGACCAGAATTTTCCAAAAATAATAACGATAGCATTTACCCTACATTCCTAAATCAAACCCGTCCATGATATCACGGTTCTTTATCATGAATTGCATGACATGTGATCAAACTAAAAAAAGGAAACCGCTAAAGCGCTGGCGATATTTTCCTTAAAAAGGTGAAGATGACCTTGACCTTAACTCTACATTCTGCGAAAACTCAATATTATTTGGGAAACTTTGGTCCCTTTTTTTTTTTTTTTTTTTAGTTTTTTCACCAAGATCTCATAAAAAATAAAGATAAAGCAATAAGAACGCTGGTCAGGAATTTCTAAAAATAGTAATGATGACCTTAACCCAACAAAGTTGTGATAAGTTTGTGAGCGTGATGATGTTCCAAAGAAAATAACTGCAAAAGTGCAGACCATGATTTTAACAAAAAGTCGAGATGACCTTGAAACTGATCCTACAATCCTGAAAATCTGAGAAACTGTAGTCCTTTATGTCTGATCAAATTTCGTTTTGGAATGAAGTCGCTAGAGCCCCGGCAGATATGGGGCTTACGGACGTACACTATAGCCCTTGGACATCTTCAACTTTCCGTTGCGATAGGAAAAAATTATAACATACCTGTATTCAGATATTGTCCAAAATCTCGTACAATAGTAATGTACTAAGGGAAAAGGTTAGTTCTCAACAGTAAATGTCAAATATCAAAAGTATTTGCCATAATTCTTGTAAGTTGTAATTCCTTCTACACTGACCTAACTTGCAAACTTCTAGATGTAAGAAAAGTGAATTCCAGAGTTGAAGTGTAGATGGTAAAAAAGAACAGTCTGATAAAGTTTGTTTGAAATCAATCAATACCACTGAGATTTCAATGACACTGCATGAAACCAAATGCTTTTCAATCATATAACAAATGCTAAAAAAATACACACGAACTTCTTTCTTTTATAATTTCAATAACAAAATACAATTTATAGGATACATTTAATAAAATTAACTAAATCAAGGATGTACTTGAGAGATTTCCATGTGTCACATTGTCGTACCAACATAGATACAGATAGACAGAGCAAGGGAAATAACTCTAATTCAGAAATACAACACATTATTTTTTTTATCTATTATCAGGGACGTATAATACTGTATTATACGTCCCTGCTATTAGGAATGATAATTTATCTATCCTAACACTCAAAGATTTTATCGTAAATTGTTTGTCATTCTTATTGAAAAGATAGGTCCCGGACTTCTGATTATCAGCTTTTTATAATATATGCACGTGGAAATGCTTCATTTATATTTATGTTAATTTGTGAGGTTTTTTTTATGGTACTAATAAATTGTTGTCAAACTGCTAATTAAGTATGTTAGTTAAATTCCACTGAATTTGAATTAAACATATTCATTGCAAAAATTATTACAACAAATTATTACTCCATTTACTATTCATAATTACATATGTGCTTTGACGACATAACAAAGTTACGTATCAACAGTGACCTAAATCAGCATTAACACTAAATAACACTAGAACATCAGTCCTGTAGGGGGATGCTTAATCAATGACATTATCTAATGTTTATTTTTACCAACGATAACTAGATATCGCATACTTGTATATGAAACCAGACAAAATCGAAATGCATTTTTAAAAATCCCTGAAATCTGTCGCTTTGATTCCCGTAAACTTTGCTGTAACTCATATATGTAAAAACAATATGGGAACATAACATGTCCTCTCACGGTTTTGTCACACGATTTGGAACTAGATATGATTTACGGCTACATCTGTGAGTACAAAGCACCTAATGGTTAAAAACTACAAAAAAGTGAAAACTATAATACTTATGTAATATTCGGAAATATGCTACTCGTACGTTAGAAATGTAGTAAGTTATTTGTATTTTTTGTGATTTTTTTTAGCAAGAAGGAAATTAAAAAAAAAAGAGAGATAACTTAAAAACACGGATTTTGAATATTCTGAGTCCGTGTTAAGAGGAAAGATTTTTTATTATTACATTTCCGAAAGAGACGAAAGTTATCCAAAATCGGTAGCCGAAAAGGCTGGGCATAACCTGTTACACAGAATATAATGCACAACCATCAGGCAGATTTAGTATCTATTCATATGAAGATACTATAAAGATGTAATTCTTAAATATGAAATCCAAAATCTATGTAAACAATTATATCAATGTAGGATAACAACAAACCTGTGAAGGCCAGTTTTGACGGCGGAAGTTCATTCATATTTTCTTCATCATTCATATCGCACCTCTTTCTCTTCCCCATGTCTGAATAACTGTTTGCTTGTAAAAACGTACTAAGTGCAAGAATTCCAACGATGTTATCCAAAATCGTTTTGAATCGGAAATGTAAATACAACCGATGTTCGGCTGTATATGTAAATCCTGTTGACACCTTGTTTTTTCAGTCGCTGAGTTTCCCAGTGGCACAGTGAACTCATTTCACTCGCGCGTGAAGAACGTGAAATAGACATTTTCGATTTACCTGTGTCACCTCTGCCCTGTGACGTAGCAGGGTTCACGACCCGTGCGACCGGTAGTGTTTTGATTGGTATGTTGTTATTGGCTGATTAACGGAACGCTTTTGAAACCGTTTAATTATCTCAGAGTAAAAACATTCAAGGATTTCAGACCTACTTGTGATCATTAGCAGCCGACTGAGATACTGGAATTAGCAGTGACGTGAAGAGACTTTCTCATTCTCAACTAGTACCCTTCTTGTCGAAACTGACACCATTTAGCCAGAACAGTGTTTACCGTTTTAGGTTCTAGAACTATTCATATTAACCAAAACCGGTATTTAATGCTTCAGAATAATATGTCAATTGTCTTGAGAGAATTTTGCTGAATGAAAAATACATTTTTACAAAAGTCATGTCATATTTGTGACCAGTTGTCAACATGGACTTAACCAGTGACTAAAACTCGTTATGATTGATTTAATTTTTCATTTTTTTTTCTTTTCAAAAACTTTTTTCGTGAAGCAATTTTTATATCACAATATGTTATCGAAAACGTTTTTTGGAAATAAAAATAAACAAACCTAAATTCGAATTTCGATTGAAAGTGAGTCTTCAGTATGAGATGATTTCATGTTGAAAATTTTGAAAATGCAGATAAATTATTCGAAACTGTGGCGATACTGAAAAACCTGTGTATATTTTTATGGACCACCGTTGAGACGAAAGGTTAAGACTAAATATCAAGACCAAGAATTATTTTAAGTAAACAGACATGTTTTTCTATATCCAAGGGAGATAAACCATGTCATTACAAAAACAATTAAAAAAAATTGGAGACATTTTTCACTTTAAAATATCACTTACTTGCAAAACTAGCATCTGTGATAATCTCTCAAAGAATTTGGAAAGTTTTAAACAAACGAAAATAATTGATGACCTAACAGACATTTTAACAGATCGCTGTATAGTGGAAAATGTCCGGACGTTGTACGATGTTATGCAATATACTGACGAAAGTATAATACCTAGTTAAATACTTTTTTAGATACTTTAATAGACCTTTGATTCTGTCTCGTGGCATTTCATAGAGGAAGTTTTTAACTGTTTTAAGTTCAGGAGTGATATAAAAAATTGTGGATTAAAACACTGCATTCTAATGTTTATTCCTCTAGAAATCAGTGTGGTAACATCTCTTTTCCTGTTAGGATCCAATCGCCGCATTTATTTTCATTATCTGTGTTGAAGTACTTACAGCAAAATAGTATCTGAGCAGAATATCAATACTGATGAAAACAAATGTTATATGGATTGGCATTATTAAATATAGCGAAGAAACGTTTGTGTCAGATTTAAACTTACAATGGGGAGAGAGCATATTTATATTTTTGGAAATTAATTTTTCTTTTGACTTAACTTGAATGCCTAGATGCCCAGCGGAGAGGCGAATGGTTGATGTTACTTCCAGTACTACAAAGTACCCGTATGTAAATATTGATTCAGAGAATATTTCTTTATCAAAATAAATATAAATAAGATAACAGCCTTTTGACTAGTCTATCACGAATTTCTGGACAAACTTCCTATCCTCACGAGTTACATCTTTGAGAAATAAAAGAAGACATATTTTAAAATAAAATTCATTTAATTAAAATAGGCAGTAGCTACTTGGTTGCCATGGACATAGCTGACGTCATAGGATTTCACCGTCAGATCGTGTCCCGCCATATTGAAGTTGCAATTGGTGTTCTTTCGGACAAGGAAACAGGTGGTGAGAACAGCTAGGTCAAACTCCGGACTGGTTCCAACTAAAAGCGTGGTCAGTGGTTTGGGTTTATCAAACCAGGTAAAATGGACGCCCAATTTCCGCGGCTGGGGAACAAAAATACAGTCATACATTTAAACGAATAGGGTTTCCTCAAACGATGATCACATTTTAACCTTTAAGTCAGAGCGGAGCACTAGGTTTTCACGGATGCTCATAACAATTGAATATTTTTTCTTAATTAACTTGATCTGTTGGAAATTTCCCGTTTCATAGGAAGCATAAAAATGACGTTTCTATGTTGACGGAATTTAAACGTTTCGATCTCAATGTTAACCTATCATGTTAAATCATAGGTTGAATATTTCCAAAACACCGTAAACAATGTTAAAGATGTCTTGAAATTGAAAGTGTGAAGCAAGCAAACGAGATAAGCTTTATTTTTTTCATTTTTTTTTCTCTCAAATATCTAGTTCTGAAAATAATTTTATAGGTCGAGATAGAAACTTCGCAATAAAAAAAAAATGGTGTTGTTGAAAAGCTTCCGTTTTGATAATTAAATGAAGATATTCACCGTTCGAGGAGGGGTTCGGGGAGGGGGTCATGGGATATATGATAGATATAGTTATCACGCACGCACGCACAGTTTTTATAATATACCCCTGACGTAAGTGGGTGTATAATTAATTCAGGTAAAACATGGTATACATAACACTTTAGGTAAATCCCTCATACACCTGGTAAATACAGGTATGTTCTCGTTACCTCTTTAGAGTAGATGTAGCCAAGATAATTGATGTGACCTCTTTTCTCCTCCAGGTAAAACTGAATCCAGTTATGGAAACCAGAAACTCCTGTGCTAGTGGTCTCTCCGACAAACACGTGCTCGAAACCGTTACTTCCCATGGAAGTTCCTGCACGTGAGTACTGTGTGAACCAAACACTCTTTAGTATGTCGCGGAAATCCGTCGTTGATGAGGTGTAACCTTTCAAGAAACATGTCAAGCGTTTATATATTTCGTATGAAGGAAAACTTACTTATCATGTAAGTAACAACACTGTTATCAGTGTACAATGAGTGCTTGGTAATCATTCGTTCCTGGCAAAAATCGTCTTAATTCCGGAATGCCGATTTTATTCCAACGGCCCGATCAGAGTTATCATCCTGGATTGATTAATGATCAATTTCAAGAATTTGTATGTAGTATTTGCTGTAAATACGGATATTTAAAAACGTTTTTCATTGTCCAATTATGTTTCATACAGATACCGACTTTACCACGTACACGTAAATACACCTTAATGCCGTGTACAATATGCATTAACACGATTTAGATAAATATCTATTTCATAATTACATATCATATGTCCTAGCAGAAACATGATTGGCTGAAAGTGTTATAACTTTTAAAATATTGTACCTTCTCCGTGCAGAAATCGATAAGTTTCTGTCATGACTGTTGTCTTCATCACTTCCGTTATGAATCGGTCGATCTCGGTAGTTTCCGTCGATATTGTGTGCTCCGAGTGAGCTGTGTTTCTATCGAAGTTATCTAGCAAGTCAATGAAAGCAGAGTAGGTTGGTTTTGTGAAGAGATGGTTCTCATTTACATACTGGAACAACCTGTAAGGAATTACAAATTTTGACATGAATTTGAAAAGAAAAGAGTTTCAAAAATAATTGGTTTTTGTATATCACTTCAAAACGACAGTCTGACACGGAAGCAATCGTATCTGGAACCGTGTAAAAAGTGTAATAAAAGTCCATTATTTTTCCTCACCTGTCATGGGCATGGTCAGCAGATGAGGAAGTTGACGTATGTGATTGGAGGTTGTATGTGACGTCAGAGTAGGAAGCCGCATTGGGGTCGTCGTTCCATATCCCAGTAATAAAGGACGATAACTCTGCGTTAGAAACGCTACCCAGTGCAGGAGAACAACCTACGGAATCAGAGAACAAACAAAGCGTTTCAAAACCTATTTTGACTATAAAATAAACCAGTTCTGGTACAATACTTTGGAAATATTATTCATTCCTTACAATAAACGTATCGGATTTTACAAGGGGTGCTATAGTTTCTACTCTTCTAAGCACTTTTATGTGGAATTCGGCGTCAATCTTCCCTTGGTGGTATATTCACCCCAGTGCTGTATGAATTAGTTCACCGACTTCTGTCTACTCATCGACGGACAAACCATCATCAACAGAAATTTTGACGTCTGTTTTAAATGCCGTCGAGAATAGTTAACATATCGGTTCGTCTTTGAGTCATAGTCTTCTGAACGTTTTTTATGGATTCTGTCAATGTATAATAATTAAGCACTGTGATCGTCGAATTTCGACACATCCATCATAATACAAAATCGTCAGAACGTACGCGAGTGTCATTGTTTACATCTGCTGTATTTGGTTATATGAAAAAAGAAGGTAAGAAAAAAGGACCATACCCTAACTGAACAGTAAGAAAGAGGAGAGAGAGGAATCTCCACAGTCACATGGAAAACACAGCGGATGTATACATGGTTGTCGATAAGTATATATTTCTACCACAATAAACCTTTCTTTGTGCCTTCCAAGTCAAATAAAAAACACAAATGTTAAATTAAAGATGATTAAATCAACACAATTAGTAAAAGATACCGCAATGCATCATGGGAGTGATTGCCGCTGCGGATATTTTTGCCTTTGTAAACTTCGACGACATTAGGGGAAGATCGTATTGAATGGACGTCTAGATATCTTGTTTTTTTCTTAGGTTGCAGAACTTGTCCGGCTTTTCCTTTTTTGTGTCGCCTGCAGAGCTGGCGGACACTTAGGGATCACTTTGTCCGTCGTCACGCGTCGTCGTCGTCGGCGGCGGCGGCTGCGTCCGTACGAAAGCTTTCCGGACTTTTTTCGGTAATGCTTTGAGTAATCAAAATAAAATTTGGCATATGGCTTTTTGTTGCACGGGTACAGATTAAGTGCGATTCCCGGCTGTCTTTGACCCTTTTTGGCAGAGTTATGTCCTTTTGAACTTGAATATTCTCTGGGAATATTGTTTTCTTGACTTTCTTTGGTTATGCTTTGTGTTATAGAATGACATTTGCTATATGCTGTCTTGGATCCTTCTTGGCAGTGATATGTCCGCTTGAACTTGGAAAATTTCTCAGGAATATTGCTTTGCGCAGTTTTCCCTTTATGCTTCAAGTTATAGAAATGAAATTTGGTATTACAACTTTATGGTTGATCGTTGCACATCCAGGTCAATTTTTGGGTGACCGTGACACTTTATGCAGGCGACACATACAGTTCCGAGGACCTCTTGTTAAATCATTTTTTTTTCATCGAGTATTCACCAAGAGGTACAGACGTTTCACAGTGTTTTGTCATACTATTTCTATAACAGGTAAAAATGTAAATCGCTCTAATCCTCTAAACATGCAGGTGATTTATTTTAAGTTGAACTTTGCCTCGCACTATCTGTAATAACAACACCTATCCGTTTAAGCACATTACCGGTCAGTACTGCAGTAGTATCTCGGTCTGTTAATCAAACGTAAGTAAAGTGAACAATACTTAAGACACCAACAAACAAACAAGTCTATCTCATTTTGGTAATGGACAGGACATATAGAGATCAGTCAGCTTACTCAGAATTCTAAAACAATAAAAGTGGCAGGGTCGGGATTGGTTATCAACAGATTGTTTACGAAACTACCTTTGTTTATTTACTATAACCACGGATTTTAAAAATCTCAACACAGGATAGGTGATGGGATTTTACCGGTATAGGATAATATACGTTGGAGAAAGACAGATGTACTTACAGTGGAGAATGATCAGGTAGGAAATGAAACAGCCATGACCGGCCATCTTGTGTATAGCTATATACAGACTGAACATTAGCGACAACACAGTCTTATCAGTTAAACGTGATTGTAGGTAAAATGTAAGTAGTGTTGACACACGTGAATTTTGTGCCAAGTATATTGATATGCACATCAAAAAATATATAGCTGGTAACAGAAACCCTATATACTTACATGTATAATTTTTAAAGCATGTGAGCGTCGTAGATAAACAGACGTGTTCTTTAATTCCAATAAAATATTTCAGCAGACAGCAGGTTAATCTTTGGTTTCACTATCGCCCTTCCGGTACTGACACCGTCTTTATTAGTATGTCCCCATCCTCTTTGTTAGACCACAGTTCTTGTGAGAGCCCATCCTCTTTGTTAGATCTACGTTGTTGTGAGGCCCCATCATCTGTATGTACTTTAATAGACCTACGTTGTTGTGAGGCCCCATCGTCTGTATATACTTTACTAGACCATAGTTGTTGTCAGGCCCCATCCTCTGTATACACTTTAATAGACCATAGTTGTTGTGAGGCCCCATCCTCTGTATACATATTATTGGACCATAGTTGTTGTGAGGCCCCATCCTCTGTATACACTTTAATAGACCATAGTTGTTGTCAGGCCCCATCCTCTGTATACACTTTATTAGACCATAGTTGTTGTGAGGCCCCATCCTCTGTATACACTTTAATAGACCATAGTTGTTGTGAGGCCCCATCCTATGTATACATATTATTGGACCATAGTTGTTGTGAGGCCCCATCCTCTGTATACATATTATTGGACCATAGTTGTTGTGAGGCCCCATCGTCTGTATATACTTTACTAGACCATAGTTGTTGTCAGGCCCCATCCTCTGTATACACTTTAATAGACCATAGTTGTTGTGAGGCCCCATCCTCTGTATACACTTTAATAGACCATAGTTGTTGTGAGGCCCCATCCTCTGTATACACTTTAATAGACCATAGTTGTTGTGAGGCCCCATCCTCTGTATACATATTATTGGACCATAGTTGTTGTGAGGCCCCATCCTCTGTATACATATTATTGGCCCATAGTTGTTGTGAGGCCCCATCCTCTGTATAAACTTTAATAGACCGTAGTTGTTGTGAGGCCCCATCCTCTGTATAAACTTTAATAGACCATAGTTGTTGTGAGGCCCCATCCTCTGTATACACTTTAATAGACCATAGTTGTTGTGAGGCCCCATCCTCTGTATACACTTTAATAGACCATAGTTGTTGTGAGGCCCCATCCTCTGTATACATTTTATTGGACCATAGTTGTTGTGAGGCCCCATCCTCTGTATACACTTTTTAGTTGTTGTGAGGCCCCATCCTCTGTATACACATAGATGTTGTGAGGCCCCATCCTCTGTATACACTTTAATAGACCGTAGTTGTGAGGCCCCATCCTCTGTATACATTATATTGGACCATAGTTGTTGTGAGGCCCCATCCTCTGTATACACTTTAATAGACCATAGTTGTTGTGAGGCTCCATCCTCTGTATATACTTTACTAGACAATAGTTATTGTGAGGCACCATCCTCTGTATACACTTTAATAGACCATAGTTGTTGTGAGGTCCCATCCCCTGTATACTGACCATAGTTGTTGTGACATCCTCTGTATTATTAGACCATAGTTGTTGTGAGGCCCCATCCTCTGTTTAAACTTTAATAGACAATAGTTGTTGTGAGGCCCCATCCTCTGTATACACTTTATTAGACCATAGTTGTTGTGAGGCCCCATCCTCTGTATACACGTTAATAGACCGTAGTTATTGTGAGGCACCATCCTCTGTATACACTTTAATAGACCATAGTTGTTGTGAGGTCCCATCCTCTGTATACACTTTAATAGACCGTAGTTGTGAGGCCCCATCCTCTGTATACATTATATTGGACCATAGTTGTTGTGAGGCCCCATCCTCTGTATACACTTTAATAGATCGTAGTTGTTGTGAGGCCCCATCATCTCTATACACGTTAATAGACCGTAGTTGTTGTGAGGCTCCATCCTCTGTATACACTTTACTAGACAATAGTTATTGTGAGGCACCATCCTCTGTATACACTATAATAGAGCATAGTTGTTGTGAGGCCCCATCCTCTGTATACACTTTAATAGACCATAGTTGTTGTGAGGTCCCATCCTCTGTATACACTTTAATAGACCGTAGTTGTTATGAGGTCCCATCCTCTGTATACATTTTATTGGACCATAGTTGTTGTGAGGCCCCATCCTCTGTATGCACTTTAATAGACCATAGTTGTTTTGAGGTCCCATCCTCTGTATACACTTTAATAGACCGTAGTTGTGAGGCCCCATCCTCTGTATACATTTTATTGGACCATAGTTGTTGTGAGGCCCCATCCTCTGTATACACTTAACTAGACCATAGTTGTTATGAGGCCCCATCCTCTGTATACACTTTAATAGACCATAGTTGCTGTGAGTCCCATCCTCTGTATTCACTGTCTGCACAGTTGGTAAACCTTTATTATAGATACTAACACACTTTTCAGGTATCATAATCTTTTATTGGTTTGTATTGAATGGTATACACATTGAGGATTGCTTATATTTACAAAACATGAAAAAATATTTTTCACTATGTACTGTGTAAGTTCAAAGGGTTTTTAAATAACACTAAAATTGTGTACATTTTTGTATGTTAAAATCAAAATGTAAACAAATCAAATCTTACAAAGTTTTAGGAAAATTTTCCTTGAAACTATAAATACAAATTGATTACCATCACAAGTTTATCATTTTACCGGTTTTTATATGACGTTTCACGGACTTCCTATCTGTTATGTTTTTTTCATAAACGTAAATGAAGACCTCCAAAACTCGGGTATGCAGACCGAAATCTCCAAACTACAGCATCATAAGTTTTGATTTGGTTGGACAGCCAGAGATGCGATCGAGTCAGTCCGAAGTAGTTGGACGAAACGTATCGAACTCACAGACACTTTGAAAATATGTAATGTCTTTGAAAGCATTTTCTATAAATCTTAGGAAACTTACAAACAAACAATACTTCCACGTAAAGGCTGTCAGCAGATGAAAATTTCACTTTGGTTCATAAATATAATTTTGATTGCCCATTCTTGCACCGGAATTGTCAAAACTTTAAACCTGAGCGATATTGTAAGCTTTTTCTAACTGGAATAAAAATTTAATATAGCTTATCTAGAGTTGTTCCTTACATTCACAGCTGGAACTTATATGCCACTTCCTCAGCCGGAACTACTCATGCCAAGCCGATAGAAAATATTCAGTAATCGAGAATCACCATGAATGCACTGCGATTTACTAGATTGACATATAATTGCAATCTCTACCAGAGTTATGGTTCCTTAACAGTCACTCTGGGAGAGATTGACGTAGGTAACTGCAATGCATTCTGGGAGTGATTACATTGTCCTGTATACTTCAGCAGTCGGAAAAGGCATACTAACATAGATGATGATTCAAGATATTATTTCTGTATGCAACACAATATGATAATACTGCATAATAATTCAACATCAGATTATCGATTTTACATAAAATGAAATAAAACAGTTAAAAAAACAGTCTTTCTCTTATACTATTTTTTACTAATTATTAACATACAACTTGTATCGGGAAAACGGTACAAGGGTTATCGATCCAACATCACATCGCCATGAAAATATAAACGTAGCCAAAAATAGAAATATTTTCTCACATTTTAAGGTAAAATGTGTTGTGTAGGGATGATACTCGCTTATTTAGATTCAATCATCACTGACCCGCTTGTCATAATGTCTGTGTGTGATTTTCATTTCATATTTATTGATATCGTGTGAAAACATTCATCTTATCAGCTAATAAATATTCAAATTCATAAGCAATTCTCCTAAAGATAGTTTAAAACTAATTTGAATATCATAATTTCATACGCTAACAATAAGAAAACATGTTATTTGAGATTTCAAATTTTCTAAACATTAATATATTGTGTACCATAGTCACTTTACTTATATAGATAAAATTATAAAATCTTTCCATTTGTTTTCACACAGAGCAATTTAAGTGAATCTCTATTGTGAATAACAGATCATTACGCATGCCCACGCTTTACTGGCCATGTGCATCCCCTACAGTTACTACAGGTACATAAATTATATATATATAACAATGAACGGGAGATGACGTATAAGTAACCTAACCAAATATTAACCAATCAGATCAGGTAAACTAACAAAATATTGACCAATCAGATGGGAGCATGAAACAGCAGGACGACGGCATAAGTACCAATGAGCTCAATCGAGCTATATTGATGACTCGGATAATTTTAAAATAAGTAATTTCACATGCTACTAGAATTATGTTTCCAATATTTTTTCAATACATAATCCTTTATTTAACATCACAGTTTCTATGTGTATGCTGTTATAGATGTACCAAGTCAGTGTGTGGTCTGGGCGTCTTTTAACTTATAAACAGAAGACAAATACCCCTACCAACAAGTCATACAACCACAAGTCATAAAAAATGATAACCGTTCATAATGCAAACTAAGGGAGGCTACTCTCGTGTGACTTATCTTCACGAAGATCATATAAAATACTCATGTATAATTTCAATAATTACTATAATAGACCTTCGATTCTGTCTCGTGGCATTTCATAGAGGAAGATGTTAACGATCTTAAGTTCAGGAGTGATATCAAAACGTGGACTAAAACACTGCATTCTAATGTTTATTCCTCTAGAAATCAGTGTGATAACATCTGTTTTCCTGTTAGGATCCGCATTTATGGATTGGCAGTAATAAATATAGTGAAGAAACTTTTATGTCAGATTTAAACTTACAATGGGGAGAGAGCATATTTATATTTTTGGAAATTAATTTTTCTTTTGAGTAAACTTAAATGCCTAGATGCCAAGCGGAGAGGCGAATGGTTGATGTTATTTCCAGTACTACAAAGTACCCGTATGTAAATATTGATTCAGAGAACATATCTTTATCAAAATAAATACAAATAAGATAACAGCCTTTTGACTAGTCTATCGCGAATTTCTGGACGAACTTCATATCCTCACGAGTTACATCTTTAAGAAATAAAAGAAGACATATTTTAAAATAAAATTCATTTAATTAAAATAGGCAGTAGCGACTTGGTCGCCGTGGACGTAGTTGACGTCATAGGATTTCACCGTCAGATCGTGTCCCGCCATATTGAAGTTGCAATTGGTGTTCTTTCGGACAAGGAAACAGGTGGTGAGAACAGCGAGGTCAAACTCCGGACTGGTTCCAACTAAAAGCGTGGTCAGTGGTTTGGGTTTATCAAACCAGGTAAAATGGACGCCCAATTTCCGCGGCTGAGGAACAAAAACGTTAAAAATAGACTTAAATACAGTCATACATTCAAAAGAATAGGGTTTCCTCGAAAAATGATCACATTTTAACCTTTAAGTCAGAGCGGAGCACTAGGTTTTCACGGATGCTCAGAACAATTGAATATTTTTTCTTAATTAACTTGATCTGTTGGCAATTTCCCGTTTCATAGGAAGCATAAAAGTGACGTTTCTATGTTGACGGAATTTAAACGTTTCGATCTCAATGTTAACCTATCATATTAAATTATAGGTTGAATATTTCCAAAACACCGTAAACAATGTAAAAGATGTCTTGAAATTGAAAGTGTGAAGCAAGCAAACGAGATAAGCTTCATTTTTTTCCCCTCTCAAATATCTAGTTCTGAAAATAATTTTATAGGTCGAGATAGAAACTTCGCAAAAAAAAAAAAAAAAAAATGGTGTTGTTGTTGAAAAGCTTCCGTTTTGATAATTAAATGAAGATATTCACCGTTCGAGGAGGGGTTCGGGGAGGGGGGTCATGGGATATATGATAGATATAGTTATCACGCACGCACGCACGCACAGTTTTTACAATATACCCCTGACGTAAGTGGGTGTATACTTAATTCAGGTAAAACATGGTATACATAACACTTTAGGTAAATCCCTCATACACCTGGTAAGTACAGGTATGTTCTCGTTACCTCTTTAGAGTAGATGTAGCCAAGATAATTTATGTGACCTCTTTTCTCCTCCAGGTAAAACTGAATCCAGTTATGGAAACCAGAAACTCCTGTGCTAGTGGTCTCTCCGACAAACACGTGCTCGAAACCGTTACTTCCCATGGAAGTTCCTGCACGTGAGTACTGTGTGAACCAAACACTCTTTAGTATGTCGCGGAAATCCGTCGTTGATGAGGTGTAACCTTTCAAGAAACATGTCAAGCATTTATATAATTCGTATGAATGCAAACTTACTTATCATGTAAGCAACTACACTGTTATCAGTGTACAATGAGTGCTTGGTAATCCTTCGTTCTTGGCAAAATTCGTCTTAATTCCGGACTGCCGAGTTTATTCCAACGGCCTGACCGGAGTTATCATCCTTGACTGATTAATGATCAATTTCAAGTATTTGTATGTAGTATTTGCTGTAAATATGGATATTTAGAAACGTTTTTCATTGTCCAATTATGTTTCATACAGATACCGACTTATTTCAAAACGTACATGTAAGTACACCTTAATCAGTGTACAATATGCATTAACACGATTTAGATAAATATCTATTTTATAATTACATATCATATGTCCTAACAAAAACAGGATTGGCTGAAAGTGTTATAACATTCAAACTACTGTACCTTTTCCGTGCAGAAATAGGTAAGTTTCCGTCATGACCGTTGTTCCCGTCACTTCCGTTATGAATCGGTCGATCTCGGTAGTTTCCGTCGATGTGGTGTGCTCCGAGTGAGCCGTGTTTCTATCGAAGTTATCTAGCAAGTCTATGAAAGCAGAGTAAGTGGGTTTTGTGAAGAGATGGCTCTCATTTACATACTGGAACAATCTGTAAGGAAATACAAATTTTGACATGAATTTGAAAAGAAAAGAGTTTCAAAAGTAATTGGTTTTTGTACAATATCACTTCAAAGCGACAGTCTAACACTGAAGCAAGACAATTGCAATCGTATCTGGAACCCTGTAAAAAGTGTAATAACAGTCCATTATTTTTCCTCACCTGTCATGGGCATGGTCATCAGGTGAGGAACTTGACGTATGTGATTGAAGGTTGTATGTGACGTCAGAGGAGTTAGCCGCATTGGGGTCGTCGTTCCATATCCCAGTAATAAAGGACGATAACTCTGCTTTAGAAACGCTACCCAGTGCAGGTGAACAACCTACGGAATCAGAGAACAAACAAAGCGCTTCAAAATCTATTTTGACTATAAAATAAACCAGTTCAGGTACAATACGTTGGAAATATTATTCATTCCTTACAATAAACGTATAGGATTTTACAAGGGATGCTATAGTTTCTACTCTTCTAAGCACTTTTATGTGGAATTCGGCGTCAATCTTCCCTTGTTGGTATATTCACCCCAGTGCTGTATGAATTAGTTCACCGACTTCTGTCTACTCATCGACGGACAAACCATCATCAACAGAAATTTTGACGTCTGTTTTAAATGACGTCGAGAATAGTTAACATATCGGTTCGTCTTTGAGTCATAGTCTTCTGAGCGTTTTTTATGGATTCTGTCAATGTATAATAATTAAGCACTGTGATCGTCGAATTTCGACACATCCATCATAATACAAAATCGTCAGAACGTACGCGAGTGTCATTGTTTACATCTACTGTATTTGGTTATATGAAACAAGAAGGTAAGAAAAATAGGACCATACCCTAACTGAACAGTAAGAAAGAGGAGAGAGAGGAATCTCCACAGTCACATGGAAAACACAGCGGATGTATACATGGTTGTCGATAAGTATATATTTCTACCACAGTAAACCTTTCTTTTGCCCTCCAAGTCAAATGAAGAAAAATGTGAAATTGAAGATTAATAAATCAACACAATTAGTAAAAGATACCGCAATGCATCATGGGAGTGATTGCCGCTGCGGATAATTTTGCCTGTGTAAACCTCGACGACATTAGGGGAAGATCGTATTGAATGCAAGTCTAGATATTTTGTTTTTTTCTTTAGTTGCAGAACTTGTCCGGCTTTTCCTTTTTTAAATCAAACTTTTTTTCATCGAGTTTCACCAAAAGGTACAGACATTTCACAGTGTTTTGTCATACTTAACTTAATATTGATTGTTTACTTTCTTTTAGTCAATGTTTACAATAGTAAATATACATGTATATTATGATAGAAATTAAGGGATATATACATATATATATTGTTTTGTCAGTTCACCAATTTTATCTGTTTAACATCCATTTCATAAAATTCAACATTTTATATACAGTTTAACAAACTTTATGCTATTGATGTTGAATAATATACATGTACATTACTTAATGATACATAGTTTCAAGTTTTCAAGTTTCAAGTTTATTGGATCCTCAGATACATGAAAATGTATAACATGAGGTAAAACAATACTATATCAATAGATATGTGAGAAAATGGATGGTAACTGAAAGTCGTAACGCTTCACTGTATTTTGTTAGGGCTATTCAAAGTACACAGTACTTTCATAGATCAGACTGATAACAACTAGAACAATACGATTTACTTATATAAATAAAAATGGAAGCATAACATCACGCTATATAAGGATACCATAGTGTTACTTCAAAATATTTTGTTAAGACTTTAAAATTAACAGCATGCATTTAGTACTTTCAATTTTCATATTGATCGCAATTAGTACATTCAAATACACTTTAATATAACACCACATTATATAATGATAACACAGTATTGCTTCACAATATTTTGTTACATCTGTTCAAGATAACCAAAGGGCATTATGTACTTTTGTATATCAAATTGGTTTCATTAAACCACATTATTTAAGGATAACATAGTATTTTGTTTAGACTTTGAAATAAAATGGGGTGTTAAGTATTTATATCAAATTGATAGCAATTTGCACATTATATACACTTTGCTATTATAACACCACGCTGTTTAAAATACTCAGAGGGCATCAAGCGTATATGTAAAAGACTGATATCAATTAGTACATCTAAATACCCTTTGATATTATATAATAATATTTGATTAAGTTGTTTTAAAGTAAATGCATAGCTTCTGGTAGTTTTTTTTAAAAAGCTGATATACTTGGGTTTCATAAAATCACTTACATAATGAAAACATTATCTTTCTTACAATATATTGTCAAGACTGTTTGAAAATAAACAAAAGGCATTTAGAACTTTTTTATAACAAACTGAGAGCAATTCGTACATTTTGAACACGTTTGGATTTCTCCAGTAATATGAAGGTAAGAATTTCTGTCTCAGTTCAATCAATCTTATATCAGTGCACTGAAATAAGTAATGGAATTCGTCACCTACTGAGGTATTACATAGAGAACACTTCCTATCCTGTCTCTGAACATTGCGCCATCTTCCAGTTTCAATGGGAAATTTCATATTACAACATCTAATTTTGCATAAAATCCGTCTGTTTTTAACAGAGAGTTGAGTCAGGTATGGCTCAAGCAGTAAAGAATTTTTAAAACTGCTATAGAGTAAGCCTCTAGATGAATTTTCCGTTTCGTTTCTCCATTTCTGTATAAATTGATCTATTAAAGTTTTTTTAATACTGGTTTTTATATAGTATTTACTAATTTGACCCTGATTCTGGAAAACAGCGCTCTGTCCTACATCATCAAAGCAAGATTTAATAAAATCTACCCATTTAAACTTACACAAATTGTTGACATGAAGTTTGTATATCATATCAGTTTGTACATAAGACTTCTTAACTTTGACTCATGCATTATTATACCATAAAATTTGGTGTCGTGTTTCTTACTCCTAAAATTCTTTTACAAAATTGCAAGTGGACTTGCTCGACAATTTTAATATTTTCAAAGCCCCATATTTCTGATCCATCAAGTAATATAGGCTTAACTAAGGTGTCAAATAATTTGAGCTGTAAATCAATTGGAAGATGTTGATTTTTAATACTCCTGTACACAGAGAAAAGAGCCTTTTGTGATTGTTCACGCAACTTTTGCTTGCACTTATAAAAGTTACCATTAAAATTAAATGTTACACCCAAGTAATTAGCTATCTACTTCTTCAATTATAAGGCCATTAATCTTAAAACCTTCACCATTTTTTAACCTATTCTTACAAAATATCATGACCTTGGTTTTCTTGACATTAACATTAATTTTCCAATTGGTACAATACATATGAAAGATATCCAGCGCCTTCTGTAAACTTTCAACAGAATCTGAGAGAATAATAGTATCATTAGCATAAAGCAAGACAAAAATATCCAGAAATATGTTAAGTTCATTTTGAAAGTTCTCCTTTAAATGTCTCAAAGGAACTACTGTTTTTACGAAAGAAATCTTCAATATCATTCAAAAAGATCGCAAATAAAAACGGGGACAAGTTTTAGCCTTGTCGCACACCTATTAAACAGTCAAATAGTTCAGATCGGGTATTTTTCAACTCCACACGTGATTTAATATTATAATACATATTCATTATTATCGAAATCATACTATTTCTATAACAGGTAAAAATGTAAATCGCTCTAATTCTCTAAACATGCAGGTGATTTATTTGAAGTTGAACTTTGCCTCGCACTATCTGTAATAACAACACCTATCCGTTAAAGCACATTACCGGTCAGTACTGTAGTAGTATCTCGGTCTGTCAATCAAACGTACGTAAAGTGAACAATACTTAAGACACCAACAAACAAACAAGTCTATCTCATTTGGGTAATGGACAGGACATATAGAGATCAGTCAGCTTACTCAGAATTCTAAAACAATAAAATGGGCAGGGTCAACAGATTGTTTACGAAAGCACTTTTGTTTATTTACTATAACCACGGATTTTAAGAATCTAAACACAGGACAGGTTATGAGATTCTATCGGTATGGGATGAAATGTGTTGGAGAAAGAAAAGTATACTTACAGTGGAGAATGATCAGGAAGGAAATGAAACCGATATGCCCGGCCATCTTGTGTATAGCTATATACAGACTGAACATTAGTGACAATGCAGACTGATCAGTTACACGTGATTGTAGGGAACATATATAGCTATCAGCAGTAATTCTATGTGCTTACATGCATAGTCTTTTTAATGCATGTTAGCGTCATAGATAAACAGGCGTGTTATTTGATTTCCATCATTACAATAATAATAGTTGTTATGAGGGTCAATCCTCTTTGTTAGACGATGGTTGTAGCGAGGCCCAATCCACTTTGTTAGACGATGGTTGTAGCGAGGCCCCATCCTCTTTGTTAGACGAAGGTTGTAGCAAGGCCCCATCCTCTTTGTTAGACCATGGTTGTAGTGAAGCCCCTTCCTCTTTGTTAGACGATGGTTGTAGCGAGGCCTCATCCTCTTTGTTAGACGATGGTTGTAGCGAGGCCCCATCCTCTTTGTTAGACCTTAGTTGTGGTGAGTCCCCATCCTCTTTGTTAGACGATGGTTGTAGCGAGGCCCCATCCTCTTTGTTAGACGATGGTTGTAGTGAGTCCCCATCCTCTTTGTTAGACGATGGTTGTAGCGAGGCCCCATCCTCTTTGTTAGACCATGGTTGTAGTGAGACCCCATCCTCTTTGTTAGACCTTAGTTGTAGTGAGTCCCCATCCGCTTTGTTAGACGATGGTTGTAGCGAGGCCCCATCCTCTTTTTTAGACCTTAGTTGTAGTGAGTCCCCATCCGCTTTGTTCGACGATGGTTGTAGCGAGGCCCCATCCTAGACCTTAGTTGTTAGACCTTTGTTCGACGATGGTTGTAGCGAGGCCCCATCCTCTTTGTTAGACCTTAGTTGTAGCGAGTCCCCATCCTCTTTGTTAGACCTTAGTTGTAGCGAGGCCCCATCCTCTTTGTTAGACGATGGTTGTAGCGAGGCCCCATCCTCTTTGTTAGACGATGGTTGTAGCGAGGCCCCGTCCTCTTTGTTAGACCATGGTTGTATGGAGGCCCCGTCCTCTTTGTTAGACCATAGTTGTAGTGAGTCCCCATCCTCTTTGTTAGACCATAGTTGTAGTGAGGCCCCATCCTCTTTGTTAAATCACAATTGTAGTGAAGCCCCGTCCTCTTTGTTAAACCATAGTTGTATTGAGGCCCCATACTCTTTGTTAGACCATGGTTGTAGCGAGGCCCCATCCTCTTTGTTAGACCTTAGTTGTAGTGAGTCCCCATCCTCTTTGTTAGACCTTAGTTGTAGTGAGTCCCCATCCTATTTGTTAGACGATGGTTGTAGTGAAGCCCCTTCCTCTTTGTTAGACCATGGTTGTAGCGAGGCCCCATCCACTTTGTTAGACCATGGTTGTAGCGAGGCCCATCCTCTTTGTTAGACGATGGTTGTAGCGAGGCCCCATCCTCTTTGTTAGACGATGGTTGTAGCGAGGCCCCATCCTCTTTGTTAGACTATGGTTGTAGCGAGGCCCCATCCTCTTTGTTAGACTATGGTTGTAGCGAGGCCCCGTCCTCTTTGTTAGACCATGGTTGTATGGAGGCCCCGTCCTCTTTGTTTGACCATGGTTGTATTGAGACCACATCCTCTTTGTTAGACCATAGTTGTAGTGAGGCCCCATCCTCTTTGTTAGACCATGGTTGTATGGAGGCCCCGTCCTCTTTGTTAGACCATAGTTGTAGTGAGTCCCCATCCTTTTTCTTAGACCATAGTTGTAGTGAGGCCCCATCCTCTTTGTTAAATCATAATTGTAGTGAAGCCCCGTCCTCTTTGTTAGACCATAGTTGTATTGAGGCCCCATCCTCTTTGTTAGATCATGGTTGTAGTGAAGCCCCTTCCTCTTTGTTAGACCATGGTTGTAGTGAGGGCCCATCCTCTGTATAAAAGTTAATTGGACCATTGTTGTAGTAAGGCCCCATCCTCTGTATACAATGTAATTAGACCTTAGTTGTAGTAAGGCCCCATCCTCTGTATACAATTTAATTAGACCATGGTTGTAGTGAGGGCCCATCCTCTGTATAAAAGTTAATTGGACCATTGTTGTAGTAAGGCCCCATCCTCTGTATACAATGTAATTAGACCTTAGTTGTAGTAAGGCCCCATCCTCTGTATACAATTTAATTAGACCATAGTTGTAGTAAGGCCCCATCCTCTGTATACAATTTAATTAGACAATAGTTATTGTGAGGCCCCATCGTCTGCATACACTTTATTAGACCATAGTTGCTGTGAGTCCCATCCTCTGTATTCACCGTCTGCACAGTTGGTAAACCTTTATTATAGATACTAACACACTTTTCAGGTATCATAATCTTTTATTGGTTTGTATTGAATGGTATACACAATGAGGATTGCTTATATTTACAAAACATGAAAAAATATTTTTCACTATGTACTGTGTAAGTTCAAAGGGTTTTTAAATAACACTATAATTGTGTACATTTCTGTATGTTAAAATCAAAATGTAAACAAATCAAATCTTACAAAGTTTTAGGAAAATTTTCCTTGAAACTATAAATACAAATTGATTACCATCACAAGTTTATCATTTTACCGGTATTTATATGACGTTTAACGGACTTCCTATCTGTTATGTTTTTTTTCATAAACGCAAATGAAGACCTCCAAAACTCGGGTATGCAGACCGAAATCTCCAAACTACAGCATCATAAGTTTTGATTTTGTTGAACAGCCAGAGATGCGGTCGAGTCAGTCCGAAGTAGTTGGACGAAACGTATCGAACTCACAGACACTTTGAAAATATGTAATGTCTTTGAAAGCATTTTCTATAAATCTTAGGAAACTTACAAACAATACCTCCACGTAAAGGCTGTCAGCAGATGAAAATTTCACTTTGGTTCATAAATATAATTTTGATTGCCCATTCTTGCACCGGAATTGTCAAAACATTAAACCTGAGCGATATTGTAAGCTTTTTCTAACTGGAATAAAAATTTAATATAGCTTATCTAGAGTTGTTCCTTACATTCACAGCTGGAACTTATATGCCACTTCCTCAGCCAGAACTACTCATGCCAAGCCGATAGAAAATATTCAGTAATCGAGAATCACCATGAATGCACTGCGATTTACTAGATTGACATATAATTGCAATCTCTACCAGAGTTATGGTTCCTTAACAGTCACTCTGGGAGAGATTGACGTAAGTAACTGCAATGCATTCTGGGAGTGATTACGTTGTCCTGTATACTTCAGCAGTCGAAAAGGCATACTAACATAGATGATGATTCAAGATATTATTTCTGTATACAACACAACATGATAATACTGCATAATAATTCAACATCAGATTATCGATTTTACATGAAATGAAATAAAACAGTTAAAAAAACAGTCTTTCTCTTATACTTTTTTTTACTAATTAGTGACATACAACATGTATCGGGAAAACGGTACAAGGGTTATCGATCCCACATCACATCGCCATGAAAATATAAACGTAGCCAAAAATAGAAATATTTACTCACATTTTCAGGGAAAATGTGTTGTGTAGGGATGATTCTCGCTTATTTAGATTCAATCATCACTGACCCGCTTTCCCTCTACACTGCACTTGTCATAATGTCTGTGTGTGATTTTCATTTCATATTTATTGATATCGTGTGAAAACATTCATCTTATCAGCTAATAAATATTCAAATTCATAAGCAATTCTCCTAAAGATAGTTTCAAACTAATTTGAATATCATAATTTCATACGCTAACAATAAGAAAACATGTTATTTGAGATTTCAAATTTTCCAAACATGAATATATTGTATACCATAGTCACTTTACTTATATAGATAAAATTATAAAATCTTTCCATTTGTTTTCACACATAGCAATTTAAGTGAATCTCTATTGTGAATAACAGATCATTACGCATGCCCACGCTTTACTGGCCATGTGCATCCCCTACAGTTACTACAGGTACATAAATGATATATATATATATAACAATGACAAAATGAACGGGAGATGACGTATAAGTAACCTAACCAAATATTAACCAATCAGATAAGGTAAAGTAACAAAATATTGACCAATCAGATGGGAGCATGAAACAGCAGGACGACGGCATAATGCTAAAGACCATGAATGGTCTTCGAATAAAAAAAAACACAACCAAACAGTTCAAGTCATGCAACACAACGGGAGTATTTGCCATTAAAATACCTCTACAGTGAAATTCGTGTCCCTTCCAATATAATAAAATTTTTTTTTAATTTAAGTTGAAAGTAATACGTTAGATCTGAATAGATTTGTTGTCTTATATTTACAATTATAAATAATTTCAAAGGTGTTGGTACAACAGTGCAATTCAACCACGTATTTCTAATGTTATCGCGGATGTAGACATTGTGATGATCAGATACATTTTATGCGAACAATATGCGAAGGGAGGGAACTCTGCTGGACGAAAGGCGAGCATCTTTCACCATAGCAATTCCACAGTCTTTATGATTGAGCAATATATCCTGTGTTAGAATTTAACTCTTCTGGAATATTTTGTTGAGATCTACAAGAACACCGGGAATTTATATTCTAACCGGATATATTTAAAACGATATATTTCACCTACATGTCCCTTTGAATATCGAATGCATGGTTTACTAGAACAGATTAACAGTTTAATTTTAGAAAGTTACCTTTAATTGCCTTGCAACTCTTAAGGAATAAAATACTGTAAATATTTGAAGTTTGTAACGACTTTAATAAAAAAAACCCAAAAAAACTAGTATGTTTTTAGTGCAAGTACCAATGACCGCAATCAAGCTATATTGATGACTCGATAATTTTAAAATAAGTAATTTCACATGCTACTAGAATTATGTTTTCAATATTCTTCAATACATAATCCTTTATTTAACATCACAGTGTCTATGTGTATGCTGTTATAGATGTAGCAAAGTCAGTGTGTGGCCTGGGCGTCTTTTAACTTATAAACAGAAGGCAAATACCCCTACCAAAAAAAGTCGTAGAATCACAAGTCACAAAATAAGAACAGTTCATAATGCAAACTAAGGGAGGCTACTCTTGTGTGACTTATCTTCACGAAGATTATATAAAATAATCATGTATCATTTCAATTAGTGTATGTTTCGATAACATGTGCTTCAATTTGATGAAATATAACAAGAATGTTTATAAAAAATTATCTGAAAGCAAATAGGACACCCCCTCCCAAAAACAAAACATAAATTTATTTCTAGATACACAAATACAAGCACGAGGCCATATGGTTATCAGATCAAGGACGATAAGTCGGCGTCCTGTGCATATAACAGTTTCACAATAATGAAGCACTAAGGAAGTTCTACAATGTGACTATATATGGCATAAAAATATACAATTTCTTAAACGGTAATATATATACAGCTATGTCCCACACCTCCACCAGAATGTAGAATAAGTTTTAAAAAACTGAATTGTAGCAATGATTTCTGTTTCAAAGTCATCATGGAACGAGATCGTTTAATCCAAATGGATTGAAATAATACTAGGCATATGTTTTCGCCATCTGAGCCACAATGAATGGAAACTATTTATGTTAATGAGACATGTGAAGATTCTTTTCAAACCCGAAGTATGCAATTACATTTGATATATAAATAAATGTATCGCCTGAAGATGGTCGTTAGGCCTGAAAACCTTAGCGGCATACATTTTTCGCGTTGATTTTATTCTTTTCAAATATATATATATATTGTTCTTTTGAAATTTACTTATGGGCCAATAACTTCATTAAGAAAATAATATGGTTGAGGCGATATAACAACATCTTCTCTGGTTAAATTCTAATACAAACTTAACAGGATTAAAACAATAACAGAATGATTGCACATAATCATAGACACCTATTTATGAAAACATAAAGCAAGTTAAGGTTATATGCTATATGAACAACAACACAATCTTCTATTAAAAGAGTTATTATTATTATAAGACAAACGACTTTCACTTTACGTAGATCTGAGAAGGTCAATTTATCACACTAACGGGTTTTGTACTATCGCCGAAATTTATTTCAATTTATCACCAAAATTCTTATTTCACATAACTTCAGGACAAAGGGGGCGTGGTCAGAAATAGCATCCGGTCTCTTTTCAGGGCAGAGAGACAACCAATGACCTTCAGGACAAAATGGGGCGAAAAGATCCGTGGTAGGATATTAGTGCGGACGACATTCTAAGAGAAGAAAGACAACTTTGTATAGTGTAAGTCATATGAAACTAAAATATACCACACTATCATTCTACATATATAATAATTTTACATTTATACTTTTTTCAAAACATGACAATCACAATAGAAAACAAGTGGCAACAAGTAGCATTCAGCAACATATATGAAAGACATTGAGAAAGTTGCTCTCCCTTTATAACCAAGAATAGACTGGTCTGCTATCCAGGTGTATATACAGAGTAGGCGAGTCTATTTCCTAAAAGTGGGGAATTTGGCACATGCCAATATTGTTTCCCCTCAATATCACAATGCACACAATTACCATAAAGATGTGTATATTTATCAGAAATTAAGACAATTTATTACTTGGACTTAAGTAAATCAACATCAACAGATGACCAGAATCTAAATTAATTAATGGAGATCATTACTTAGTGATGCAACTAATAATAAATGTCTATGTAGATAATCACTGGTAGTTTTCCAATATGTCTGAAGATGGAATATTCAAGTAAGCTTCTCAAAAACATTTATTTTCACTGGGTAACTTCAATACCGTGAGCCAATCAATTCCTGAGTACTTTTTATGGTGATGACGTCACTGGCGTGAGCTTCAAAATCGATTATTATTCTGTTTTTTATATATATATATATATATATATATAAACTTTGGATATTCAATTTATCACCACAAATTTCTATAACCGGTCGATAAAGCAAACATATTCTTAGACATATTCAAAGTCAATGAAACCGAAAAGGACCTTCAACATCAAAATAACATAGAATAAAATACATCTTAAAAATGATTTTACAATGTCATTGAAGCATTAACATGAACTATATAAATTATCTCCCTTGGCGTTTTAGATATTTTGAAAAGTAAACGTTATAAGGGATAAAATATAAGAATATCTTAAAAAATAGACATCCGGGGCTTTGACCGGTTACCCGGATATATTACATCCAGGTTATGTGAACTCTGTGATACGGAGATGGTATATATAAAAACAAGGGTTCAAGTATTATAACCAGTGCATAGCTTTGGTTATCATCGGTTTTTCCCTGAATATCATAATCAATTGTGCGCACGTATCTCACAATTTACGTTCATAATGTACCAATGACCAGATCCGGTTCATGACGTTGTGGTGACGGATCAATCAAATTTCAGCTTTCTCTTGAAAGCATGGTGACAGACCAATCAAATTTCAGATTTGTTCTGAAATACATGTCTAAATATCCTCTGAATGGTAATGATAGTTGGTCAGCGTTAGAATGTGGAATGAGTTCAGTGTAACCACTGATTCCTTGTCGTTTGTGTCCACTTTTGAAACCAATCAAAACTGATCTTCAAATAGGAAGATTCTTTGATTGGTTGAATATTTTTAAAGGAATGAGTGTAATTCTTCAATCGGCAAATCGTGAGCAAGCTTTCTTCCATTTACACTGAGTGCACCACATGTCTCTGTTTTCCATCCCATAAACTTTTCGACATTTTCTGACTTCACTTCGAGGCTTCTTGTGGGAGGAGAAAAGGTGAGATTTCGGAGATTGTGCCTGATGCTGCTGCAGACGCTCCTGAGGAGATGGTTTGGACGAACGGACAGAAGGTGACATCTGGAACGGACGTCAAAAATATATATTCACAATTTGCATTGCATATAACAACTTTTAATCAAACTGCATAAAATTCAGGTAAGAAGAGTATAAAAACATATGCAAATATATGTGTACTACGTCATCACTTTCTGTAGAACCATTTTGAAGTAATTGATAATTCCTTACCGACAACCCAGAAGATGAAGTATTGTTATTTTGCCAGGACAATGATCGTTTGATCTGCGGCATTGTTATTGGAAGAGAGCCAGACGGTGTCACCGGTTGAAATCCACCAGAGGGCACTGATGAGGCGAACATGTTGCCGACATTTTGTCTGTGTTCCTGCAACATGGAACAATATAAACATCATTTCAATTTACATCTTTTAATTGTAGATTGTGACGGCATTATACATCAAAAGATTTTTCATTTCTTTTTTAAATATGATATTTTGAAAATAGAAAACCTGAAACCAACCTTTTTCTGGTAGTCGTGATCAGGTATCGGTCGTCCGAATTCAAATCCTGTCAATTCGGGAGGTGATGACGTACACATATCGGAAAATTTCTCCGTCACATGATCCATGGTGACCTCGATTTCAGTATAGTAAAATTCTTCTTCGTGGTCAAGAAGATTACTGTCACTTTCTGACAGTCTAAAATTAGAAAACGAGACTGTATGTACCTCTTCAGGAAACAGTATGATGTCCACAATCAGAAAACGAATTTCCAAATACATCATCTGATGCTGTGTTTATATAAACGGGCCCCCAAATAATTATTCATTTTTATTTATTATTTTCTTCTTCTTTTATATAATGATTCTATTCTACCCTGTTTGGATTCGGACCTGTTGTTTGACTCATTTTATTATCAAAAAAAAAAAAAAAACCCCAAAAATTACTCTTTCCCAGAATTACCTCCTTTCCTTTCACTCTGTCGGTCCAGATAGTATTGTGATAAGCTTGACAGCCAATGGGGGCTGAGAATATAGTTACAAGGAAAAGACCAATCGACGAGTGTAGATCTTAAGTATTGAAAACTAACATAGTATCAGGATACTTACCCAAGATGTGCCGTTCGCACATGAGCCTCAATACTGGATACTGTGTCGTGAATTTTGTTGCATTTCTTCCAAGTACATTTGAACACTGTCTTTTTGTGACCCTGTAAAACAAAAAAATCACAATTTTAAGAAACTTTTAATTAGAGACCATCCTAATTATTATGTAATTATCAATAAACGACTGTGAAAAGACTTCTACGTAACTTACGTCACGTGAATCAACGTTTGTTCTCGTGTTAGGTCTGAAAGTGTGATATCTTTCATAGACTTGTTTATATTTCTAAACAATCATAAAACGACATTCACAAAACATATCAAGATATATTCAACCCGGCGTTGTTTAGCCTCTAGATCAAGTTTAACAAATCTTATGTTTGTATTTATCGATATTAGCAAAGTGGCTAGACTTGCACAAAAATATGTTCTCATATCACTTCTTTGATCCAATGGTATTGCGCTGTATTTGTTTGCGTCCCTTTATGGTATACATAAACATCGATCCCAATGTACTGAAAATCCAATAAATATTTTCAATCATGTAATTTTAATAATAATCCTTCAATGGTATTGTCAAAAGTCGAATGTACACGCGTGCCTTCTGGTGAAGTTATACTATATGATAATGATGGTCAGTTTGACAGGTCTCCGTATTTCCAACCTCTTTCTAATTTCAATTTCATATCTATAACACAAAATTCCTTACTGGCTTTTTTGCATTTTACTTGTCTACTATCAACCTTCTGAACATGTTTTGTCATGTATGGAGAGTGCCGGAAGTTTCCCCGAATGTGTCGGACATCCTCTATCTAGACTGCTCAAATTTTCATGTCGTCAGCGCCAAGATTATAAAGTGCAAGTGACGTTGCGTGCAGTGTTTTCTTAAATTTATTCTTAAAAATATTTTGAGGGTTGCTACTGTATATTTAAAATTCCATCAAATGTTGCGAAATCGATTCCTCAATGAAAACACCTCTGAGTTTGTCATGTCGAGTCCAGCGTTCCATGACAAAGGTTCGTGGATCTACATCTGTAGGGAACAACTGAAGTCTTTTTAACAAGCATAGCTCCATCCAGGTCAACGAGAACCTGTTTTTAGTGTAGATAACCATTGGTCATAAAAATCTAGTCACTGTTCCTATTAGTTAAAGCACACTAGCTCCCGGCTATCGGTCGAGGTTAAATGATGACGCCCCTCCAATACGGTCAGGGCAAGTATGTCCTTGTTTGAGTAGTAAACAATTTACCTATAATTACCAGCATACTGACCACTATGGAGAGGTGGACGTCGTGGTCAATGACATGTCAAGCCATAATGGTCAGATTTTATCGATCACTAACAATTAAGAGCGACAATAATCATGGCTATGACACATATAATGAATTTACCAATCTGGTATAACTCGAGTTAAATCGTCCGCTGAAAGACCGAGAGGTCGTAATAGTGAACGTAAAACCCGTTAATAAATAAATAAATAAATAAATGGTATAACTCAAATGGGTTTCTCTCAAATATACCGTAAACAGCAATTTTGATGGTACACCACGGGGATTACATGTTGGATTTTTCATGTTACCAAATTCTTGTCGATTACGATCGGTTACCTTAGTTACTTTCTGAATTGTTAACAGGAGGATATGCATCAAATTCTGTGTTTTTCGTGTTCAGTTTTGTATATCAATTGATTATGGAATTTATAAACTAGACATGCCATCTAAGAAATGTTTTATACACGGTAGCATAATGTAATTATACTCAAGTTTAGAGTTTAAATCGCTAAGTCTCATTCTGTTTCATGAACTTTTCCTGTCAGCTGTCTACTGTTGAAATAAATAAAGCATGTCCGCTTTTGCGATTAGATTTCATTAATTCTAATTTGATCAATTGAATTCAAATTACAACAAACCATTATTTAAAAGCATACAAAGAAATGCTGTTTAAATCTTGAAATATTAAGGTAATTCTTTTGTCACATACTATAATTCTATGCACTGTACTATGTTAAATTGTTTGTAATCTCAAATGAATGAGAAAATAAAGAATATCTATCTATCTTTCCACGTCCTACCAGTAAATCGAACCCCAGTCACTTAAGTAAAAGGCGACTGCGTTATCATTGAGCCAACCGCCGCTCAATCAATTCCAGCTATCGTCTACATGATTTGGCGGACAACTCGTCCCTTTCCACTTTTTGGTGATTTAGAGGACAACTCGACCCGTTCCAAATTTGTCTTTGATTCCACCCTTTTTCTTTGACTGTGAGGCCCCATCATATTTTTCTATGATTTTCGCCCCGTTCCAAATTTGTCTTTGATTCAGAGGATCACTTGCCCCAATCCACCTTTTTCTTTGACTGTGAAGACAACTCGCCCCACTTCATATTTTTCTATGATTTAGAAGAAAACTCGCCCCGTTCCAAATTTGTCTTTGATTCAGAGGATCACTTGCCCCAATCCACCTTTTTCTTTGACTGTGAAGACAACTCGCCCCACTTCATATTTTTCTATGATTTAGAAGAAAACTCGCCCCGTTCCAAATTTGTCTTTGATTCAGAGGATCACTTGCCCCAATCCACCTTTTTCTTTGACTGTGAAGACAACTCGCCCCACTTCATATTTTTCTATGATTTAGAAGAAAACTCGCCCCGTTCCAAATTTGTCTTTGATTCAGAGGATCACTTGCCCCAATCCACCTTTTTCTTTGACTGTGAAGACAACTCGCCCCACTTCATATTTTTCTATGATTTGGAAGAAAACTTGCCCCGTTCCAAATTTGTCTTTGATTCAGAGGATCACTCGTCCCGTTTCTCATTTTGCTATTATTTAGAGGATTTCTTTCCTACTTTTAATTTTATGAAGATAAAAAGCGATCGTCACATTTCATCTAGAGTTTTTGCCAACTCGGAAAAAAAATATCCTCGTTTTTTTATGAAAGCAATGTATTGTCAGTTACAACAGAATTTTACGTTTGATAGTCTCTCTTTATTTGGACACAACGTGCGGTTGTTTCATACAACACACCATTATGGTCTGACTCAATATCTTCAGAACAAACTACATCGCGAACATGCATTACACATAATGAGACCGTTATATACCGCATCGGCCATCTGCAATTCAATGACTCGCAGCTGGGCCATGACGAAACGGTGTATTAATATTATTCATTTCCGCTATTTTAAGAGACACGTAACATTGATTGACAGATGAACCTGGGGTCATTTCGCGGATCCTATATATGGACTAGTTTGGTGTGCCATATTATGTATATATTAACATGGAGAGTGGCACGGTTAAGGATATATAATTACCAAAGAGACACAAGTCTTATTAACTTGTTTCCGGATTTCACTTTCTTTGTTTAAATATAAAATTTGGTATGAAAAAGATATTTATATAAAATGAGCTGTTCGAAGTATATCTGTTTTAGAAGACGAAAGTAACTTATGGTTAAGTTAAAATTCATTGTTTGGCTATATATATACTGTATCTGACACTTAATCATTTATTGAAATGTGTAATTTATCTGTCACTCAAAACTAGAATTAAATTTATCATGTGAGTACAGCACCGAAGATGCGTCACGTGAATATTGCGTTGCGTACTGGCAACTAATATAACAACCATGGATCTTATTTCACGATATTTTTTATCGATTAATCTGTCAGTGTTCTGCAAATCGAACATCAATGTAACCTATACATTTTTTTTCGAAGACAGTCTCCGTTTGTTTTCGCCAATAAGAATTTTCCATAAGCTGTTCCTTTGCGGTTGACAACATCTATAAAGGTGCAAGGATATATTTTAAAGCTTTACAGACACAATACGTTATACTTGTGTCATGGTGGAGAATATTGCCGATAAAACACATCAATTCACTGTCATACACATGCGAAGCATTCATGTATCGCCAGTTTAATGTATAACGTTACCATGAATGCATATATATACAGGTAAATGTATTATGTAGATTTGGCATTTTGCCATATATAGGCCACGTACTTTTACTGTCACCAAGATAAAGTTTTCAAATTAATAATGTTTTAAATCCTGTCATATTTATGAGATATTTTTTTCTGTCTTTTGTGTAATATGTAAACCAAGGTGTAAAAGATATGTCAGGCACATTGACTAACTGGTTATCTCCCTTGGATGTGTTAACCAAAATTACGCTTACGTGTTCAAATAATGTTTAATGTGTTTCCGGTAAGCAGGATCCGACAATCGGGAAACATATCTTGTTTACGGAAAGTGATAACAGATCTAACGAAAAAAAAATCCGATAAAATTTCATTTCGAATTGATTTCCTATTGTGTTTGGATTTTGTAATATTTTTTTTCATTTCAGTATAAGAAATACGGTCTATATTTTCGTTAATTATTCTGCCATGCTACAATGAATCTTTGAATTACTTACATATAATCTTGTGTATGGTTGTCATTCACCTGTACATTATAACAGAAACCCTAATCAGTACCTGTGCAGATATTGTGTCACGAATGTTTGTTTAAAGTGTCTTAATGCGTTTAACAATGGCTTCTTAACCCAATTTTAATCCGTCTCTACGAGGAAGCACGGGAGCGAACAATGTCCAGTTATCTACTGAGTATTCTCGTGTTCAGTAATATCTTGACATGCCATACCATACAATCTAGATGACTGCCTCTGATCTCTGAAGCTTTTAATACTCAAGAGTTCAGTGACCCCCTAAGAATATCTAAGCTAAATCTAGGTCAGTGTGTAAATAGGATAGTACACTGTAGCCTACAATGTGTGGCGGGACCAGAAACGCGAAATATTTAGGACGATGTGGAGGGTTAGGGGTATTTACTAAAAAAAACAGTAAATTGTAATGTTTTGGTATTCATATTCGTTATAACTGCTGTAACAAAATAGTTCAACACTAATATTTATACCCGCTACTAGCCTTCCTGTCTTATGCTGATTACAACTTAATTTAAACTAAAATAAATATGAATTATCGATGTTGTAATCGGTCGATTTCCGAACAGCCATTTTGACGGTGAAACGACGTCATTTTTGTTGCCACAATAACGAAGTCGTAGGGCGCTTTATGTCATTTACGGTTCTATAAATCGCACTTCTCTGTGGTTACTGCGTTGGTTACTATGATTTTTTTGTTACGCTTCAAACGTGCAAAAACATCAATAGTATCAAGCTTCATTTGCATGCGTCGTACGATAGTAGGTTAGAATTCATATACTGCATACAATCAATTATGATCCGCTGAATACCACAGATACCGGATCGTGTACATATGACACGCGGAAGCGCGTTCGCACGCGGTGCACGCCTGACTTCATTCATTGGCCATGTAACAAGAAGTATCACATGTTTTTATGACGCAATAAGTCACAAACGCACTCGTGTATGTAGTAATATATGTACTTGTTAATATCCGTAAACACGTTTTATTTATAAGGAACACATGCGTGCATGACAATATGCATACGTCTGTATAACTGTACACTACGCACATGTTGTCCTAAATAATGGACATGCGCATGTGAAATCTTATGTTATATAACCATAGATAATATTTACATGGAAGGTGGGGGGGGGAGGATCCAGGTTACTAAGTAACGGTCTGGGTGTCGGTCATCTGTGTAGCATTATCCCTAGCCTAATGACGGCACCTCCTACACGTTAAGTCTTGCGGAGGTGTGAATCTATCACAATGTTGGTCACTCGAAGGGACGGGTCTGGTCACTTATGTTATACAACTTAACTTTGTCGTGTCGGCTCTAACATTCCCTGTCCGTAGTCATCGTAGCCAGGTTGCAATAATTGAGTTAATTTGTTTCTGAAAGCGTTCTTGAAACTGTTTCGGAGCTTTAAAACTTTTAATGTTACCGGCAAATAGATCTATGTATACAATGTTCCCGGCAAATAGATCTAGGTATACAATGTTCCCGGCAAATAGATCTATGTATACAATGTTCCCGGCAAATAGATCTAGGTATACAATGTTCCCGGTAAATAGATCTAGGTATACAATGTTCCCGGCAAACAGATTAAGGTATACAATGTTCCCGGCAAATAGAGGTAGGTATACAATGTTCCCGGCAAATAGATCTAGATATACAATGTTCCCGGCAAATAGATCTAGGTATACAATGTTCCCGGCAAATAGAGCTAGGCATACAATGTTCCCGTCAAATAGACCGGGAAATAGATCTAGGTATACAATGTTCCCGGCAATTAGGTATACAATGTTCCCGGCAAATAGATCTAGGTATACAATGTTCCCGGCAAACAGATATAGGTATACAATGTTCCCGGCAAACAGATTTAGGTACACTCCCTGTTATAGTACTTCATCTAATTATTTTAATTCATCGATGTACAAGAACTGAAAATATCAGTGGCGATGCGATCCGTATAATAAGTTGTAAAATTATTTTCTGGACAGTGGCAGTGACGATCCGTGACATATGTGGTGTCCGGAGAGGTCAGTTACACCACTGACCGACAACTGACCCAATGTGGAAACTTGCCAGCCAAAATAACGGACAGGTAACTTCCCACAGGTATTTCATTAACGGAACTGTCATTAGTACTTGGGCACCTCTTTTATCGACTCCTTGTAAATAACACACACATGTCCATATATGGTGGATACAATGTAACAATCTATCAGATCCCTATGCGGTGAGATATATACACTGGGACCTGAGAACTTGGTCTTGTGGTCCGACCGTGGTTTGGGAATTCGTGCCAAATCCCTGTGGTTGTATAATGTAATCTCCTTCGCCATCCTTCTCATCCAAACCGTCAGCCAAAACAGGATCCGGAATAGGTTGTGTTATTCAAAGCGACTCTTAGCACACAATGTGTTTTATAATATAATGTAAATACCACGTCCGCAAATAAAGGAAAGAATGTTGCAAACAAGCGTTGCACTGAGTTACACAAAATACAAAGGGTGGTTTTCAATAACTGGAACAGCGTAAACAATCGGTAGCTAATACACATTCTTGATTGTTAGCGCTATAAATAGACGCTTTGACAAGCTATCACGTGGTCGCAATGATTGATCTTTACGGGCAATGAACTTGACTCGGGTCAATTTGCCAACGTCACCGGCTTAGAAACAACAGTACTGAGCACGTGAAATTCTCCTTTACGCTGATTTCAAATTTCCAGTAGTCATGAATTATAAAACAAATTGGAATTTTTAAAAGTAAGTCGCCTTTGGACAGTGTGTGTTTACCTACATTTTTACCACTGTTTAGAATATTTAGTGCTAGCGGTTAAATAACGTCAGCATGACCTGCGCTATAAATAGACACATCAGCTAGCGATCAGCTGTTGGAAGTAGGTCACGACAGAATGTATATATCTAATACCCACAGGAGTGTAATAAGCATAAACAAATTAGTATACATACACCTGCATTCTAACTTACCTGTACAAACCAGTACTTTTCAACCATGACTATTGAATATGGCTTATTATTCAGCACAGATTACATGTATAACAACTTTGTCTACCGTCTTTTAAGGTCGATGTTCTGTTTATTTTGATACGGAGGTTCAAAGTCTACTCTTTGTTTTGAATCTATTGTTCAGATGTACACTATAGCTACAGGCTGTTTTTGGCGTCTATTTTGACCTCTATCACTAATGTGTATTATAAAACTACACATTGTTAAAATATTTCCAGATTTGATTTAGAAAGAATTCAGTTCTATGTCCAAAATAACGTTATGTCCGTCCTTAATAAAATGTCTGGTTTAGAAGACATAAAGGTCATAATCTTTGTCATCATCGCTTACTTGAATTTTTTTTTTATTTCTCACAATACTGAACGCGGTGTGGACTCTTAGTCCGAGACCGATGAACTTGTCTGTCCGACCGTCCGAAAGTCTAAGTACGGGCAGGTTTTTTTCCAGCACATAAACAAAGGAATGTTTACCTGTGGACGTATACATTTTTATGTCTATCTACGTAGCAACAAATTAGTTTCTATTCCGCCTCTGAGCAACGAACCCGGTGGATGTTTACAGAATCTCCGAAATCTGCTTACCATGCAGTACATACAACACTCTGGTAACTGTACGCTCTCAGTGGGCTTTACTATAATATGATGACACAGCGGAATCTATTCCGGCTAATACACAACATAGCTTCCTCTCGATGTATGTCATTATGATCACTTATCAAACTGTTAAAATGCAAATTTATCATCGCCAGCAGTTCGTAACTAATAAATGTAGACGTCACAGATGCTCAGGTCACCTGTTATAACAGATCGCGTATTTAAAAAAAATTTCAAAACCTGCTGATGTATATGATTACAAGATCAATTTATTTTAATGGAAATATGGTTTTACCCTTGAACAAAAAAAAAAAAAAAAAACTAGTAAGGCCTACCTCGTATCCATGACTTTCAACCCTCTTTCTTTTCGGTTCCATATTTTCCACATCGTCATATTCATCGTCGTTTTCTTCCAGCACAACACCGTCATCTTTCGGATAGGATCCAAAAAACCAGCTCCCTGACGCTGCCGGAGCGCTTTCGCTGAGATTGCTGGAGAGGGGAGGGGAGGGGTCACTCCTTTCAGAATGGAATCCACTACTTGCCACACTGCTGGACAAGGGAGCGGGGCTCTTGTTGGTCAGATCTTGCAATCATAAACGTTGTACAACGTGGTCAGTTTTATATTTTCATTTCAAAGCAAACCTTTCGACCAACCAATTGGTAAGAACTAATACATATATATAAAAGGATACATTTCTCTGTTTACTGAAGAAGATACATGAAATTGCTTGCAAGTCATGTAGATATTATATATATATAAATCATTGAACTTTAAACAATACAGCCGAATTTGTTTACAAATGGGACATATTTACAAGATAATAATATAAAAATATTTATGTATTTAATAAAATAAAACACCTGTTAATTGTGACATCTGAAATTTGGGAGATTGTGGGCTACAAGACAGGCTCGTGAGAACCATTGCCGCTATCGTCTCATCCATCATCTCTACGTCATTTTCTTCTGTTTGAACGTTGTCTTTTTCCTCGTCGTCAATACTTGGTCGACGATAACGCCTGGATAAGAAAACAAGAATTGTCTTAAAGAATTCAGTGGTACAGATAGAGGGTCCGTTAATCGTATGTTAGGCCGATGGCCGGCTCAGCCGCTATCACGTGCCTAATTACCTTGGATTAATAACTGGTCCAGACCGGCATACTGACCCCAAACCGTTGGGTTTTAGTCAAAGGTTCAGTTTTATCCTACCAAAGTCTAATCGTCTATGACCTTTTATGCACTGTTCAGTGACAGGAAAACGTATTTTAAGCAATAAATTATACTCGGATCCTAATCGATTGTGACGTCACATAGTTATGAACTGCGTGGTGACGTCAATATCATTTTAACTTTTTATTGATAATCTCGGAATTCAGTGAGGTTTCTACCATTAGACCTACTGTTCATTACATATAGTTAGAAGTGTGCTACCGGACAGTAACCGACTACTGAAGTACATGTATTTTCTTCTTACTCGCTCACTTCCAAGCAACCGCAATCTCGGTATTTGATTCAATGTGTAAATAACACACAAAATGAAAGCGTTACTCCCCAATCCACACACTCTCTCTCACTCCCATATAAATCATAGAAACAAAATGTGATATAGACACGTCGGAGTGTCTGAAACGACACTTGAAATGAAACCGATTTAAATCACAATGTTGAATAACGATCAATTTCATTCAATCAGCTATTGTCAGAGGTTAAAGGTCAAGCTGACAATTAACTTCAAATGAGCATAATACAAAAATTGATTAAAGAGTCGTACATACATGTATACAGGTTAACTAATAAGGTCACAAGTCCAAACCTGTTGGCCGAAAGAGTTAAGACAACTTCAGTACAAGACATTAGCTACAACACCATATCATATGCCTTTCCAGTACTCCATAATCACTCATAAACAACAGTATTTTGATCTAACCATCTTACCGTCTAGTAAGGCGAGTCAAACTGTATACCGTTCGGATGTGACGTACAATTTTCTTTTTTCTCTTCCTCGAGTATATTTTCCCGTCATTTTCATTAGAATGATGGTTTGTTTGACAAAAACGACATTCCCGGCAACCAAGATACATGTTCCGTTTGTACTTTTCGTGGTATCCAAAAATTCAAGAACTATATTTCACCGATAATATTTCAATACTTCCTGGAAATAACGTTTCCCACTTTTTTTTAAATTAGGAAATTTGAAAATGTGTATTTTCTCTATACTGACTAATCACTCACAAAGTACGTATGTGCGCTGTTAGTACAATTTGATCACTAGGGAAGTACGTGCCGGCCGGTGTCTATTTATAGTACCGATGTAACTAACCGGCCAGAGGTTTCACCATACACCGTAACTTATGTCATTGATTTTACCTGGATATTCACGTGTATATAAATACAGGTAAAAGGCCTTTGAAGAGGAGTGCAATAACATGATATATATAATAAATATGCAATATAAATGACAGTTAAATGGAAAGTAGGGTTATCCATCTATAGATTTTAAAATAAAGATTTTTAGAAAAGTTTATAAATAGTGACTTACTGTGACTTGGACGGGACATCTATGACGTGAGATACAGTTCTTTTTTTGTCTCCCTGCACATTTAAATCTGCAAGTTTTGAATAATCAGTCGCCTGGTCCACCAATCTCGCCGATTTCCTACTTTCCATCAGACGGAGATCATCAATTTTCCGGATAAGCTCAATCCCGTCCCCGCTCTGTGTTGGAACAATGATGATGACCTCGTCCTGTGTACGATTATGTTCAGCTACAGAGCCCTGTACCTCCCGCCCGTTTAACGTCAGATACACTTTTTGGCCGTGCTTCAGCGTGATGGACGAGATGTTGCTAAATCCTGGTCCCACAATGTCACTCACGTTAACTTCCCTCTGGAAACCGTCATCAAATCGGACTGTATACTTTGGCTCTCTGTGTAAATCCCCTTCAGCTGGGTGATTCTGAATGGTGCCAGGGTAATATCGGCCATCTTGCCAAGCGGCACAAATTTTTGTGCCTATAATTGAGCGTTTTGCCAGTCGCCGATTTCCAAACATCTTGATTAAGTCACATCAAGAACATCCAGAGATAAAGTTCACAAAGTTTCACATCAAACTGTTAAGTAATTATACTACATAAGCTCCACAAAAATCAGCTGGTCGACGTAAACATATGCCGGTATATTGCGCCGGTTTGTTTTGGTGCTAGGGTAGGCGGAGCTAATTTTCCGGTATCAACAAAACCTCGTGATTGCTATCACTGCATTCATTGGCTAGTGGTGACACACCTCCGTGTTTCCATTTGCTGACGGAGTTTTCTGCCAAGGTCACGGTCGGTGATATTTTTGACAATTTATGGATCACACCAAATAGATCAACTTTTTGATATTTTCATGTATACAAATCTCTTAAGTATGTTTCGAAACATCAAAATCTTCAAACGCCGATAAAAAATCACGTCTAAATCACAGAGATTTGATAAAAATATTCGCTGTTGACTGCGAGGCGAATCTGTCAATCAAAAAAGTTGCATCACAATGTTTATGGAGAGTGTGACTTAGATATGTCCACCCTTCAATAAACGGATAGCATTAAGTCATCTTAATTATTTAGCCTTCTTATGACTATCTTCATTTACTATCCACTGAAATAATTTATAAATTAAACATGATGATCATGTAACTTACTTGCTTTTCCACAATCAATCTAGAAATATGCCAGTAAATGTATACTGCTAAGGGGGTATTGATAGTAAATGGAACAGCAATTGTTTATATCGCCCTAAATGCGGTTGCCCACGTGACAACTGTCAAACTCAGAGAATGTAAGCAAATCCCACAATGCATTTATACAAAATGGCAGCCTCCAGTAACAGGTGCTCGTTGTCGGCTTCAAACGTTTTAAACTTTATTTTTACGTTGATGATTGTATATTTCAGCTTAGAAAATGTTGCTTCAGTTGCCGATGAGATAACAGGTATAAACAGTCAGAATTGTCATGATCACAATTTACATGTAATGATCTAAATATATCAAGGAATTACACGATAACCAGTTGACACCTTGCCGTGCAAACCACAGTTGCCTGTGGTGCAAACCAGTAACATGCGTATCATAAGTGTTGACTGAAAAACATTTTGTAGCCTCCAAGCTGCGACATTATTTTTTTTCTGTTTCCGTTAAAAAGTATGAATACAAATAACGAGGTAGATTCATTGTTGAAATGGAAATAGATCTACTTGGTTGAAACACAAATAATAGTATTATCTGTCAACGCACTCATGAACTAAATATTTTAGTCTATTGTAGTATATTGCTAGACAAAGCAAGTACCTGTGGTCGATATACTTCAGTTGCAATCTGTAATGCAACTCAGGACTTTGATGTGTTTTTTCCTTATTTGCGAATATGAATAACCATAGTCATACACTTGTTTCCTTACTTCCAACAAACAGGAAAAAGAAGAAAAAAGAAAAAACGTCAAGAATTCAAATATCACTTGCTCTATCTGTATATAGGCATAGTGTTGTATCAATATAAAGCAGCTGTGATTCAGGTTCAAAATGTTGAAGTTTCCCTGATCCTTTATAATCTGTGCTATAACCATGTTCGACCCATTCAGTGCCTATATTCTTATAAGCGCCCTTCACAATCAAGATGAAGAATGGGGTTATATTTGTTGTGAACGAATCTGATCTGGTCATAAAATAGTGTTATTATGGTCTTATCCGATTAAAAAAAATATTTGTAAAGCCCCTGGACTCTTGATAGGTAGAATATGGTAAGTGATAAGTCTATGTTAAAAAAAATACATAATTTTTTATTAAGGATGCATAATGTTGTGATGGCCAAAATTTCTAAAATTTAATTGGTGATGAGTTTTTGAAAGGTTGATTTTCAAAAAGTAATTTTAAAGGCAAAAAAAAAATCAGTACATATGTTGCTTCATTCTTTTTCCAATAAGAGCATCAATATATGTTTAACATATTATTCTGTTTTTTACCTGAATAGCAAACATGCTTTCTTATTTTTGAGATAACCAAAAAATAAAAAAAATTAGAAATAACTTTTAATATACTCCTGAGATATTTTGACCAGATGTAAGACATAATTCAAAATATAATGAATTCTAAAAGACTATCTAGGACTATTGTCTTTTTAGGTCACCTGAAACAAAGTCTCGGGCTGACTCATTGTAATCTCCTTTTGTTCTGCATCATGCAATGTGCATCGTAAACTTTTAAAATTTTCAACTTCTGCTGGAAAACTTACGAAGCAATTTCAATGAAATTTCACAAAAACCTTCCATGGCTATAGGCGCACCAAAATTCTAAATTAAATGGTCCTCAACCCCAAGGGGCCTGAAGGCAGGGCCAAAAATGGGTCAACTTGACTGAAATTTCAGAAATCTTCCTCTCAAATTCCAGGTTTAGTGGAATCAAGTACTCCTCATGGATTGAAAGGCCTTCAGATGCTTTACCCAAAATTGTAAATTTCATGACCCCAAGGTCTTGTATTTCCCCCAGGGGAGGAGCAAAGTTTACTATAGTTTATATAGGAAAATCACATTTTTGAATATCATTTGTTTATTTTTCATCGGAAAAAGTTCAAACCTGATTAGAATTATTACTTTAGGATGACAGTTTAATGAGACACACATAGTTAACCTTTATCAATTTCTTCTGAAGCACAAATGATTCAACTGACTCCTTTGGGACAGAGGGTTGGGGTGAAATGGGAAAATAAATATGTTGTATGTTGTGTCCTTTTGTTTGATGAAAAATTATAGCCAAGCAAAGCCAGGTTGCTCTGCCTATTCCTTCGGTCCAATTTCTGTAAAAACAAACCAACGTTTATCTCTACTTATTTCACATTCAGATTTCCTGCTGTGTCGGAAGTGTGGACATGAAGTTGTTCGAGCTACACATTTGATCAACATTCCAAGCAAGTTGTCACTCAGACAAAGAAATTCTACTCTTGGAGGTGTTCCAGGAATTCTTATTCAAAGGTTTAGAAATCCACATGGTAAGATAGAGCACCAGGTCATATTCTCCTTGTACATTTTCAGGAGTCTCTGTGTAAATCTTTCTTTTGTTCATATTTTGCCCTAGTTTTATTAAATTTGAGATTGGATTAGGATAATTTTGACATTTTGGTATTTTCTTGTTTTTTTTTTTTATATAATTTATTGAAGTGTAAACTGTTAGTATTACATATGTTATAAGTGGAAAAAATTCACTTTCAGTTTTGAATTATAACCCAGATTTTTTTTTCTATTAGAACTTTTTCAGGCTTATGTCCTCCATTGTTTGGGTAGCTTTGGATGATGTGGTGATGTAGTCTGCTGAAATGCCATAATAACAGATGTAAACCCTGTGTAAATAGATAAATAAAGTTTCAGGCATCACAGCAAATTGAAATCATGAAAGATAATTTTCTGATTGATTTTAACAATCACCTGTAAATAATGATATGATACAAAGGCCTGCTGATAGAAATTACTGTCATTTTAACTTCTTATATAAAAAAATGTAAGACATCATTTAGAAAGCTAATTTATAATCATTTTTAGCTCATCTGGACTGAAGGATCATACCGTTTTTGCTTTTTGCTCAAATATGGTCTGAAGCATTCTTGAATGAAGAGGAATCAATTTTGTATAAGTGGTGGGTCTCTATGCCATTGAGCAGGAGGGGGCAGGACCATTTATATGGGAAATAGAACAAATTCTTCAAAATCCCTCTATTTAAAATCCTTCTGTAGGAAAATGAGGATTCTGTCTCAATATTTGGTCTGAGGCATATATGGTTTTGCTGACCCCACTAGGACCGAGGGTTGGGGCACAATGGGAAATATATATGTGTGTGGTGTGCTTGGATATTTAGAATTCTTTTAGTTTTGATGAAGCAATTTCAGCTAATCAAGGTCAGGTGAGCAATACAGGCCCAATGGGCCTCATGTTTTAGCGGCAAGGGAGATGGGGGGGCTATAGTTTTACTCCTTATCTGTCTGTCTGTCCGAGCATCTGACCCTGTGTCGGTCAAAGTTTGATAGGACTCTAGTAGCTTTATTCCTTCAGTGATTCTCATGAAATTTCACACACCTATTAAGTATAGAAATATCTTTGAGTCGTAAGGTCAAGGTCACTGCTATTAGTGTTGGAAAATCATTATCTAATGGCATTAATTGTATGCTTTCTTTTTTTTCAAATGAACACTAAATATCACCATATTTATAAATCATTACAGTGGAGGTAATAGTTTGTGGAGGCTGTTAGGGAACATTTAATGCTGTGGCAATTCTCAGTGTGCTTGTTTTTCAGGTATGAATTTCGAAATTATAACAGCAGGCAAAGCAGATGTTTTAGAAGATGTACAAGTAAGTCTGAAGGAAGAATGTATATCTGGATACTTTAATTTCCTTCCAGTCTAACAGGAAAGTCAGAAGAGGGAAATATATAATGTCATGTTTTCTTGTGAATACTTGTTCACCAAAAGTGTAAGTCACAAAATAGCAAAACTTTGTAGACATGTTGAGATACGATGTTAAGATATTTTTAACATACTGTAATCTAAACCGTAGCCAACATTTCATTTTGATACTGATGCCATGAAATCACCAGCACTTGGTCCTGGCCATCACTCTGTAATGGCTTTATTCTGTGTTAATTTGATTTTGGCTGATCTTGGGTATGATGGATGGAGATACTTTTTTACTGAGATTTTCTCTGTGGTTGCATAATCAAAAGTGCAGATAAAAAAAGTTATATTTGGTTCAGGTTGACTATGAGTCAGAGTTATGATCCTTGGAATTTGTATGTACATGCAGTTCAAAACTTATTATTTGTGCCTTGTTAGCTATTAATTGACCTTGGCATTTAGCTTTGTTTAACCCAGACAAGTCAGTGTACACCTTTAAAAACCAACATCAAAAAAGTGCGTTCATACATGTATAGTTTTCTCAGCAATGGTTTCTTACACACAACATCACTACATACTGCTTTACGTAGCATTATAGGGACGAGGGATGTGTCGATGTGTGACAGTGAGTACATGAGTGAAGCATAATTCTCAAACTTTAAAGATATTCAAGGGGAGGACAATCATTTAATTGACATCATGTAGTTTAAAATTTGGTTTTGTTGATAAATGATGATGTATGGACAATGATTTTGTTATGGATGATGATGATGATGATGATGGTGGTGGTGGTGGTGGTGGTGGTGATGATGATGATGATGATGATGGTGGTGGTGGTGGTGGTGGTGGTGATGATGATGATGATGGTGGTGGTGGTGGTGGTGGCGGTGATGATGATGATGATGATGATGGTGGTGGTGGTGGTGGTGGTGGTGGTGGCGGCGTCGTCGTCGGTGTCGTCGTCGTTGTCGTCGTCAGTGAATGTTAGAGCATGTAAATGTGATTTTATGTCATCAAATTTACCATATAAAGTCTTTCAAAAATGAAAAAAAAAATAAAAAAACAAATTACACATTTTTCTCCAAGGGCCATTCTGTTTTGCATTGCCTCGTTATTTTTTTTTCATATCTGAATGATGTGAAATTTTACCTTTAATACCACTTAAAATGATGGCTATTGTTTTGCTTTGTTATACAGAAATACAGTGATGACACATGGTTTCCTAACTACAGCTGGTGGATAATTACATGTCCTCATTGTGGTCAACACATAGGATGGTGAGTGTAAAATTACATTGATTTATACAATAAATACCCTGCAGTATGCCTTCTGGGGCTGGGCTTGCATATTATCTCCTCTTCGAAGTCTCCTGGATGTCTTATCTATGACTGAACTTTGTTATTGATTTTCTTATTCAAAGACTTGTGGTTGGCTTATTTGTAACTGGACATTGTTGTTCAGATCTTATTCAAAGTCTCAAGATTGGCTTATTCATAACTGGACATTATTGTTCAAAGTCCCGGTTTAGGTTTATTTTTGACCGGACAATTTATTCAAAGTCTCTGTATGGGCTTATTTTTTTCACATTTTTATTCAAATTATAATGATAGTGATATCAGTCCTTTTGTCTATCCCACCAACAATACTATTATTTCTAAAAGTTATCACAGAAATCAAACTCAACTAATATACACAGTATTATGTAGGTGTCAGATGATAACAAAAAATTTTGAGGTCAAAGCTGCTTATTGCTTAAAGTACATTGTGATGCCTCCTTTTTGACTCACAAGAGTTCGTATTGGTGATAAAAGGTATTCTTTGATGAAGATGACCAGTTCAGTGAGTCAGTAATTCTTTATTAATCACTTATTAATTCTATATGGTTATATGATTTTTATAATTTACAATTTTGAGTTACAGGAATGTTTAGTTTAAGTCAAGGTCATTGTTACTATTTTTAGAAAATCATTATCAGAGCTCTGGTGGCTTCATTCCTTGAGGGATTCTCATCAAGGGATATGAATGGGCCAGAAAGGGACATGAACTTTTATTGTGCTCCCAGAAGGGAGAGCATATAGTTGCCACTTTGTCAGCCATTTGTCAGTCCATCATAATTTTGTCCGGAGCATAACACAAAAACTATAAGAGGTATCAACATAAAACTTCATGGGTAGTTAGATCTCAACAAGAAGACGTGCAGTGCACAAGAACCATAACTCTATTTGCACAATTAAGGAGTTATTGCCCTTTGTTATTTTTCACACTAAAATTTTGTCTGGAGCATTACTCTTAAACTATATGAGGTATCAACATGAAACTTCATAGATTGATAGATCTCAACGAGAAGGAGAGCAGTGCACAAGAATCATAACTCTCTTATTGCCCTGTTATTTTACATACAATTTTCATAAATTTTGTCTCATTCGGTGAGCATTACCGGTCTCTGAAAGCCCTTGTTGCTTTAGCAATACTCAGTATGCATGTTTGCTGTAAAAAGTACTCCACAGATATCTATTTTTTCCTTCAGTATTTTTTCATAATATCTTGATGCAGATATCCCATGTAACTTTGGTAGGTAAAATTATCTGAAAATTCTGCTGTTAGGAGTAGGTCTTCTCTTTAATGCATAAGATTGGTAAGTCTGAGGTCCTGTGTTTGAACTCTTGCTCTGATGTTAAAATCAAAAGATTTTGTTTCATTTTTGATGATGTAGGGACTTAGGAATTCTATATACTTTGTGTGACTGTAACTGGTATGACTGGGAGTATGTAACCCTGGTAAAATACTGGCTGCAAAATATGGATATGGTGAGGAGGTGTGTTTTGTATCAAAAGTAGGTCACTCTGACCTTCATTTTGACCTTCGACTTACATCAAATAAAAAGTTTGTCCAGGTTCTACCCTCTATACAACTTGTCACATGAACTTTGTACCTAGGGTATTAGTTCATCTTGGTGAAGAAGTCTGACATGTAATACAACTAAGTCACTTCGACCTGCATTTTGACCTTTGACTTACATCAAATGAAAAGGTTTTCCTAGCTAACATCTCCCTCACTTCTAGTCAATGGATCTTCATAATTGGGTTATGGATTTTCTTTGATAAGACAATTGTGTCTTATGACAAATGTGGGTCAGCATTTTGACTTTGACATCGACCTTCATCAAAGAAAAAGTTTGTCCAGGTTCTATCTCCTCCTGTAACACTGCTAGTGACTAGGACATCTAACTACAAGCATGAGTTCACTTGCAGTGCATTTTGTCATATACATAATGTAATTTCACTGGGGGAAAGTACTTTCTCTACCCTCTTGATGGTATTGTTTTGTTCTTATATAGAGATAATATTAAGTGATTAAGACAAATGGTGAACAAGGATATGTATTCCTGATCAAAAGATCACAAGAAATTTCTTTCTTCTGTTTCAGGACATACAGAATAAATTCTCAGGGAACATCAACAGATACCAGACCAGACCAGTTCTATGGCCTTGTATTAGAAAATTTACTGGATTTAAAAGGTAGGTCCTCTATCTGATACAAACAGGTATTGAGATATTTCTCTCAGTATGGGGAGATTCCTATCGGATTGGGGAGGTTTCTATCAGTGTAGGGATATTGCAAGCAGTATGGGGAGATTCCTATCTGTATGGGAAGATTTGTCTCTGTATGGGGATACAGCTAGCAGTATGTGAAGATTCCTATCTGTATGGGAAGATTTGTCTCTGTATGGGGATACAGCTAGCAGTATGGGGAGATTCCTATCCAGGGCTCTCGATCTGCCAGATTTGGGGCAGATATTTGGCCCCATTCCCAAAGCAAAATAGTATCTTTTTTTCCCAATTTAGACCCCAAGTTTTTCCAATTCTAAGGAAAACACCATTATTTTTCCCAATTCAAAGGGCCCCGAGCCCCAGTCCCAAAATGGGGTGTGAGAGCTCTGCTATCAGTATGGGAAGATTTTTCTCTGTACAGGGATATTAATAGCAGTGTGGGGAGATTCCTATCAGATTGCGGAGGTTTCTTTCAGTATAGGGATATTACAAACAGTATGGGGAGATTCCTATCAGTATGGGGAGGTTTGTCTCTGAATGGGGAGATTCCTCTCAGTATTGGAAGATTTGTCTCTGTATGGGGAGATTCCTATCAGTATGGGAAGATTTGTCTCTGTATGGGGAGATTCCTATCAGTATGGGGAGATTTGTCTCTGAATGGGGAGATTCCTCTCAGTATTGGAAGATTTTTCTCTGTATGGGGAGATTCCTATCAGTATGGGGAGATTCCTATCACTGTGGGAAGATTTTTCTCTGTATTGGGATATTGCTATCAGAATGGGGAGATTTGTCTCTGTACAAGGATATTAATAGCAGTATGAGGAGATTTGTCTCTATATGGGGAGATTCCTATCAGAATGGGGAGATTTGTCTCTGTACTGGGATATTGCTAGCAGGATGGGGAGACTCATATCACTGTGGGAAGATTTGTCTCTGTACTGTGGAGATTACTATCAGTATGGGGAGATTTGTCTCTGTACTGGGATATTGCTAGCAGGATGGGGAGATTCCATCAGAATGGGGAGATTTGTCTCTGTACTGGGATATTGCTAGCAGGATGGGGAAATTCCTATCAGTATGGGAAGAGTTGTCCCTGTACAGGGTTATTGCTAGCAGTATGGGGAGATTCCTATCAGTATAGGAAGGTTCGTCTCTGTATGGGGATACAGCTAGCAGTATGGGGAAATTCCTATCAGTATGGGAAGGTTCTTCTCTGTGTGGGGATACAGCTAGCAGTATGGGGAGATTCCTATCAGTATGGGAAGGTTCATCTCTGTATGGGGATACAGCTAGCAGTATGGGGAAATTCCTATCAGTATTGGAAGAGTTGTCCCTGTACAGGGTTATTGCTAGCAGTATGGGGAGATTCCATCAGAATGGGGAGATTCAATTATGTATGGGAGATTTCAACAGGTTTAGGGGTTTCCTACATGTTAGGAGGGATTCCAAAATATGTAAAAGATTCATTCAAGTACAGAAAGACAATATTAAGAGATTCATGCAGAAAATAAACCATAGTTTCATAAATGGCTGTATTGCAGTTTCCCATGGTTTATACTCTGTGTATAATGCATGGTGATATGATATGCATGGTCCATTGAGAGTCATTCTTTATTTTGCTTGTTGCTTTATTTAAGATTTCTGTAATGTCTGGTGTATTATTGTTAGAATGATAATAAATTGATTTTTATACCAGTAGTAAGCTAATATTTTCCATATTTCAGAAGCGGAATCATTAATTCACTTTCCCAAAGCCTATGGCTTCTAATGGTAACTCTGTGCCACTGGCCTCATACTATGCAGCACACAAAGATTCTACACACAACTCAACTGTGATAACTTAAATCTGTGGAGAGACTTTCTCCGAAAATTTCTAATCTGACCATTCCCTAATCTGATCTGTTAGGCAACTACAATTAACCTTCAAGTACTTCTGAATATAAGTTTTCTTCAAGGCCATGTGAGCTTATTCCATGGAGCAGTGTCCATTGTCCTTCCCTCGTCAGTTGTCTGTCCATCTGGCATCAACTTTTCCATTTAAATGACTCCTTCTCAATATCCAACAGACCATATGTCATGGTATTTGGCTGGTGGGTTGCTTGAATAAATCTGGACAATATCTTCAAAAAGAAATGACCTTGACCTTTATTCAAGGTCACAGTGGTTGAATTTGTTAAAACTTCTAAACAACTGCTTCTGACTAACCAAAAGGCATAGAAGCATTGGTTGCTAGGTTCCTAAAATGAATCCTGACAATTTTACAAAAGAATTGATCTTGACCCTTATTCAAGGTCACAAGGGTGAAATTTCTTAAAACCATAAAAGAGCTTCTTCAGACTAACTAAAAAACCCAAAAGCATACTTGGCTGATAGGTCTCTGGGATGAAGCCCATCTAAGTTTGCAAGAAAGAAATGACCTTTAACTATTTTCAAGGTCACATGGGTCAAATTGTCAAAATCAGTAAAAATAACTTCTGGTAAACCAAAAGTCTGAGAAGCAGGATGTTTTTGGTCCAAGTCTGACAAATTTTGACAAAAAAATAAATCTAGATTACCTATAATCCTGCTCATAACTATGACTGTATAGAGTTAAGAATTAAAAGCAGTTTGTTGTGGAAATGGATTGGATATGCCTATTTGAATGTAAATGGTGTATGTGTTAATGTATTTGTGATAGATACTAATTCTATTTTTAATGAACATTGAATACCAGTGAGTAATACAGGTCCATTGGGCCTCTTGTTTTTTGTAATGGTTCAAATTTTTATAGTTTCAAAAAAAAAGCTTGAAGTAAAGGGGATGTATTTTGGTTTTGCAGTAGCATCTAAAGGTCTTTGGTTTCTCTTCTAATTAAATATAAGTAACTCAGAAATGGGTTTTTAGATGAGATTATTAATCTACGGATACTGATGTAAATATATACAAATAGCATTTATCGTGTATGATATCAATATAATAATACACTTAGGTATTTTCTTAAGGTTGCCAAATCTATGATGTTAGTAGTATTTCATATAGAATGACTGATTCAAACCTGAGATGTCAAGTTTAACTGCCAATTCTCAGTTACCTTCATCTGACATATGACCATTAAAGTAAAAGTTCACTGATATGTGTCACATGTTTTGGATGATATTCAAATCAACAGGCTAATTTTTCTTCTCTTTAAGCAAAGATGTGACAATCGAATTGAAGTAGGTAAGTATGTAAAAGATTGATTTAGCAATAGAGAGAGCAATCTGTTCAACAACTTGGTGAAAGAAATTGATCCATCTTGATACTCTTAAGTGAATCAGATTAAAATAGTGAGGAGCGGGGTCATAGATGCAATGCATATCTAATATAGATATTTCCAATGCACACTCTTAGTTGTAGACTTGTGCTGATCATTTTGAATATGATGAGTACTTTCTTTATCATTTGAACTGTATCATAAAATGGTCACTGAAATGTCCTACATTAGTCGTGCAAACACTATCATAATGTATACCGATGCATAACACACTGTATTTATACACTCTCTGTTTTTCCTTTCATTTTTTGACTCTTTCTTTTTAAAACCAATTATAGATACTGGATATACAAAATGCAAAACTTTACATGTAAGTGTTTGGTTTTATTTATTTTCTGTTTTTATTCAAATGAGGGTTTCAGAAATTTACACAGTGACTGGGCTAAAAGATGCTGTGAGGTGTTTAACTGGTAAATTGTTAACAATTTAGTGAGGTAGACTATATTAGATCCCTGCCATGAAATGGCAAATAGGAAATATTTTGAACTTATTGTTTGTTTGTTATGCTGTTCAGATCCACACTTGTAAAGTGGATATAAAGATATATATATGTATAAAAATCACTCTCCAGTGTTGTTCAGTTCAGAATCTGGACATTACTGGAGTGTACTGGAAATAGTTAATGAATCACTGCCTGTTTATTTGTAAAAATGTTATTTACATGAAATAGAATATACCAAGTCTGTGGACACATATATAACATTTGCTCAAGTCATTGTTTGTATAAATTGTTCCGAGTTCTGTACAGATCACGTTTTGATGCATTTTACGGAAATAAATTTGTTGTTAAAAACCAAGGGGTCAAATTGTTGACCTCATCACTGCCACCAAGTATACTTTATAGATTTAATTATTGCTAGACAAGAAATGTAAAGTTGATAATGTGTACCTCAGGTATACACACCATGGTGTTCCATAAATTGATGATTTAATGTCATAATGAGATGATTTTGTGTGATGTGTAGCTCCTGACATCCAAATGTACATAGAACTAATTATACAATTAAAGATTGCCAAAGTCTTCATGGATGACATTGAAAAGGAGGTTTCTCACTGAAGTTTCAAACATCCTTGATTAAGTTAAAAAAAAAATAAGATCTCAGATTCATATATATCCATTGTATAATCAAGGTTGTCTCCAGAGAGACACTGATTTGGACTTGTTAAATATCTTACCTATATTTACATATGGTATAGATATATGTGTAAAACTGTATATATTTTATGTAAACCTACAGATATTTGTTGTATTTTAACTAACATGTGAAGATGCCTTGAAATTTATGTACAACTGCAGTTGTCTCCCTTTGGACTGTAATGTGTTTTTATATATGTGCCATGTTTGACACGTCTTTAAGACCATCATGCTGTTATTGTATTTTCATTAGGTTTGATTCTCAATCCTGAATGGTGTATATTGATGCTGTTTTGGTGGTTTAATGTATGTGTTTTTCTAAAGATAAGCTTTTAATTTGTATCATGATCATTTCAAGTCTTTAGCATGTTATAATTTCACTTTATATGTTGGGTTGATGTCTCTTCTTAAAAAGCATGTACAGAATTTATGCTTCATTTCTACCAAGAAAACAAATTGTAACTTCATTATGTAACCTTACCATTTACTCCACGATCTACACATTTGATAAAAATAAATTTAGATTTTATATGGGAAATATATTTGTTTGTTATTTTGTAAAACCAAATACATGTCATGTTTTTGTCCTATAGTAAAATACTTTACACCAATTGTTAGCTGTTAACAGGGCAGTAAACCAAACAAATGATCCATATAAGGATTTTTCGCTCTGTTGGTCTGAGACCAGGTTAGCCCTTGTCATTGTCTCACATTTGTCCACCAGTCCTTGTTCTTACTACCCCTCCTAAGATTTCTTGTTTCAGAGGGCAATAATTTTTCCAAACAAGGAGAAAATTCTATGAAATTAAATTGCATAAACAAGCTTACAAGAAAAAAATGACAAAATGGGTAATCATGAGTGAAACGTAATCTCAATTTGGTACAGTGTTAAAATAACAATATGAAAAAATAGCCAAAATAAAGATGAAATAAAAACAAGAAATATTAATAAAAAAAAAACCACAAAAAACACACACAAAAAAAACCCCACAAAAAACACACACACAAAAAAAAAACACACAAAAAACAACAACAACAACAACCCCCCCCCCCCCCCCCCCCCCAAAAAAAAAAAAAAACCAAAAAAAAACCCCAACAAAAACCCCGACAAAAACAAGAAACGCCAGGATAACAAAGATATAAATAGTGTTGAAAAGGGAAACAACACAATGGAACTTTTACTTAATACGTAACCCTTCATTACATAGCCACATGAAAAAAATGAAAATGAATCTAAAACTTAAGTTCAATGGGACTGGTAATAAAAAGTAGGACGTAAACAAGTTCAAACATTTATAAATGTACTTGATTTAGATCACTTTAGCACAAAGTTACGAACACCAAATTAGGAAAAATTGATTCCAAAGAGCACAGCTTTTATTAAAAAAAAAGAGACCACACTCGAACGTAACAAACATTTCATTTAAAAATTCATCAATCATGTTTAATCGCATTATCTTTAATAAGAAAATCGGAAAACGAAAGAAAAAAAAACATCCAACCTAAAGTGGGCATAATGCTATCAAAAATGGCTATAACGACATGCATTGATATAAGAAAGACAATATTATGAACAAAACAACAACGGAAATTCCTGGTACGGTCAGACGGAGTGCATGTGATCAGTACATGAATAGATTTTAAGCAATGTTGACTGAAATAAATAATGTTTACTTTATTAGTTCAAACAGAGATCAGTTATGCTGACTTGCACCACTTGTTGGCGGTGTCATCTCTGTCATTCTGTGGTTGGTGAATCATTCCAATAATTCTAAAATGGCGTTACTCCAGCAGACAGACTAGAGAATACATCGTTGTTCAAAAGAAATGCTTTTCACGTTCGATCATTAACTATAGCTATCTATCGTACATGTATGCTATTAGTCATACACCAATACTATGGGTTATTCAGGAGACGTTTTGAGGTTTAAAGTTAGTTCACTGTTGTTGTTTTTTTTAAAGCAAACCTGTTTATAAAGTGTCCATCTTGATCGCCCCTTCCGCCCCCACACCCCCTCCCCCCTTTACCACTCTCTACTACATCACCAAAAGCAGGTAATTCCTCTCACACCTCAGGTAATAACCATGATATACTGAATCCTTTCGACACTGAATAGAGCTTAACTCTGAAAATACAGTGTTCACAGTATTAGAGTTAATTCACAAGACATCTGCGACACGAAAATCAATGATGTTGAGTTTTTTCAGTTGTGACGTCTTATAAAAAAAAATCACCAACCGCATTAGATAGTTGACGTCAAGTTATAGCAATCTAGGGATGCCGACGACGGTACGGTACTGTCGCGTTCAAATTAGAACGCCACAAGATTTTTTCGATGCATTTATGTCGTTCTTTTTGTCTGTTCAATGCATGGATTGGTAGTGTAAGTTTTTATATAAACACATATTAATTTCGTCCACTAGGGATAAAGTACGCTATGTATAGTTTGATGAATAAGTCAGTTACTGTCAGTCTTCGGAAATACATGGAAACTGCGGTAGCTGAATCAGCGAGGCGTTTGACTTCAGTACGGAAGTTCGGGTGAAGGCGCGAGGTCCGTGGTGCGACCCTTGGCGGTGTGTGTGTGTGTGTGTGTTTAACGTGATCGAAGCTGAGAGCTTATATGTTCTTGGTCAGTGCCTTTGAGTCAGTGAGGTAACTACAAGTCACTTCATGGAGAAGACCTCTCCTACGAATATTACCAGTGAACTGATAAACGTAAAGTTATATTCTAGATCTAATCCAACGATTTTTTTTCTTCATTCAAAGTCCAACTTGAAATGACAAACATCTTTAAGATGTCGATAGCCATATACATATTGCCGTTATAATCTGTTACCTCAGTCTCCAGCTGAAATTCTGTAACATATCATTCTCGGCAAATCGACCTCGACAACATATACGCGTAATATATTTTTCCCTCGTACATCTTTGTGTTGGGAATTTCAATGTCGAATTATTCTAATCAGATAAATTGTCTCCATTTGCAGTTCCACATGCGCGAGACTGAAAATTCTGCCACAATAAAAGATTTTTTTCTGGCACCTACTACTCTGAAAATTATTCGATATTTCATCCGAGTTTGGCGTAGCCCGTGGGAGCCTCAACTACCCACACAGCCTCTCCACGTTTTTTTGCCGATGGTGCCGCGTAAACATTATTGACCGCAAATAAAAATACCATACTACCTTTCAAGAGCGTGGGTGGCATTTTCTATTCCATTTTAAAAATTATTAATTAAATAGAATATATCTGAAATTTTAACAATGACATGACCTACGTTTTTGTAGAAATGTTCGGGTGTAGGTGTCACCAGAGACATATATGACACAGACGTGATATGTACGTCTCTGGTATCACCTACGCCTACATGCGGATGAATACACCGATGCGTAAAAAAATCCGCGAAAACGCACGTTAGGGTACATGCTTGACAGATCGAGTGAGATAGAAAAATCTAGGACGAGGTATTACGTTGGATATCCCTGTCTGAGGTACGAAAAAAGCTTGGCCCCTCTCCCCCAACCCCACCCACCTCGGATTGTGACCGTTCAATCTCACCATTAATAAAGTGAAATTTTCTGGGTTTTAAAATTATTTTTTAACAACTTATTGTTGATTTTTTTTTTATCTTTTGTAAATCTATACAGTTTCGGAATTTTTACGGTAATCGGAAAGTTCCTGCATTTAATAAACAGATATTTGACATAGAGGATAACCAAATTATTGGTTGCCTCGGCCCTCTCCGAATATTAACAGTGTAAATTCTAAACAAGTCAACTAGGATTGAGACGTCATTTGGCGCCCTGTAAATAATAAACTAGATTTAAAACTTTGATATAAAACTGTTTTGTGATCTATCTAAAACATCAATAAGTGAAAGTCATTCTGGCCGTCCTTTTTATCTGTGGCTGTTGGTCATACCTATAATTCTTCACTTCCATATATACAGCGGTATATAAGCCAGAAATAATTAAATAGTACTCCTGTTTGTGAAATCAAAATAATGCGACTGACTTTAACTAAAATGTTAAACTTCAAAAACTTCGAAATGCATTCAGAAGGTTCTGATTTTTATCACCTAGAAATGAAGTTAATAAAAATATATGCAGTTGGAAAAGCTCTTACAATGTTCTATATGTTTTAGGACAACTCTGAAGAGAAGTCCGGGAGATGTATTCGTAGTCGCTCCCTATCCATCCGAAACAAAGTAAGCGATTAATCTACCTTCGTTAGCCAGTCGCAAAACCTCAATTATTCACTGCGGAGGTCGATAAAGTACAATTCAAGATGGCGGACCAAGGTAAACAATTTTCGTTCGCTTAGCATTTTTATCTAAATTTTGACCGATTTCATGGTCATTATGTTGTCATTAATTTCATATAAGCGATATAGAAAACTCACATTTCATTTTATTTGTAGCTGTATCATCAACACCTCTATTTTGTTTTGTTAAATATTTAACGTGCGTTGGACAAGTTCACATACGTTCTGACCGGCATTTCGGTAGCTAAGGCCACACATAAACATTACCTCTATATTATGTACCCCATCAACTCTCTTAATATCCAGTATTATCATATGTTAAAATGTGTAAATATTCAGTATATGTTTTACTTAATAAGTGACATAACATTTTTGTCTTGTAATTATGATTTTTATTTGTTTTCAGGTATTTATAATAATATATTAAAAAACTACTTACAATGTACTATTGTTGACATTTTATGGACCGTAAAAATGAAATTAAGAAAAATTATTTATAATTTTGTAACGGTCTATCTGATGTATCTTATTGCTGTTTTCATTTGTAACAGAGAGCTAGTTGATAAAAAATGCAATTTGCATTAATGCCAAGTGAGAAATACACATTCCTTGCTGGCAACATGTGTGCTAAAATCAATGAATATGTTCTGTGTGTATGATTACTTTCTTTGTTGTACAGCCTTTATGCAGTTGATCATCAGAAAGATAAGAAAGCTTCAGGAATAATGCATAAAGAGTTATATCCTTCAGGTTTTCTTTAACTGGGTTCATGTTTTCAAAAAGCATTTTCTTTTTCAATTGATATTTTGAATTATGCTTTTTTTTGTTGGCTGTTTACATAATCGATAACATTAGATTGATATAAAATAAAGTTGAAAATTATTTTTGATAGTTCAGGCAATAGGTATCAAGAAGACATTGATTTCTTTAATTCATTCAACCAAGATCTACATGTCTTTTCTTTAAATATTTTAACATTACAGTATCTTTCAGTAATGTCATTAATAAGTTATAGTGACTATTAACAATACTAACCCTGGGTGTTAAGTGGAGCGTTAAAATTGATCTACAGGAGTAGATAAATATATAAGAAAATAATGATTATAAGCCTATAAAGATGAAATTTTGACTGTGATAATAAGATGATTCATCACTAAGTAGGAATGTTAAAAAAGTGTATTTCTCATTGATGTGTTAATATAAAAAAGAAGCTGGCATATTTAATCCATTATCAAACTGGTAATTTACAGAAATTTATGATCTACACAAGATACTCTCACTGCCATTATGAAACTATAACCTCTTTGGAGGGACACTGCATTTTAACTACCTTCCTCTCCCAGCCTACCCTTTGACCCTTTCTTGATATACAATATTTGATGGACATCAATTGCACCTATGATACCCTTGCATCTGTTAGTTTATCCCAAGTTACAAAAAAATGTATTAAAACTATTGATACAAAAAGGCAATGTAACAAATAATACAGTTCTTTGTTGACATTCTCTACAGCAGATTATACCACACGCTGTAACATAAGTCCTTTTCATACCATTGTATCACACATACTGTATATATCTATTTCTTCAGTGTTGATTCAAAAATCACTTATTCATATACTGAATGTTTATGACTTCATCACAGAAATGTAAGATTTAAGCAGCCAATATCTATACAGCTATCGTACCTGAGATTTATTATTAAGTCTAGACAGTGAAACATTATATTTCCTATCCATGAAATCATTAAATTAACTTCCTACAGCCAGGGTGTCCCTTTTCCTATCCTGTTTTACGGTTATTTTCCAAAGTTAGGGAATTGAAAAGTGTCAAAGTATTTTTGTCCTTTATACATGTATTTGGTTACCATGGCAATAGACTAGAACTAAGGAATGTTAAGGAGTGCTGAAACTAACCACACAGGCCTCGGATAATGAAATTACGGGGCATTTTATTTCAAACTGTTCAGCACATGTGCTATTCCAGAAAAAGTAAAGTAAAAAAATATGGATTTTTTCCTACATATGTCCATAACGTCATTTAAAGATTTGAAATCCTGAAAAGTCAATAGTTGGTCTGATTGTCTTTGTGAACTTAATGGAGAATTTTCAAAGCTTTTTACTTGAGTTCAAGATATTTGGTTTATAAGGTACTGAACATTTAGATTAACATGGATTACTGAAATGAGGTTCTCGTAGTACTAGTGGTAGTTATGGGTTTGTTTGCTGAGGACATGTCAGAGTTGATTTCAATGAAGGACATTTACACAAGAGCTTGTATATGTATACATTTAAAGTAGTATTTATCAGAGATAAACAGAGAAACTTTGTGTTTGAAGTGTTGTCAGCTTCATTTGGCAGAAAGTAGGATAAAAAATTATTTCCAATGTCTTGTCAATATATTTATGATACAGGATTTATTAATTTCAGATAAGCAGTATCATTTTCTTTCTGTTGAAAACTGTGAGCTTGAAGAAATGATCTTAAGTTTTTAAGCTAGATACTTTATAGAATTTAGATTTAAGAATATGCTGGGTATAATGTATTAGTTTAAACAACTTGTGCAAATAATTAGCATATTTTGTAATATTTTACCTGGAATATATCAAAGCAAATATCCTGAATTTGTAAACTGTATGTAAAAAGGCACTTAAAATTTAAGTAACTGTAGAGGGATACATTACATTAAAGTTAGATTTTAGGAGCTACAGGTAATATTGAGAGATCTATATATCACAAACTTCAAACTTGATTTCATTTAAGGGTGTGTCTACTCCTGACATGAAAGGTGTATAATTATACCCCTATGTCATTAGTCATACATGTTGTGTTTTAAATACCAGGGGTAACATAACATTTTCGACACTGACATACTGGACGAGTTATTTCTTGTGTAGATTAAGTTAAATGTCTAGTAAACCCACTGTATTACTTCAGCACTTGTTTCGAACAGACACATCATTGTAGACACACAAAGAAATTATACTAGATACTCTGATCCAGTATCAAACAGAAAACTTCCTGAGGAGAAGTTGTAATTTGCTTTGAATTGGTTTTCCAGCATGCATGATGAACTTTCACCATACTGATGTACCAAGTTCTATATATGTGAAAAGATTTCAGTGTACATTGGTCATTTAATTATAAGTTTACAGTGTTAAAGGTTGGCCTTTATTGAGATCAAAGGATGATCCATATATGAGATCCCTCAAAACTTAACTCCTCTGTTTGATTTCCTATCTTTTCTTATCCGCTTAATGGCAGAAAGACTGTATTAGTGCATGGACATCATACCTGTGAAATACATATACTTAAATAGATAAAAACAGGGTGTTTCCTTTACAAACTTGGTTCCGATCTTATCCGCTTAATGGCAGAAAGACTGTATTAGTGCATGGACATCATACCTATGAAATACATATACCTAAATAAATGAAAACAGGGTGTTTCCTTTACAAACTTGGTTCAGATTCACAATATGGTGGCATGTTTTCAAGTTTTACACCTGATTAAACTTTGGTGCTTGTTCATTCACTTTCCGATTTCATTGTAACTAAAAAACAATGCCTCAGTGTTTCATGACGTTTTACAAAGTAACAATATTAAGTCATTAACACAGATTTTATTGTATTTAAAAAACAATGCTTAGGTGTTAGAATTGATTTTTAAAGTGTTTTGCCCAAGGAAACAACCATGGCAGAATGGATCTTAACATCCTATGAATCACAATCAGCCATGAATAGGGAGTGTCGAAGCGCTCATTTCAAATCTTCACCAAGTTGAAGAATAATGGTGGCCCTCCTTCTTCCACAAACTTTCCATAGGCATTCGAAATTAGTTTCTAGGGTGTTTTCATGGCAAAATGGAAAACAAATCAGTGTCTCTAATCAAGGATGTTTGATTATATTAATAATGATTTCTTGATATGATGCAAAAAGGGTTTTGGTCATGTGACTGGCCATATGGGTTTTAAATGTTTTCTCCGTACTTGCAAATCAAAAGATCCTCTATTCTCTTCCGTCCAGGTCAGCAATCGGTAAGAATAGAAAGTTATAACATAAAGTTCCATGATATACATAAGTCTAAGACTACCTGTTGCATAAATTACATTATCAACACATTTATACATCATTTATCTTACAATCCTCTAGGGGAACAAACACTTGTGATGTACTTTTTGCTCAAGGTCAGAGAGTGGGCTTATTACAGGACATTGAGACTGGTTTTAATCTTACTACACGGCAATCTGTATTAGTGGCACAAGAAAAGTATAAATCCAGGACTCAAATATCTGAGACCCAAAAATCACCTTGCCAGTACATGTAACACTATATTTGTTGATTATCTGTCGCAGTTGAACCAATCATGTTGTCATCACTCCATACCAAGTTATATATTTTAAAAACTTCTTAGAGCCTTTTATTTTGCCGAAATAGAGGGTCAGCAAGATGAAAATTGAAATTGAAGTTAGTGTTTGTTTTTTTTTAAAAGTAATTTTAAATATTTTTTCATTGTAGCTAATATGAAAATTCAGCGGAAGCCATGTCGCTCCTGTGGCAGACAGTTTGTGCAAGAATCATTGGTAATACTTCCTGACAGCTTGTCCTATTTGTAGCAATAGAAATCCTAAAAATGGTACCCAAGGTTTCATGTCAAACTTATATTATCACTTTTATCACTTTGAAGAATTAACAAAAACCTGAAATTCAATTTATTAAAAGAGAAAGTATGGAGAGTCTCCAATTTATGTGTTATGTACAGGAAATGGATTGTTATAAAAAAATCATCTTCTCCCTTTCTAGGCCAAACATGAACCTATTTGTATGAAGCAAGCAGCGAAAAAGAGGAAAGTGTTTGATTCAACCAAACAGAGAGCTGAGGGTACCGAAGTTAGCTACAGACAAATGAAGCAAGCACAAAAGAAGGTATGTTCTCAGGTAGAATAAACTCAGCAACAAAGACTGTCCATTTTACAGATCAAGACAGGAGAAAGAACATAAAGAATTATGATTCCAGTCACAGTTGAATAGTAATTTATACTTCACACATGTAATTAGTGGTTCATGATTAAACCAAGGATTCCTGACTGTGGTTAATGGTTTGTGGAAAGTTCAAGGGTCATGAGTGTGAGAACTTCTCCAAAATTTATATTTATTTTCTTTTGAAACTTTCTTAAACTTTGAGTGGATGAAAGGAGGTTTTTAGTGTTTCCAAACAGAGCATTTCTGACCAACTTTAGAAAGTTGCAGTGAGATCATTTTATCAGAAAGCAACACAAAAGTCAAATCTGATAGTTAGGGATTCAATTTCTCATTAAAATTTCCAGAAAGTTTGGTGAGTTTTGAGGGTCGGCAATAAGTCCTTTATAATATTTTAAATGCATCATTTTGTAAGTTTTTGAGCACTTGCAATTAATTACTGTATATATTTTTTGATATTCAAAACAGGTTTTAAGCATGCTAAGTTGGAATTTTAATTCTAAATGCATATGTGATTTGAATATGTAAGAGAGTCAAAACAGGAACACCTCTAGAGATATGTAAAAGGTTTTTTATGGTTGGTTCTTTTCTGCCATATTCTTTTAGAAGTCTTGGCTTAGAATTCTTGTGAAAAGCTGTCATGTATATAACCAGAATATCAAAAGACTGACATTTTATTTGATATTTTATATTCTGTTAGGAGGTAAGGCCACCAAAGACAAATTGGAGGGCACAGCATCAGGACTTCATCAACACTGTCAGATCAGCCAGACAAGTTACCGTAGCCATGGAGCGGGGAGATCCCCTACCACCCCCTCCTCCACCTTCTATCAACCCAGGTATTCTGTCCTTTAGTCTGAAAAATCTTGTTGATAGATGAATGAAAAATCTATCTTTTTCCAATAATTTGTATATTATTTTTATACTAGGCAGTCGGTAAGAGGACACCTTAATCTTCGTCTAGTTCGCTAGAAAGTGGCGATTACACTTGATAGTGGGTTAGGATCACTACCAGACTTGATATTAATTCTGCATACAGATGATAATGAGATTCAATAGGCTTTTAATATACACCTTCATTCATTCTGACTCCTTTTCTCCAGACTATGTACAATGTCCTCATTGTGGCCGTCGGTTCAATGAGAAGGCTGCAGCACGTCATATCGGATTCTGTCAAGAACAACAGAAGAGAATTAGCACAAAACCACAACCCAACGCCAACGCTAAAGCCAAGATGGATGCCAGAAATTCGGTAAATATCAAGATATGTGGACCTAATCATGTAGAAAAGGTATTGACATTTAGGGTAGATGATATGCTATGTTATCATCAGACTTTTGGGGCTATGGACCCGTAGGGACAGTGACCTGCCAGGTATAGACTATTATTAGTAGGTACTGAGGTAGTGGTAATGATTTTACAGTTTGTAAATGGAACTTTGAAGGAAACTATATACTGGTTCCACTTCAGACGAACAAATCATGTGTATAATTACCTGATATATGTAAATGGTTGGTTGAAAAGTTTTAATGTTTATGTTTGACCTAACGGGAAGTGTATATATTTCATGTTATACAACTGAATTAACAGGAACACAAAGGGTACAATTTTCAATCCAAATTTTACAAGAGAATTTTTCATTTAGCACAACTAGTCTGTCCCCCTTCTCCAGCCTCCTGCCAATTTGATCCTCACATTTTCTATATGCCAACACGAAATCTGAAAAAAAAAACATATAGCAGCTGACTTTTAAGTTTCTTTTTGCAAGACATCAGACTTATTGTTACCTTTCCTTTAAAAATTAACAAACATCAATTATGGCTTCTTCTACCAGTACCAGCCACCAAAACTAAAGAGTAAAGGAGTGACACCATCACCATCAACAGGATACAGTAGTCCAGGAGCCAGGGGTTCCCCAGCAGCAACTAGAGGTGCACCAGCAGCAAGGGCATCCCCTTCATCAGGTCAGTGATTCTCCAATATTGACAACTGTCATCATTTATTGATATCTCAGATAAATCCTTGGTCTAGACTGTCGTGTTTTCAGTTTACTTACCCAAATAATACACTGAAGGAGTATGTAGGACTAAAACAGGCATTTGTTTCTACTGTTAGATGCTTGTTTCTGTATTGGTAGGCTTTCACAAGTTACAGGGAAGGTGTGAGGTAATACATGTAAAATTTCTATCGATTTAAATGCTACATCTGATATTCTAGGTTTGGACTTTCTGTCCATCATTCCCTGAAGGTGATACTTCTGACATCTGTAGATTTGGACTATCTGTCCGACATCTGTAGGTTTGGACTATCTGTCCATCAGTCCCTGAAGGTGATACTTCTGACATCTGTAGATTTGGACTATCTGTCCGACATCTGTAGGTTTGGACTTTCTGTCCATCAGTCCCTGAAGGTGATACTTCTGACATCATCTATGTGTAGAGGTTTGGACTATCTGTCTGACATCTGTCATCAGGTCCTGAAGAGGATACTTCTGACATCTGTAGCTTTGGACTATCTGTCCATCAGTCCCTGAAGATGACATCTGTAGATTTAGACTATCTGTCCGACATCTGTAGGTTTGGACTATCTGTCCATCAGTCCCTGAAGGTGATACTTCTGACATCTGTAGATTTGGACGACATCTGTAGGTTTGGACTTTCTGTCCATCAGTCCCTGAAGGTGATACTTCTGACATCTGTAGATTTGGACTATCTGTCCGACATCTGTAGATTTGGACTATCTGTCCGACATCTGTAGGTTTGGACTATGTGTCCGACATCTGTAGGTTTGGACTATCTGTCTGACATCTGTAGGTTTAGACTATCTGTCCATCAGGTCCTGAAGAGGATACTTCTGACATCTGTAGCTTTGGACTATCTGTCCATCAGTCCCTGAAGATGACATCTGTAGATTTGGACTATCTGTCCAACATCTGTAGGTTTGGACTTTCTGTCCATCAGTCCCTGAAGGTGATACTTCTGACATCTGTAGATTTGGACTATCTGTCTGACATCTGTAGGTTTGGACTTTCTGTCCATCAGTCCCTGAAGGTGATACTTCTGACATCTGTAGATTTGGACTATCTGTCCGACATCTGTAGATTTGGACTATCTGTCCGACATCTGTAGGTTTGGACTATGTGTCCGACATCTGTAGGTTTGGACTATCTGTTCATCAGGTCCTGAAGATGATACTTCTGACATCTGTAGGTTTGGACTATCTGTCCATCAGGTCCTGAAGATGATACATCTGACATCTGTAGCTTTGGACTATCTGTCCATCTGGTCCTGAAGAGGATACTTCTGACATCTGTAGGTTTGGACTATCTGTCCATCAAGTCCTGAAGATGATACTTCTGACATGTGTAGGTTTGGACTATCAGTTCAGTCTGTATACAATTTTTTTTTCAGGGGCAGATATCAGAACTGTATACTTGGTACAATTTACACTTACCCTACCTATTTATAGTTTTAGATGTCAGAGTGTCTTATACCCAAAATAGGTCTTGATTGTCAATGTGATTATAGTGAGATAAGGCTCTTTGAACACTGTGTTCATAACAAATTTGTATTGTTTGACTCATAACATCCAAATATATATGAGGACATCTTGATAAGATGGAGTGTTACATCATGTAATTGTATCCCTTGTCAGATTATACACAGAGTTATGTCCCTTTGTTAAGTGTTTGTCACTTTGTCATGGGCATCTCCTCTTCTGTGAATATATGTATACTATTCTGGTATCTCGAGTGATGATCTGGACAGAAATTGTCTGATACAAACAAGGAAAAGACAGATAACTTGTCCTTTTAAAGACAGAAAAATGCTAAGATTTCACTTTAGGTAAGGTGTCACTATTGTCAGAGAGGGAAAAAAGGACACCGACAACATGAAGGTATGCTTAGGTGGAAAGGAATCAGTGTTAAAAAACAGTAACCAGATTAGAAAGATAAAGTTTAGGTTACATTGAGGTAGGGATTCTGTACTGTTAATCTGAAATTGTTTCAACTTTCATGAGTTGTTAGAATTAATATTTTAAATTTGGAAAAAAAATTGTTCCTTTGTCCTTTATCTTAAAGAATAATATCCCTTCCATTTTGTTTACACTCTGTGTTTAGGAAACGAGTCCCGAAGTTGTGCCATCTTATGACAAGGTATCACATGACCAGTTAGAGCGTGATTAACCGATTGGTTTGATATCTCTGTAGGAATAAGTTAGATGGTCAGTCTTTCTGGGATTTTCAACAGTCGTTTTCATCAACTGAATTTTTATTGTGCTATATTTGCATATAACAAATGTATGGGATCACCATTTTTGGAAAAAATGAAAATTTATCATACGGTTCACATAACTATTGATATCTTAATCCTGGTGATATGTTAGCAGTTTAACATATACTGTAAGAGGGTTTTGGTTTCAATTCGTGTTTCCTGTGAGAGAACAAATTATTTATGATGTGTGTATCATCAAAAGAAAAGTGCTAACCTAGCTAGCTTAGTGTTAACTTAATCCCAGAAAGACTGACCTTAAGGCTGATATGCTGCCTGTATCTAAATTCACACTTTCAGAAAAATTCCATTTACTGAAAAGTTTTATAGATTCTTAAACTTCATATTTGGAACAAAAAATTCAATTTGACTTCTGGTTTATTCTGGATTTTCTTAATTACTATATGAAATTATTCATATATGAATAGTGATATAAATATAAGGTAGCATATCCCCTTAAATCAAATCTTATACAGTGAAACCCTGTATCAGGAAAGGGGATTTTTAATATTTCAAACAAGAAAAGAGTGTCTGTTTTTTGATGGTTTTTGTTACAAAATTATTTCTTCTTAGACTTTTCTGGCTGACATAAAATTAAAAGAAATAATTTTTTCTTGTTTTACATGTTTTCACTGGTAATACTTACATAAAAGTGGAATTATTCCTTATTGCAAAATATCTGTTTCTTGGTAAGGGAAATAACTCTTTCACTAATACTAAACTAATTTAATTGACTTTTCAAACAGTTTGTGACAATTGTAATACAAAAACCATATATCCAATATTTTTCATACTCTGTTAATTGTACGAAAATATTTTTGATTAATAAAATAATTCTGTGATACAAAACTACTTCACTGGTATTTAGAGAGCTTTATCAAATTTTTTTACTGCTGATGAAATAATTTTCACTGATACTAGAAAGATTCTACTGTTGAGACTTAAAGTGAAATATTGTGTTAGGCTGAGCGATTTATTGACAATGCTAGTGTAGATATTTAGATACCTACTAGCGATATGTTTTGCCAAGTGTTATTAGTGATTTGATTGAAGTGAGTTTTATCTGTTGTATAATTATTAACCAGAAATGATATATATATACATGTACTTAGATATAACCAGTCTCATTGTAACTTGAATACACTGTAAGGATGTGTTACTTCTAAAAAATGAAAATTGTCATGCTTATTTTCTTAATTTTTTCCTCCACATTAATTCACCCGGTACCTGTTTTCAGTTTGAGTACACTTCTGCATCTGATAAAGCCATTGTGAGATAAGAGAATCTTCTAATACTACACCTGCTAAGTCCCAGCAGATTAGAACAAAGCTTCCCAGAAGAATTGACCTACTAGGGATGGGTTCCAACAGAAAAGACCCAATGAGAAACCCATAGAATAGACCTATTGGACTCCCCACAGAATATACCTACTGAGATCCCCATAGAATAGACCCACTGGGATCCCCATAGAATAGACCTACTGGGATTCCCATAGAATAGACCGACTGAGATCCCCATAGAATAGACCTACTGGGATCCCCATAGAATAGACCTACTGGGATCCCCATAGAATAGACCTATTGAGATCCCCATAGAATAGACCTATTGAGATCCCCATAGAATAGACCTACTGGGATCCCCATAGAATAGACCTACTAGGATCCCCATAGAATAGACCTACTGAGATCCCCATAGAATAGACCTACTGGGATCCCCATAGAATATACCTACTGAGATCCCCATAGAAAAGACCTACTGGGATTCCCATAGAATAGACCTACTGAGATCCCCATAGAATAGACCTACTTGGATCCCCATAGAATAGACATACTTAGATCCCCATAGAATAGACCTACTGAGATCCCCATAGAATAGACCTACTGGGCTTCCAATAGAATAGACCTATTGGACTCCCCATTGAATAGACCTACTGGGATTCATATAGAATAGACCTACTGGACTTCCCATAGAATAGACCTATTGGACTCCCCATTGAATAGACCTATTGGACTCCCCATAGAATAGACCCACTGAGATCCCCATAGAATAGACCCACTGGAATCCCCATAGAATAGACCTACTGAGATCCCCATAGAAAAGACCTACTGGGATTCCCATAGAATAGACCTACTGAGATCCCCATAGAATAGACCTATTGAGATCCCCATAGAATAGACCTACTGGGATCCCCATAGAATAGACCTACTAGGATCCCCATAGAATAGACCTACTGAGATCCCCATAGAATAGACCTACTGGGATCCCCATAGAATATACCTACTGAGATCCCCATAGAAAAGACCTACTGGGATTCCCATAGAATAGACCTACTGAGATCCCCATAGAATAGACCTACTTGGATCCCCATAGAATAGACATACTGAGATCCCCATAGAATAGACCTACTGAGATCCCCATAGAATAGACCTACTGGGCTTCCAATAGAATAGACCTATTGGACTCCCAATTGAATAGACCTATTGGACTCCCCATAGAATAGACCCACTGAGATCCCCATAGAATAGACCCACTGGAATCCCCATAGAATAGACCTACTGGGATCCCCATAGAATAGACCTACTGAGATCCCCATAGAATAGACCTACTGGGATCCCCATAGAATAGACCTATTGAGATCCCCATAGAATAGACCTACTGGGATCCCCATAGAATAGACCTACTAGGATCCCCATAGAATAGACCTACTGAGATCCCCATAGAATAGACCTACTGGGATCCCCATAGAATATACCTACTGAGATCCCCATAGAAAAGACCTACTGGGATTCCCATAGAATAGACCTACTGAGATCCCCATAGAATAGACCTACTTGGATCCCCATAGAATAGACATACTGAGATCCCCATAGAATAGACCTACTGAAATCCCCATAGAATAGACCTACTGGGCTTCCAATAGAATAGACCTATTGGACTCCCCATTGAATAGACCTACTGGGATTCATATAGAATAGCCCTACTGGACTTCCCATAGAATAGACCTACTGGGATTCATATAGAATAGACCTACTGGACTTCCCATAGAATAGACCTATTGAACTCCCCATTGAATAGACCTATTGGACTCCCCATAGAATAGACCCACTGGGATCCCCATAGAATAGACCCATTGGACTCCCTACAGAATAGACCCACTGGACTCCCTACAGAATAGACCTACTTGGCTCCCCTGTGAATAGACCTACTGGGCTCCCCATAGTATAGACCTACTGGGCTCCCCATAGTATAGACACACTTGCTCTCCACAGATGAGACCTTCGTGACTCTCTAAAGATTAAACCTAGAGAATAGAATTGCTGGACTACCAGCAGATTATACCTCCCCAGGGCTCCCTTCAAAATAAACCTGGTGGACTCCATACAGAAAAGGCCTGCTGCACATGTTAGGCAACAAAACACACTATGTGTTGCACTAATATTTTATTGAAAAGACCTATCTTGCTTCTGACTCATTGACTCGTTTGTATGTTTGAATAATTTTGACAGGCACACATTGTAAGCTAGAGTTGTAATCTCACGATTCTGCTTCATTTCTGAAACTTTATTCTTGAAATACCACTCTTAAGAGTTTTTGTTTCCTTGTCCCTCTCAAGGCACACTAAACAGTACTTGCTAATGTGTGGACCTAATTATAACATTACTGGGCAGATAGACTGTTCAAACTAACCAACTCCATGTCGTATTTTCTATAAAACACATCTGTTTTAGCTCGAGATTCATTTGAAGTGAAGGGGAAATTTTAGAGGCGGATTCATTGACTCGAGCCTCCCTGTAAAATTAATGAAATTAATTCATTGTATAATTTCTACAATGAATGAGGAATAGTGCTCTCTTAATCAAGATTAGTACAGACTGTTACTGTATTTATCTTATTATACTAACCCATTACACGAAAATGTACAACAGATAATAAAACTAGATGTTCTTGAAGAGTAAGCATCTTCTGCTTCATCGATGGCACCCGACATATAAATCTAGGTCAATCTAATTACGTAATGTCACATTCCTAAAGGAGAACAAGCTAAATGACAATGGAATCACTGGGTTACTTTTTAAAATGTTCCCAAACAATTTAGTAAGAGATTTGTCAATTACCATATAACTGGTTATTTGTGAGAGGCATTCGGATGTTTGTCAATAACTGTTTAGTTGCTTATTTTGGGAGAGTGATATTTTTGCTATTTCATTGTACTTTAAAATGATTTTTAAATTTAATATGTGAAATAATGAGACATGTGTATAAGATGTCCTTTTAAAAGCTGATTGTGAAATTTTAATTTGTTTAAATATAGTTCAGTCATTTAGAAAAAAAAAATTCAAAAATTGACCGATGAACAATTGCCATTAATGTTTGTTATGTGAAAAGGGATTTAAGTATTTTTTATCAAAAACAAAGGTTATCTGATAACAAATTGAGGATTTTATTGATTATTTGAAATAACAAAAGTCATTTTGATAGCAGTATTTGTGCAGGCAATGTCATGTAAATATACAGTATTCCTTCAGTAATGTTCTTCGTCATATATATATAATCACAGATAACTGTTCTGTTGGTTGTTTATTTACTGTTACTTAGCAAATGTTGGAACAGCAGTAATCACACAATGTTAACTAATAATTTAGTTTACTTAAGAATATTTAATCGACAATTTTAATTGTATCCAGATTTCATAAAATTTTTGTGATTGAAATGGCTGTATGTCTTATGTTAGAATCCTTGGATGCCAGTTTTCAAATAAATTTAGAGCTACTGTTAAGTCAGTAATTTTTGTGGTCTCTAAGGGATTTATTTTCCTTGATTTTGGGGTGATCTTCACAACAAATTTATATGTCCATATACTATTGAATCAGTATAAGTAAAGCTATTGAGGTATATCTGACAACAAATTGAAATATCTATGAAATAGCAATTATTGGAAAGACAACGAAAACTGAACACCGTAAAGTATATATACGTGTTACAATATATGTTTGGAAAAGGAGACTTTCGGCTAAACTGATGAAAGGAAGAAAAAGGAGGTAAAAAGACAAGACAGTCAATGCTAGTGTACCAATCCTATATGTTTCTTTAACCTTACTGCTAGTGTATCAATGTGGTTTGTTAATTACAAAGATCTGATATTTACAGAATTATTCTCCATTTAGTATGTGTTAAGAAATCTTAAACATTAAAGTGATTTTCTTTATTTATCTCCAAATCAAGGCTTTACTAAATCCAGGATTGTCCTGAAAAATAGAGAAAAAAAAAACAAATCTGAGATGTGGAAATTTTTTTCATAACATCATTGTCATGTTTTCACTCACTGACATCCTAGGGTATCGTTCCAAATTAGAATAGTCTCTGATTAAGATTAAGAAAAAAAAGTCTGGATAAATTATGTGTGAGGATTTGGATAAACTTGATAGCAGTAAAAATGTAATGATCTGAAAATTGGTTAAATATATTAGATCATTGAAATAGTTGTAATATGAAAAAAACAACACATTATTTCTGACTTTGATTTACAGGAAGAGGAAGGACACCTGTTGGTACTACAGGAAGTGGGTATGGCAGACAACCAGCACCTGCCTCCAGGGGGCGTCCTTCACCATCAACAAATCAGTATCAGGTAAGTGTTTGAATTAGAGCTGATTATTTTCTGTGTGACATTTAACATTTTAAATACTTTTGCTATCCCTTATATGACTGAAGGATGCTTGCTTGAACTTAATATTTCTGTAGATTAGTTCTAATTAATATTCCTTTATCATTTATATCTAATATTTAATTCTATAATCTATTTTCTCTAAGTAACAATCTCACTAACAAAATTTTTTGTGTTTTATGTATCAAATATATGCTTATTTTCGTGGTTACCACGAGATAGTACAGAAACTTTTGGGGTCACTATTTCTATGGTTACTACCAGAGGGTACAGACATTTTCAGGATCCCTATTTCTATGGTAACCACAAGATAAACCACATTTTTTGGGTTTATATTCCTATGGTTACCACAAAATAATAAAGACACTTCTGGGGCTGCTATTTCTATAGTTACCACAAGAAAGAACAGATGCATTCTGAGTGGCGGTGTTTCTATGGTTACCACAAGGTATTACAGATGTTTTCTGAATGCCTGGTTGCTATAGTTACCACAAGGTTGTACAGATGCTTTCTAAGTGCCTGGTTTCTCTGGTTACCACAAGGTAGTAAAGATGCTTTCTGAGTTCCTGGTTTCTATGGTTACCACAAGGTATTAAAGGTGCTTTCTGACTACCTGGTTTCTATGGTTACCAAAAGGTAGTAAAGGTGCTTTCTGAGTACCTAGTTTCTATGGTTACCAAAAGGTAGTACATATGCTTTCTGAGTGCCTGGTTTCTATGGCTACTACAAATATTAAGACACTTTTAAGATTCTAATTTCTATGATTACCTCATGATAATACAGTCACTTTCAGGGTCCCTATTTCTAAGATAGTACAAACGCTATCTGAGTGCCTGGTTTCTATGGTTACCACAAGATAGTACAGACACGCTTAGAGCTTCATATTTCTATGTTTACCACGAGATAGTACAGAGATTCACTGATGCCTTGAAAAACTGTAAACTATATATATCATAAAACCATGTTATGTAAACTATTGTAAGCATCCCTGTTACTGGATATGGAAGTGCACTTTTGGGTCTTGGTCTTACTGTAGGAGGAGTACACTGAGTTATCTAAATTATCATTGAGTCTGACACTGTTGATTTGTGTCTGGTTTAAGTTTTAGACCAGATTTATCTGGTAACTGGTTAGTCTAGCACCTGGTTAATATGTATAGGTTTGGAAACTGGTTAGTGAAGAGGTGGGATCAGATTAATGTTGTATAATGTGAGTTACTCTGGATTATCACAATTAAGTCTTAAACTTTGTCAACATAGGGCATTTTTTACTTCATGATATATATTTAGCAGAGTAGCATGGTTTGTGGAACTAAAACATAAAACTTTCTGCTTTTGAGAATTTGAGAAAATAAGCTTTGTTGTGCTTTGTATTGATTGTGATTAAATATTTCAATTGATATATTTATCAAAGTTATTCTTCAGTATATACCAGAATCACGTTTTGAAAGTTCCAATTTAAGATTATTTCAGAAAGGTCGGAGTTGACTTTTAATTATTGCTATTAGCTACCATTCAGTGTAGTATTTAAAGTAAACTTTTTTTCTTTAGAGAATAGATAAAACTTATCAAAATAGTATCTCTTTTGGAGCAACAATTTTTATAGACAAAATCACTTAATGCAAATTTGTTTTTCCCTGATTAGTCTAAATATATCAACTCTTGAAAGTTGCTTGCTTTTAGCTGCTTGAGTCACTGCTTTATCGGCCTGCTCTGTTACCTCTCTAGGCTATTGACTACAGCGACTCTTCTCCGACAGGGTTAGAGGGTAGTGCTGTGGGGGTGCCCACAGGACGAGCTTTACGGACAGGGCGTAATTCTGCTGTGTACAACGATGCCAAGCGGGGGACTAGACCAGGCAGCACAGGAATGCCTAAGTCTAAGTCATCCTCAAGTATCAGGTATAAGTAACATTGTCCTCAAGTATCAGGTATAAGTAACATTGTCCTCAAGTATCAGGTATAAGTAACATTGTCCTCAAGTATCAGGTATAAGTAACATTGTCCTCAAGTATCAGGTATTAGTATAATTGTCCTCAAGTATCATGTATAAGTTAACACTGTTCTCAAGTATCAGGTATTAGTAACATTGTCCTCAAGTATCAGGTATAAGTAACATTGTCCTCAAGTATCAGGTATAAGTAACATTGTCCTCAAGTATCAGGTATTAGTATAATTGTCCTCAAGTATCATGTATAAGTTAACACTGTTCTCAAGTATCATGTATAAGTAACACTGTCCTCAAGTATCAGGTATAAGTAACAGTGTCCTCAAGTATCAGGTATAGGTAACATTGTCCTCTAGTATCAGGTATAAGTAACATTGTCCTCCAGTATCAGGTATAAGTAACATTGTCCTCAAGTATCAGGTATAAGTAACATTGTCCTAAAGTATCAGGTATTAGTAACATTGTCTTCAAGTATCAGGTATAAGTAACACTGTCTTAAAGTATCAGGTATTAGTAACATTGTCTTCAAGTATCAGGTATTAGTAACATTGTCTTCAAGTATCAGGTATAAGTAACATTGTCCTCAAGTATCAGGTATAAGTAACACTGTCCTCAAGTATCAGGTATAGGTAACAGTGTCCTCAAGTATCAGGTATAGGTAACAGTGTCCTCAAGTATCAGGTATAGGTAACATTGTCCTCAAGTATCAGGTTAACACTGTCATCAACTATCTTAGAAGTTAATGTTGTCCTCAAGTTAGAGAAAAACTCATCAAGTTCTGTAGTGTAAGAGTGGAAACTCATCAGGTTCTGTAGTGTTAGAGGGGAAACTCATCAGGTTCTGTAGTATTAGAGGGAAACTCATCAAGTTCTGTAGTGTTTGAGGGGAAACTCATCAGGTTCTGTAGTGTTAGAGGGGAAACTCATCAGGTTCTGTAGTGTTAGAGGGGACTGTAGTGTTAGAGGGGAAACTCATCAAGTTCTGTAGTGTTTGAGGCGAAACTCATCAAGTTCTGTAGTGGTAGAGGCGAAACTCATCAAGTTCTGTAGTGTTAGAGGGAAACTAATCAGGTTCTGTAGTGTTAGAGGGAAAACTCATCAGGTTCTGTAGTGTTAGAGGGGAAACTCATCAGGTTCTGTAGTGTTAGAGGGGAAACTCATCAGGTTCTGCATTGTGGGAGGGGAAACTCATCAGGTTTTGTAGTGTTAGAAGTGAAACTCATCAGGTTCTGTAGTGTTAGAGGGGAACTCATCAGGTTCTGTAGTGTTAGAGGGGAAACTCATCAGGTTCTGTAGTGTTAAGAGGGGAAACTCATCAGGTTCTGTAGTGTTAGAGGGGAAACTCATCAGGTTCTGTAGTGTTAGAGGGGAAACTCATCAGGTTCTGTAGTGTTAGAGGGGAAACTCATCAGGTTCTGTAGTGTTAGAGGGAAACTCATCAGGTTCTGTAGTGTTAGAGGTGAAACTCATCAGGTTCTGTAGTGTTAGAGGGGAAACTCATCAGGTTCTGTAGTGTTAGAGGGTAAACTCATCAGGTTCTGTAGTGTTAGAGGGTAAACTCATCAGGTTCTGTAGTGTTAGAGGGGAAACTCATCAGGTTCTGTAGTGTTAGAGGGGAAACTCATCAGGTTCTGTAGTGTTAGAGGGGAAACTCATCAGGTTCTGTAGTGTTAGAGGGGAACTCATCAGGTTCTGTAGTGTTAGAGGGGAAACTCATCAGGTTCTGTAGTGTTAGAGGGGAAACTCATCAGGTTCTGTAGTGTTAGAGGGGAAACTCATCAGGTTCTGTAGTGTTAGAGGGGACTGTAGTGTTAGAGGGGAAACTCATCAAGTTCTGTAGTGTTAGAGGGAAACTCATCAGGTTCTGTAGTGTTAGAGGTGAAACTCATCAGGTTCTGTAGTGTTAGAGGGGAAACTCATCAGGTTCTGTAGTGTTAGAGGGGAAACTCATCAGGTTCTGTAGTGTTAGAGGTGAAACTCATCAGGTTCTGTAGTGTTAGAGGTGAAACTCATCAGGTTCTGTAGTGTTAGAGGTGAAACTCATCAGGTTCTGTAGTGTTAGAGGGGAAACTCATCAGGTTCTGTAGTGTTAGAGGGGAAACTCATCAGGTTCTGAAACTCATCAGGTTCTGTAGAGTTAGAGGGGAAACTCATCAGGTTCTGTAGAGTTAGAGGGGAAACTCATCAGGTTCTGTAGAGTTAGAGGGGAAACTCATCAATTTCTGTAGTGTTAGAGGGAAACTCATCAAGTTTTGTAGTGTTGGAGGGGAAACTCATCAATTTCTGTAGTGTTGGAGGGGAAACTCATCAAGGTAAACCTGATACTATCAAAACTTTCTAATCTATTTTTAATGAATCAGTTTGCTGTGATATATTTAGCTTTGTATGGCCATGTTGACAAATGTTTGAATGATATAACTCTTCCTGTACCCTATGGATCTCTGCCTTCTCCTTCATGTATAATCAATACTTCAATCATAATGGTATGTAGTGCTAACTGTTACTAATATCACCCATATTGATATTTACATGTATCTAATAACGTTTGATGTGAAGACTTCAATTTATTTGATCAAAATAATCCATCTAGCCCAGTTTGGAAGAAACATTTTGTCTGACATTGGACTTTACTGCATATGTCATCAGTTAGTGACACCTTTAGGTCAGGAAAACATCCTTAGGGGGTCATGACTGAATGATATCTAGAAATTTATTTTTCTATAATGTTCTTAATCATTTACCTTAAACACCTTTCATTCATTATTCATTTTCAGTTTTTGAACTCAGTTTGCCTCCAGGTAGCCATTGGTAGACTGTTGAATTTTTTAAAGCTGAAATTCACAGTTGTTACGGAGGCTCTAATTAATTTTTAGTTTAAGAGTTTGATCGGGAAAAAATTTGAAATGTCACACATCCTGAATTCCACCATTGATGTTTGTCAACAAATTGTTGCATTTCTGTATATATTTTGTATATTTCACATTGAATTTCAAGTTGCTTCTAAATAAACAAAAGATCAGGTGTAAAAAATCGCAATTTCAAGTCTCAGCCATTTTATGAGGATGGAGGCATATTGTATTAATACCTGTATCCATCCTTCTCTTCCTGTTCCAAATTATATCATATCCTGAGAACCTCATAACAGAGTTGGTTCTCATTTAATCCATAGCATAACATAACATTTCACACCTGACCAGATTCTGTTTTGTGATTTGGAGTTATTGATGGTAGGCATATAAAGAACTTAATTTAGAAAGTCTTAATTCCTCAACTCTCTGTACGCATCTGAAACAAATCAGTATGTAGCAAATTTTCTTTAAATTATTCCTGTTATAAAAAAATGAAAGGAATTTGTTTCCATGACAAGAAATTTCATTTTCTTCACTTTCTGTCTATTTTCAGAGTCGCGGGGGCCGGTTCTAGCTCCCCAGCTTTTGGATCACACAGTCCATCTATGCCTTCGGGGTTTACAGGTGGAATTACAAGGGAGAATGAGTCTGGTTACTATAGCAGCAGTTCAGAAAATGAAGTTCATAGTCAGTATGGTAGTAAACAAAATGTGTCAAGATTCTGTCATGAATGTGGAACTAAATATCCGATTAGTACTGCAAAGTTTTGTTGTGAGTGTGGAATTAAGCGATTTGTGATATCCTGATTAAAATGTGGAAGTTTTTAGATATTTAACATCAACATCAATACACACTATATCGATGTTGATATACTTTCTCTTTATGTTTTTAATTTAAGATATTTAATTCTATTTGGTTTTGAAAAATGTTTCTGTAATTTGAAGTTGAATTAATGAAATGAATAAATAAACTTTTAACTACCTGGAAATCAGAATTAAACTAAATACAAGGCATTCAATGAGAATATTTTATGACTCCTAAAATTGAGTTTTGACTTTTGGGTTTAAAGGAACATGTGTTTTGACTCTTCAGATTTTTATTTTATTTCTGAAATTGCCAAATTTCATAAGACAACCGAAAATCCTGACTTTAAACACTATTGTCTGGGGTTAATCCTTTTTGTTCTGATCACAATAATAAGTAATGAAGGTACCTTTTCAGAAGTACCAAACAGTGTAAGCCAATATCTTATTGCAAAATTTTCTGATTTTCTTTTTTATGAGGTTACCACCTTTCCTGTGTGTTCATTTCTACTGAAAGCTCACTGTCAAATGTTTTAATTCATTATTTTGTTCGGCTGTTGTGATGTATTTACCGATATATAAATGGATGATATACTTGCCAATAGGAAGAACTAGATATAAAAATGTCCATGTTTAGACCACGATATATGTCACTTGTCACATCATTTACAGATTTTTCTGATGGTTAAAAGTTATGTTGTTTTACTTGTTGCTCGATTCAAAATAGATAGATTTTGTGTAGAAGTCATGAAATGAGACATTGTTTTCTTTGATAATTTTTATTTTAAAGTTTTTTTATTTTTGTGGTTTATTCTGTCCTCTAAAATAACAATCTGTCAAAAATTACAACCTTTACGGTGTTTTCAAACATATATGTAGCATTAACAACCCTGACAATGACAAAAATAAACGAATGTAGACCAAGAGGTTTAGCTGCGGACCTAAACATTTATAATTTTCACGATGATACATGCAATGCTCAAGACTTCGGTTGTTCTGTATTACAACTTAGATTAAAGGAAGATTTTACATTCCTGTGTAGTATGTGTGATCATAGTAATATCTCATCTACGATTCATGGATTTCAGTCAGGGACCAAATACATCACTGTCTCACATTTTTTAAATGGTATACTATTTGGGTCCTAACAGCATTTTTATAATAGTTTCTTCAGTATTAGATTGAGAATATGTAGAAGTATTAAATAAAAGTTTTTGTCACATCATATTTAAGAGCTTTACATCGTATAAAATTTTAGAGCATTATTCTCCCATGCCACTTTAGATGTTTTACTGTTACTTGAAAATTTCTAATCCTGGACATCCAACACTGAAAATAAGTTTAGGTAATAATTTGACGGTCAGGACGGACTAGAGACAAGGGGTTGGGATATTATTCTGGAATTAGAGATCTTCCAGTGTGTAGATTTATATTCAAGGTTGCTGTGATAAAAACGTTAAAATGGAATCTTTTAAGTAGAATTTATTTTCAGAAAATGATATATGTATGTTGTCTATGGCAGTGATAAACAGCTTAAGGAGTTTTTTTAAATAAATGTCTTTGGCCTTTATCCAAGGTCGCTGGTGTCATGCAAATATTTAAAATTTTGTATCAATAACTTTTATGAAATGAGTTAGACCAAGCTAAGTCTCCAAAAATAATAAGATTACGTACAAGGTCAAAGGTCACAAAATCTGTATATTTCAAAATTTTGAAATTTGAGTTACTTCCTGTTTTAAAAGGATATGCAATGTAAATGAGAAAAAAATAAAATGGCAATTATATAGATATCAATCATATAAATAGATACTAACCGGAAAAAAAGGAAGGTTACAGGCCATCCAGACCTTTTATTCACAAAGTAAATTTTTCAAGATATTATAAGTAAGTGTATGTAATATGTTATGTGTGAAAAGTTGTAACATATATACACAGATATACCCACGGACACACATATATATAGGTGTACATTTGTATTATCATGTATGATAAATGTCCTATAGATGTGTTAAGTAAGAATTAATGTATAATGATATGTCATCATTTGATTAGAAAGATAAAATAAGATGATGAAATACCAGGGTATAGAAACATTTTTATTCTTGTTTATTCTCACAAATATCACAATTTGCTGTTACATGTGATACAGGATATAGGATTTCTCCATTCTCCGTCCAGTTGTTGAGAAATCTACATATCATTGAATTTACATATCACTTGTATCTCATATTTCACTTCCATGAGCTGGTTGAAACAGAGTTCATATTTATAGACAGCTGAAGTAAAAAAAATCTGTCCATTTTCCCAAGTAAATATAAAAATGAAAGAGTTATCTCCCATGTTGATTTGAATTGTGTTTGTTAACATTAAACTCAGGGTATAAGTAGGAAATTACTTACGATGAATCCATCAGTAAAATCAAGCTGATGTTTCAACTGAACTTTGACCCGTTTCCTGTACTGCTGCTGTAAGGTGATATGAACAATGAATAGCTCGGAGTCATTCATAGCGTTCATGTATTTTTTTTTTTTTTCCGTACTACTAGTTTGAATACATATTCCAATGCACATTTTTTTATTGATGAAATGATTTCAAAAGAATAGTGTTAGACTTTTGATTAAAAGGCAATAAATTATATTGAGCTGTGACAGTGTTACTTAATTGTTTTAATATTTACTCATTGATATTTTTGTTTTTGTGAAGACGTAATTGTTTAAACAATGTAAACAGGTCTGGATTGTTTTCGTCATCTATTTATTTTTTTGTGATGTGTTAGATGTATACTTGGTAATTCTTTAGTGTGCACTCATAGTTATCTATGTTATATTAAATAATTTATCATATATTAAATGATTTATCATGTGCTTTTATTGTTTAGACAATATCAGAGTTGTTTCCCTTTACGTACTTCCTGAAATGATGTTATAAAATATTTTTTAAGGATGAACTGGAATATTAAACTTCATTCTAGCTTATCCGCCTGCAAGAATGACTATTTTTTGGGTTGGGTATTATTGTCTAAGAATTAAACATAATTAATATGTATTAAATTTTATTAATTGACAAGGTAATACACAATTTATATCTGCCGTCCAGTAGAATTCTTTATAGAAAGCTAGTCGTTCTTTTGACTGTGATAAAAAAGATTGTTTCAAACCAAAGTAGCATTATTTATTCAGTATCACAATAAAATGGATTTATGTCTCAATCTTAGTCTCAGACAGGGAAAGTTTCAATATTTCAATGTGTGGAAAATATAGCAAATTTCTAGTTCTATAGACCCTGACTAATTTAGGAGATAAAAATGATTTAATCTTTCCTTACTAACTACATTTAAACTGATATCAAATTTCTTTTACTTATGTGTATAATATGTATTATCTACATGTACACTGTATGTCTATTTTAAATCAGATTTTCTCTATTGATAATCTTGAACTGATAAATAGCCCATTTAGTTTCTCATATTTTCAATTCAAATCTTTGCATCTAGCTGCTAGCATTCATCTAAGTTGATTTTGGAACATTGGAAAAATAAACCAAAAACAAAACAAAAACAAAAAATAAAGAAATACCAACTAGTTTCAGTTATTCAACTCAAACTACATACATGTACTACCATAGAAATTAGTTGTAATGGAAATTTCACATCCAGAAACAAAATCATTGATTTGTTGTAAAGAAGAATTCATTGTTAGCGTGTTTATGTAAGTTAGAGTTATGCTGCAAGTCCATTGAATTAACAGCTACCGGTACTTGCTACATACAATAAATGTACCTTGTTTATACAAATTTTCTCTTCAAACTTGTACATTTTGCGACGTACTAGTTTTAAGAAGTGCATTTATGATTTTATAAAATCAAAATAGGTGCTATTTTCCAAACTATCTGGTTTAATGTTTGTTAGCTATAAAGAAATGTTTCTGTATATCGCTTATATTAGAAATCAGTTATCTACTACTTTCATTTTACATATGTTTTGTGTTTACTTTCACTTCAGATGTATTCTATGCATAACAGCTCACATGAAATGTTTAACTGTTGTTATATTGTTACTTCAACCATTCCATTTTAATCAGAAATGTTTGCAAATAATCGGTGTGTGATAAATGTTTGTTCAGTTTTATTCTAATTCAACCAAAAATTACGAAATATAGATTCATTTACAAACTTATGAAAACAGAGCAGGGGGCACGTGCCCATTTTCAGATGCTAAAATAGCTAGCTTGTAGATAGTGATTTTAAGTAAGATATGTGATGAAGTATATTGATAGCTTGAATTTAACATGTAATGTTTTTGATTTGGTTGTTTACAAGCTAGTGTAATGTGGAAAGCATACAAAAGATTTATCTTGGTAATGGAGATTAAATGTGTAACTTCAGTTGTCTGAATCAAGATGTGTATACATTATATAAATGCATATATATTATCTAAGGTTTGTGAATGTTTTCTTATGCATTGTTTTGGCTTTTTAATTTTTTTCTTTTTGTGATTGGATGATTTTGTGTTAAATCTGTTTGTTAATGAATATTAAGTATGAGAAATGTAAAAAAAATTAAACAATAAGAACAAGTAATATTAAAATTTTGAAGGAAACCATTCTGGGAGTGTGGTCCGTTACACGAGTTAGCTTAATTCCTACAGACATTGTATTCAATGTACTACAGACATCAGTACTTTGAAATGAAATCAGTAGGTAAATTTTTTTTTATTATAACTGTACTATTCCTGAATAAGGAAAGTATATTTAACCAAAACTGGGAAATGACAAAAAGAAAAATAGATACATTGTGTGTTAGTTTTAATCTGTGGAGTTACATTAATACAATGTATATTATTCCATTGACTTTCAGATATATTTAATATCAATCCATATTGCTATGACTGGGGCCTTATGCTTATTTTTTAAAAAAAATAACTGGAGAGTGCTTTGCTTTGAATGTTGTATCCTATTTCATAGTATTTTTTTACACACCTTACACATGCTTAGCTGAGAAATGAATAACATTCTTTACTTGACACTTCAAAATTTTCTCAGCATTCCAGCAGTAAGGTCCTCGGAATTTTCACACTTTATTGTGCATTTCTTTTCAATTCAGAAAAAAATCTTTGTGGTTCTACAATTTCAACTAGTCTGGAAAAAGGCTTGCATAAACATTTACACAAATGTGGGTTTTTTTTTTCGTCTCAGTTTTGATAAAAGTTTGGAATTATAATATCTATGTTGGATTTAAATTCATTCATTGGTCACCAGCATTTGGTCTTTTCACAAAATGAACATTACTACATTGTACATACAATGTACCAGTATATTGAGTGGGTTACAGTACAAAACTGACCAATTATTCTGCTGGTTTGTCTGACCTACACAAAGCTATTTATAGATATCATTAACACATCAACTTCACTATCTAGAGCATCACTTTAATTTCTTGTAACTGTATGATGTTATCTTCTGTAATAAAGCTACTTACAATGAAGGAGAATACGATTGTTTGTTTTCTTTGTAATGTTTCTAATGTAAGGGAACACTGAAAACTTGAAAATGTGTTTGTAAAAAAAATAGAAAATGTGTTTATAAAAAACTAGAAAATGTTTGTACAAAATAACTAGAAAATGTATGTATAAAAAATAGAAAATGTGTTTATAAAAAACTAGAAAATGTTTGTACAAAATAACTAGAAAATGTATGTATAAAAAATAGAAAATGTGTTTATAAAAACCTAGAAAATGTGTATATAAAAACCTAGAAAATGTGTGTATAAAAAAACTAGAAAATTTGTGTATAAAAACAACAGAAAATGTGTATAAAAACTATAAAATGAGTATGTAAAAAAACTATAAATGTGTGTATAAAAAAACTAGAAAATTTGTGTATAGAAAAAGTAGGAAACATCTGTATTAAAGACTGGAAAACATCTATGAAAATCCACTAAGAAATTAATTAAGTTGCAAGAGTGATGTCATCAATTTAAGATAGGACAGGGTGGGGTGGTCATTGGTGATACTATATATTCACTATGTGAACCCTACACATAAAAAGGTCAATGTATAAAAACTACCTGCAAAGACTTCTCTGTGTTAAACATTGGCAGTAACTTCAAAGACTTCTCTGTGTTCAACATTGGCAGTAACTTCAAAGACTTCTCTGTGTTAAACATTGTCAGTAACTTCAAAGACTTCTCTGTGTTCAACATTGTCAGTAACTTCAAAGACTTCTCTGTGTTAAACATTGGCAGTAACTTCAAAGACTTCTCTGTGTTAAACATTGGCAGTAACTGCAAAGACTTCTCTGTGTTCAACATTGTCAGTAACTTCAAAGACTTCTCTGTGTTCAACATTGTCAGTAACTTCAAAGACTTCTCTGTGTTAAACATTGGCAGTAACTTCAAAGACTTCTCTGTGTTAAACATTGTCAGTAACTTCAAAGACTTCTCTGTGTTCAACATTGTCAGTAACTTCAAAGACTTCTCTGTGTTCAACATTGTCAGTAACTTCAAAGACTTCTCTGTGTTCAACATTGTCAGTAACTTCAAAGACTTCTCTGTGTTAAACATTGGCAGTAACTTCAAAGACTTCTCTGTGTTAAACATTGTCAGTAACTTCAAAGACTTCTCTGTGTTAAACATTGTCAGTAACTTCAAAGTAGTTGTCAGTAGAATGTATAAATTGTTTTAGTTGTACTTATACTCTTTAAGAAATGCATTTTTAAGGAACCTTTTCCTATTTTTTTTAATTTTAAAAGGTGATTGCATAAGATGAAAAGACCCTTTCTTTATGTAAATAAGACTTTACATGCACAATAATGTGAAGGTTGGTAACTAAAATATATCTGTTAAAAAATATGCTTACCAAATGGTATTAAAACTAACACTGAAGTGCACTGCGTCCAATCGGTATGATTAGTGCAAGGTTGAGGCCCGAGGTTCCATCTCGGTATCAGAACGTAAGAAAAAACACCCAACAACAGGAGTATGGTTTAGGTAGGGTTTATTGTATCTGCATGAATGCTTTGTATATATGAAATTAACAATCAACAAATAAATTACACACCACAAGAGACACGACATGTTATACAACATAAGTCCTGGTCGTAGCACCAAATCTGTATTAGGAAGGAGAAATGGAACACACTGCCATCGCAGGAATTTGAAATATCAACCTTTTGATCTCTAGCCAGACAATTTCTTAATCTACCAAAAAGGAAATTTTCACTAGACAAGGCTAGTAAGGCAACCTTTACTCATAATTTCTATAGTTATACATTATTTTGTTACATAATATCAAGAGAAATATCCAAAGAGCAAAAGTTAGTTTCTGTTTCTAAAACTAAGTACAAGCTCTGATTTCATAAAGTTTCAAGTCTTCATGACACAAAAAGAGAGATTATTTCTGAAAGTATCAGTAGTCTTTTTTTTGTTTCAGTGGAAGATTGACATGGGATTCTACTTCATGTTATGAAGCAATAGCACAAAATGTCAGTGAAAGTCTACCACACAAGGTAGTTTTTCAAATGAATAAATATTACCGGTACTTATAAATATCAGATATAGCTTGAATGCAAAAATGTGTTTCTGGCAGCTTTCATTCTTAAACATACTCCTCTATCCTTTAAAACATTATTATTCTGTTCTCTGTTTAAACCCATTTTAAGCAATATAGACAGCACAGTAATAGATTAATCTGCAAATGATTTGAAATAAATATTTCCTTTCCTAAACAAAATGAAGTCTCCTTTTAAAAGCTAACGATAAAACTCATCTAAGTATATAGATTTCTTCTGCAGATTAAGTTTCCATAAGAAAACACAAAAATAAAAATGTTTCCTTGACTTAATTGTCAGAAGAAATTTTGATATCATATTTCAGATCACTGCATTGTCAATACCAATACCATATGTTAGATATTTCCAATCTTATCACATACAATACTGCAAAATTATGTATTTTTGTGAGAGATCTATAAGTGTACTTTCTAAATCCATGACTTTATGTCCACAAAAAGATAAACAGTTGAAATGGATTAAAGTGTTAGCAAATTCTGTTTTCAAGATTTAACATGAAAATGTATATTTTTGGAAAACCTAAAAATTTAATCCCTACAAAAATATATGATTCAAAGTATGTGGAGTTCACAGAGCAGATATCAATTAATTGACATGTCCAAATTACAACATTAAGTTCTGCGTCGTAAATCCTCCAGATGTAAAAAGTCTATCAACGTAGAAGGTAAGGGTAGTGCACTTGTTGAGGCCCACACAGGTTTCTTTATTGCAGAACGGATAACAATACGACAGCAATTCTTCAGATTTAGCGGATTGCGAGCGAGCATTACTAAGTTTAGCATATCACCAGCACTAAAGTAACATTTTTGGGTTGTCATCTCTTTCAAAATTGATAATTCAGAGTCTGAAACAACTGCACCTGTAACTATCAACAGGGTCATCATCCAGACCTGAGGGTAAGGTTGAAGAGCAGTTCTAAAGGGAGTTAATCCATTCTTTGTTTTCTTGTTGACGTTACATCCTGCCTGTAAATTAGGTAAAGGCAAAAGTTTGTCTTACATTTAGTAAAATAAACCTCTTACTGTAAAGTTAAACTCAAATATAACTGTATAAACATATACTTTATTTTTCTATTGAACGAACAGAATAATGTGCGTGCAGAAAAAAAATTTACTGGAAGTAACATTATGCTTGAGGAACACATTTAATAGCTGTTTACACTAACACTTGGGTGAATGCTTTAATGGGAAACTATAGGCATATAGTGAACCTTGACAGATGTCTTACATCAAAAAATAAGGATTTCAGATTCACATACCTAAACACCTAATGTCTAACTGAAAAGAACAATTATTTTTGTATTTTGATAGATGAATACTTCAGGAAAGTGGTCCTTCATTCCATGTTGGCCTAAATCCATCAGACATAATATCGGTAACTACACTAGAGATCCCACTTTCGTATCATCTATATAATTTCTGTATAAGATTAACAACAGACTAATGAATAACATCTTTTTACACACATTAGTGCAAAATAACGAATTAAACTGCATTAAACAGCTTATTTGTCCTTTACAGACTTGTCAATGATGAGAAAGGCATAAATTTTAAACTTAAAAGGTGACTGAGGAGAATTCAACGGGCTCGAGAAAAAATATTTGATGATTTCAAATGAACATGAAGTACACGTGAATACTTTTAACCATGCCACTATTTAAATGAATCAAAATAAAACATGGCATGTAGGTTAAGTTCTATCTTTTCTGGTCTTTCCTTGTATCTGTGCTTAATCTGAGAATGATCCATCCATTTCATAACAAACAGCCATAACAATCTATGACTGTCTAAATCCCAGATAGCCACTCTTCAGCCATTTTGATTTTCCTGAAAAGTTTCTAAATGGAGTAAGTAGAATTTAGGGATCAAGAAGATCCAAATTCATCCAGTATTTCTAGAAGAAATAGCCAAGACAATAACTGTTTACAAACAGAAATAGACAAATGACAGACAACAGATAAGGGCAATTTGAACAGCCTACTATCTTGTGTAAGAAATAACATCATTCAGGCATCCTTATATATCTTCTAATCTTTTAAAATCAAAATGCCATATTGCTTATCAAGGACTTCTACAAAAAGAACAACACGTGATAGGGTGTTTCTTGAATATCTTACAGTCTACAATAGATCCCTTCACTGAAAACCAACAACAAAAGTAATGATGCTTTGCGGAGCATTGTTTCTGTCATTCTTCACAAATTTTGGCTTAAAGAGCTTTAACCTATAATCCCTTCTACAGAATCATGTTTCTGTAATTCTAATAGAAGTTACCTGGAAATACTTACCTGTACAAGCAAGTAGACGAGATCCAGGAAGTGGTGGTGAGTGGCCATTATAAGGGGTGTGGCTCCATAGTGGTCACCATGATCAAGATCCGCCCCAGCATCCATCAGCAGAAAAGCGATCTCTGTCTTGTTGAGTTCAACAGCTTTTAAAAGCGGACTCTTCATTTCTTCATTTTCCATGCTTATTTTGTTTACATCACAATTATGAGAGATAAGGACCTTAGCAGACTGAAATTCAAAAAGTTGTGATGGTCATTGATTTTTGGTCAATTTTTTCATTGAATAAAAAGTATAATTATGTATTCATATCATATTTATATTTTATTTATGTTTTATTTGAACGTTTCATTGAACAAGTGAATGCAAGAGGCCTAGATAGGTATTATTCATTGAAATATCAAACATCAGAGCAAATTATATCTCAGTCTCTACTGTTCCAAAGTATTCTTGAGCTTTTTAAATAAAAGCAAGGAGAATAATTGTCTCTCTGGTAAAACATCTGACTGAATGATATTAAAGAAACTTAATTCAAAATTTGGATGAACTATTACAAGACACAGATAGTAAGAGTACAATGTTTATAAGATTTCAATATTTTAACCTTTAGGAGAAGGATAGATACTTCTTTGCAAAACACTTATTTCATTTTTCCTTCAACTGGGTATGAATTGACTCAACCAATTCTTTTTTGTTCTTCTGAAAACATCCCCACAAGGCTGGCAAGTGAATAAAAGGGAAGTAACTCTGGGAGATCAAGATACTCTTAAAACGACAGGTGATAAAAAAAACTGAACACTTAGCCTCAACAGCAGACAATGTTGAAGGCAAGTTACAGCTACAGAATTGAGAAATGATGTACATGTACCTTCAAAGAACCGCTGATACTGGCTATGTGGATTGCTGTCCGATCATTCCCTTGTATAGCAGTGTCCACGTCCACTCCGGACCGTATCAGCAGATCCACAATCTCAGCACTATCACTGGCTGTGGCTAGATGTATAGCACTGGGTCCTACACCACCCTTCACAGCAAACATGTCTGCCCCAGCTCTCAACAACTCCTGAAAGAAAAATAACCATATTTAACTCAATTAATATCAGTAGATGTAATGTTGACTTTTCAAGAGAACCCTGGTGCCTGAATCATTCACAGCTTTAATGTCCTGATATGGAGAATTTAACACAGCAGACATTCAAATGTAAAGCATCTTATTAATTTTCAATACTTCATTTGATAAAATTTGATTTTAACCATCTGTCATTGACCTCAGAGTGGCCTTTTTGGAAAACTTTTTTCAAATTTATTTACCTTTGCAATATCCAAATGGCCCTTTAAGGAGGCCATATGTAGGGCTGTCTCCTTTCCATTGGTGCGATCATTCACATCACAGCCTGGCTGACCTAGTAGGTACTGCACAATGTCCAGGTGACCATTCAAACAGGCCTCGTGGAATGGTGTGTTACCTTGTTACAGAAGCAAAGGAAGAGAGCCAGTGAAAATTAAAAGTTTTCCTGTTATGCTATTACTTATTACTGTTGGCTTAATTTCACTACTGATACTTATTTCATGAACTTAAAAACCCCAGACACGATAACAAGTCAACAAGGTTCCTCTGGCGTCTTAATAAAAGTCTTGGTAAAGCCACACCAGGCAAAAATTGTAGGCAATTAAGGGTCCTTTGCAACACTAAGCGACCTTCTGAGCTTTGTCTGATGAGGTATAATGATCAAGATGCCCACGGGCCTTAACGGTCATCTGACTATAAAGACCTATTTATTTTAACAGTAACAGGTAGTAGTAGTATGGACATTAATGAATTGATTCAGCAGTCTTTGTACCAGTGGAACTTGAGAAAAAGTTTAAAATTTGTTTTTCAAGATGGAAGCCATGGCAGTGAAATTGAATTTCAGAACAACTAAAAAAATAACAACATTCAATCAGAACCATCATAGGACCATTTCAAGCATGTTACAGCTCAATCTCACCAGTGAAACTTTGAGAAGTTTAAAATATGTATTGTTCAGGGACACCAAGATTGCACAATCCTGTTTCAAAATGGCTGCCATGGCTGCAATATTGATCTTTTGACAAGGCATAAAATAACAATACTGTATTGGCTTCCCATTCCATTACATTCTCACCAAATCCCAGTTCAGTGACAGAAATGGAACTTCAGAAGAAATTTAAAATGTGTATTTCAAGAGGATGGCCATACTGGATTTCAGACAAACCCAAGAAATAACAACATTTGATCAAGACCATTTCAGAATCCTTTCAGGCAAATCCACAGGTGGAACAGAAGAAGTAATTTGATGATATAGTTGTTGATATCACAATTCAAATGACGTCGTTAAGTTATGATGTCATAATTGAAACAATGGGGATTTTCAGCAAACAAAAGCTCTACTTAAGTGTGATTATCCTGGAAGTATAATCAATTTAGCACAATCAAACTTTAATATATTATCAGGTTTTGGCAAATTGGCAAAATGATGAAGCTATGTGTCAGTAATGTTCTTATACGTAAACAATATACACAGGAATATCAGGATTTGAGTAAGTCGGGAATTATGGCCAGTATTTAGAATAGACTAATCAGGTTAGCTAGTAACACAGCTATAGGTATATTTACCAGCAGCATTTCTAAGTGAAATATCTGCTCCAGACTCGATAAGGAATTTGACAAGATCCAGGTGTCCACATCTTGCCGCTAAGAATACAGGGGATTTCAAGATGGCTGCCCCGACATTGATGTCACATCCTTGTTTAATCAATAATTCTGCTATAGCACAGTTCCCAAACTCAGCAGCAGCACCTTAAAAACGAAGAATATAGTTCTCTATAAAATCCTACACTTAAAGTAAGTAAAGAATATTAAATTTCTTGGGTTAAAAATCATTAGTAGATTAACAGTATCATGAAAGAAGATATATATGTGCTGTATATGGAAGAAACGTTCACTCTATTTAAATTTTCAAATGTCATTTCAGCCTTTTGAAAATATAGTGAAAACAAATAGTGAACAAAAGATGGATGATATAACTGAAATCCAATTCTTTGTTTCTATTTGGTTTTGTGCCTTAAGGTCAATCAATAGTGCAAAGTTCAGCATGTTTCTTTCCAAATAGCATTACATCTAATAAAATCATTCCTTTTAATGCAATGAATTATGACCCCTTTTTTTTACCTTTAAAGTGACAATTAGTCATATTCATTTAAACACCATCATGATACATGTTTCTTTTAGTGATACAAAAGATTTCTCTCATTTAACCTCTGTGACCTTGGAAATTAGGCCAACCCATTCATTAGAGCAGGAGTTTTCATTTAACTCTTGGCTATAAAAAAAGTTGTTGCTACAATGCAGTAAGACGTTAAAGCATTTTTTATATCGACGTTAATTTAAGTCAGTCAATTAAAAAATTGATAAAACTTGGTCACAGAATGCATCTTGTTCAATATCACGGTCCTTATCGGTTTTGGTTGTCGTTCTAAATAATGTTGTTTACATACAATTGTAAAAGCAGTTTTGACTTCATGGCCATTAAAATGTGCCAATGATATTTATTTCAGAATCTTTGTTATTTTTTTTTTTTTTTAGTATTTGTTATGGGAAATCAGTTAAAATCCATAATTGATAATTGGTCAAAATTAGAGAGACTTTTCGATGACTGCATGCTCAATAATATTTATTTCAGAATCTTTGTTACTTGTTATAGGAAATCAGTTAAAACCCATAACTGATTATTGGTCAAAATTGGATAGGCTTTTCGATGACTGCATGTCAAATAATATTTATTCCAGAATCTTTGTTACTTGTTATGGGAAATCAGTTAAAATCCATAATTGATAATTGGTCAAAATTGGATAGGCTTTTCGATGACTGCATGTTCAATAATATTTATTCCAGAATCTTTGTTACTTGTTATGGAAATCAGTTAAAATCCATAATTGATTGTTAATTATAATTGGATAAGATTTTCGATGTAGTTAATCAATTACGTAATCAGCTGACAGTTCAATATCAGTAGAATTGATGTGGATGCATTTTCTATTGCAGCATTTCTTCCGGTTTGTTTTATCGTTTGACCTAAATTTGCATAAGAATGAATATCACTGGCAACTGATATCCTTATTATGCATAATATGATTTTTTTTAATAAAACACAACAAAATATAAAGGTACAATGAGCGATTACGAAAAAGTTACAATCAAGCATGACATCAGATAAGATGAAATGATTAAATAATCGACTCCATCATCGTCCCATCCACCGTCACAACTTGTATTACCATCACTCTAGTAAATAACAAATTGACGTCAACTTACCGCGAATCTGAGAAGAATTTATAAAGATTTATAAAGCTTTTAAAAAAGTGTCTACACAGATTCATACTTACCTAAGGCTGACTTGTGGTCCACTGTGAAATTAGGGTCTTCTTTCTGTACTTCATTTTGTAAAATGAGATCAACAGCTTTCAAATTGTTGTCTTTGATTGCCTGGTGAAGGTTCTTTGCCAAATCTTCTGACATTCAAGATGTTGTCTTTATCCTATAACCAAATTTATTTTTGAGTGTAATTATCCTATTTATCCAGTATAAAGTGTAAAATTTAAGGTTAATATCTATTGGTACAAAAGTACTTATTCAGTAATAAGCCATTGTCTGGTAATAAGCCCACCTTTAATTTTCTGTAATTTTTTTAATCTTTTCATTTATTTTCAATATATAAAATACATATACAAAAAGCAACACCAACCATCCCCAAATTCACACGTAGGAATCATAAACATTATACAAGAATATTCACTTCAAAATCAGCATCATCAACATCGTCATCGTCATCATCATTAACATAATGTATGCCTATACATATTACTGTTCAATATAATTCTAATTAAATATTTTAGTCTTGCTTAAGATTGACCTCTGACTTAGTCACCCCAAAAAATCAAAAAAGTCTTCCAATACTTAGAGAGATTTGATGACAACAGAGAGAAGATACTTAGTTCAGTCTAGGGGACAGACATTAAAAGATGTCCATTAGGAAGCCATGACAGTTTTCCGGTCACTAAAACTGAGTTTATGTTGATAAATTAAATCTGACAAGCTGTATTTACATTCCAGAAAATTTTGAAACAGTAAAGTGTCTATTTTATCAAGTTATATTCTAGTTTTTTTTGTTTGTTTGTTTATTTACTGGAACCGCCTCCTGAAGATCATAATCATCAAAATGATTGATTGTAAAGTGCTAGACTATAATAACATGCAAGACCTGACAAGTGAAAAGTGCAGCAATTGCTGTCATGGAGATTGAAATAGTGGAAAAATGATATGTAGTTGTCTTACGACCTAAAATGTATTCACACAGATTAGTACTGACATAATGGGAGGTCATAATGCAAAATGTAAATATTGAAAATAACAAATTCTCTATCCAAAAATCATGAAATCTTACGCAATTCATGAAAATAATACATATCATAACTACACAAAATTGTGTGTTTTTTTGTGTTTTTGTGAGTGTGTGTGTGGGAGGGGGAGGAGGTGGGGGGTAGATCCCTAATTCCCTAATCCTTGATATTCCAAGGTTGTGTTCTCTCTACATAGATCTGTATACATTTGACTGATTAGTATCATGTTACAGGCACACTAATTATACTCCAGGGTTACCCATACACTTCTTTTAGTTCTCTGCTGGAACATTTCAAGGAAAATTGAAGGGTTCTATGTGACACCTTGTGGATAAGACAAGTAGACTAGTTTGATCCTTTGATGTACAACAAATGAATACTGCAATCGCTTAACAATATGTTGTAGCAACTTTGATATTGGATGTCCCTTTTTCGTAATCTTTAAAGGAGTTTTTTTTTTCCACAAACCCACCCTAGAGCAATCAAATTACTTTGCTTGTGTCTTCAGTTTTGCAGAGAATAATTGTGAGTGTAACCCCTAAAGTATTGAGGATGGAGATTCCAGGAGAAAAAATAAATATATATTGTATCAGTATGTGTACATATAAAATGGCAATAATTCTTCAAAAAATGTTCAAACAACTACAATTCTGTCCAAGAAAACATCATTTCTAATCTGTAGTTATAAAGCCTAGAAATTGCCAAGTGTGAAAGATTTAAAAAACATTTACACAAGGCATTAGAAGGGTAACATACAAAACAATGTCTACTTCATCCAATTGTTGGCCAATTATTTCCATTTCATTTCTGCCTGTTCAGCTGTTAAGGTTGTTAAAGCAATATTTCTGACACGATGGACAAGAAGAATTTGATGTAGTAGGAACTGATGAAGCCTCAATCTGGAGAGTTGACTTAACCCCACCCTCAACCTCTCTCCCACTGCCCCAGCAGTTCAATTGCAAAAAAAAAAATTCTTTTTAATATCATGTTACTTGTCTCAGCTCACCAGTTGTTTTATACCGAGTTTGAAATCTTAAGGTCATTTACAGAGTCGGTTATCTATTTCTGTACCTTGAAAGTGCAGTGTCACATACAAGCTCCAGTCTTTTGGATTAATTGAGCTAAGAGAAGTTCTCTCCTGCCAAGCGTTACATTGTGGCTAGTATTTTACCAGAATTAATCTATTAAGGTAGTATGTGTACTAGTGTAGTGACAGACAAGACCCCTTCCTAGGATGCTACACACATCATATTTGGTCCAAATCAGTGCATCCCCGATATATTTTGATATTCACATAATTTCCTTTAATTGAAAACTTTGAGACCTCAAGGTCACTTTCAAGGTCAAAATAGTGTCAAGGTCAAATATTTTTTAAGTTTATCGAGATCGAAAACACATTCCATAACGCTGCTCTTAAACTTAAAGCTCTTTATGATGAAAAATCATTGCATGCGCTAATGTTTATCAGTCGAAATAAGAAATGAAAGTAGGAGACTATCTCACCCCGAAGGATGCTGGAACAAGTTGGGCTTGAAACCGGAAGCGAATATAACTTCCGGAACACAGAAAAAAAATTGCGTATTTTATGTGAATATGTGTTTCGTATACATATGTTAATCTATTTCCGTTACTCAATAGGCTGTGAAAGATTCCCAAACCCAATGGAAATTTCCGAAGCGCTGTATTAATGCGTTACGTAAATAGTGGTCTTCGGTGTTACATAAAAGTCAATGCGCATGTGTAAGATTCAGTTCCTGTAAAAATGGCCAGTGCGCTGAAATTGACCTCTCAAACAGCTCACAGAGCTGTATTGAAAACTTTAGTAAGTATAACTTTGTCAACATATTGGATGTATTATGGAATTGAGTTGAAAAGTATCCATCCGAAAATTGGTTAAGGAATGTTGTTAATGGTGGAGATAGGACAAACCGGTGGGTCACGTTGGACGGTTTGACTTGGTTGCGTAAGGTAAACAATATCTTTGCAAGATGTCATTGATGTTGACTTTAGGAGCACGCTTCACTCATGGAAGTTGTTACTGTGTTAACTTTCTGTGGCGTTTACTGGAGGAGGTTAGGTAATACTGTCAGAGTTGTATATTTGTATATTTCATCGTTTTCTTATCTCTTGACCTTGAGGTTTTTCACTTCAATGTGTTGCTCAACAACAGTAAAGGGAGTTAGTATGAAAAAACATGACATTCCGGTTGATTTTTTAGGGAAGAGTTTGTAATTTAAAAATTGACACCAAGAAGCTTAATTGTCATCTTACGAACTTCGGGAGAAGACAGAGAAAATGATTAGTATTTTGCCAAAACTTAAGTGTATGAAAAACTTGCATCTCACAAACAAAACAGAATAGTTGAATTGAGCTGGTTTTTTGTGATGCATTGGCTGCAGTTCTTCAGCTTGGATGCAGGGTCTATAGATAATGGGGAACCAAATGGTAATAAATTGGAGTGGTCATTGGGGACTGTCATGGAAATATGGAGGTTTGCATTAAGACCTAAAATCTAACACATCTAATTTTGCTAAATGAAAATGAGAATGTTTTGAATGTTGTTCTTATTTTTATTTGACATTTGTAACATATCAGAGCTGCTATTCTACTTATTTGAAATATCTGCTGATCACTAAGTCATTATTGAGCATAACATGAAATATTAGTACTAATTTTATGCTGATTTTCTATCTACAGTTGACCAAAACAGCTACACCAGCTGCAGGCTCCAGTCAGAGAAACCTTCACTTCTACATACAGGGTCGTAACAGTGATGCAAAATCATCAAACGGTCAATCGGTAAAGATTCTGTTATATTTATTCACGATTTATAGGTTAACATGATGAGACAATTACATTAGGTAGGAAAAATTTTCATAAATCAAATGTGAAAAGTTATTACTTAATCAGAGGAGTCAACTGTTTTAAGGAGGGTTAGACCTGTTACCCAGATATATAGGATTTATGCCTCTACCTGATTAGAAAATTAGCGCATGCAGTAATCATGGAAGTTATCCTTACATTCCTTCTCATAGTTATCTTACTAGGTCAGAGTTAGTGTCTTTGTAAGGTCTATAGTTAGTCTTTAGAAAATTTTGATTAAATATCCTCCTTTTAGTAGCATCAGACCAATGATTCTTGAGTTGGGTGTGACAGTACACAATGGATTCTTATAGATAATGCTAGGTTGAGATATTTTATTGTGTGTAATCTACTGGTAAATAATATTTCATATTAACATCATGCTGTGACTCGACATGATAGATTACAGAACATAGGGGTCTTTTTCGACTTTAATTAACAAGCTTTCATAAGAACTGACATAAAATCTGCCAATGAAATTGTGATCTCTTTCATGTTTAATATCAATCTCATAGGAAAAACAAAATATAAAATGAAGTATTGTTGTAATCAGTGATATTAATTGACAGGTAACAAGGAAGTATCCTGTGATTGACCACACATATGATGCTGTAGTCGTTGGAGCAGGTGGTGCTGGTCTCAGAGCTGCCTTTGGTCTGGCAAATGATGGTTTTAAAACAGCATGTATTACAAAGCTCTTCCCTACAAGGTCACACACAGTGGCTGCACAGGTAAATAATAAAAACCTTTTCCCCACAGGTTAAACACACTGAAGCCTTCCCTTAGTGTGCAATTGTAATTGTAGAATTTCTTTATTAAGAATGAAAATGCATTTAAGATATCAGTTTGAATTGTATGAGTCAATTTTCTTTTTCTAGGGTGGTATCAATGCTGCATTGGGACACATGGAAGAAGATTCCTGGCAATATCATTTCTATGACACTGTGAAGGGATCTGATTGGCTGGGGGACCAGGATGCCATTCAGTACATGTGTGAAGAAGCCCCTAAAGCTGTCATTGAGGTATGCATAGGCTTCAGTCATGATAATTTTATTGTAAGGTTCTTTTGAAATATTTTGAAACTTGTTTTTATCATGTTGGTTATCTTACTATTTTTTTTAACTTCCACACATCTAAGGACTATGGATTGCTTTTGTTTTGCAATTTTGAGTTTCATAGATGTCAAAGAAGTTTTCTTCATTTCTAAAGACAAAATAACAAAAGTTATGAACAAATTTTTGAAACATCAAAAATAACAAAAGTTATGAACAAATTTTTGAAACATCTCTCTTTTGAGCAACTCATGGTAGGAAGATACTGAAAATTAATAAGTTAAATTTTGAAACTTTTGTGACAGAAATCATATTGATTATTTCAAACTCTGAAATTACACGGCATACTGGTATGAAGTAAGTAAAAATCTCTATATTATGTATGATACAAAAATCAGGCTGAATTTCAGAATACACTCTACATGTTAAGACACCTTATCTTTAAAAAAGAAAAGAAAAAAAACTTTAAAAAAATTAAAGCTGAAGGATATGGTACTAAAAAGCTAATGGTTATTCTTCATATTTTACAGCTGGAAAATTATGGCATGCCCTTCAGTCGACTGGACAATGGGAAGATTTATCAGAGAGCTTTTGGTGGTCAGAGTCTGAAGTATGGAAAAGGTGGACAGGCCCACAGATGTTGCTGTGTAGCTGACCGCACTGGTCACTCTCTACTTCACACACTATACGGAAGGGTACATATTAAAATATTTTCTCTAGGTCAAATTTTAGGTCATATTGTGTTTTGGTTTTCAGAAAATGATTAAGTGTGATAGTGTAGAGAACTTTTTTTCACAGATCACAGTTGCTACAAACAGCTCAGCCCAAAATGACCCTGACTGTTGACGGCTCATTAAAAAATAAATCAAATCTTGGTTAGACTGTTGTCAGTATGTTGAGCTCTGTGTATAATACATGTCTTGCTGCTTTTATTTCTGCATTTTGTTGTCTAATGACCTTATATTTTGTGGAAACGTTAAGAACAAAAATTACTGTCGAAAAGCATTATCAGGAAGTGAGGGAAACCCTGGGGAAATTTTGAGTATAAATCAGAGAATTCGATATAAGTGAGTTTGAATCTTTAATGTGAAATATGGCTGGGACTGATGAAATACTTTGAATTAAACATGGTCTACATACAAGTTTTAAAAGTTTGAGATAACGAGGTTCAACATGTTTCAAGACCTGTATATTTATGTATAAGTAATTCCTTGATAACTGGACCTAATGTTATATATACAGAACTGTTATGATTTACCCATAATCAAGTATTGCTCTGTATCAGAACATGAGATAATGCTCTGGGAGAAAATAAATAGTAGCAGAAATTTAAAGGCATCTAAAATCATTTTAACCTTAATCTCATTGTATTGGTTATGTTTTTCCTTTCAGTCTCTGAAATATGATACACATTACTTTATTGAATATTTCGCTTTGGATTTGATCATGGAAGAAGGAGAGTGCCGTGGAGTTATTGCCCTTTGTTTGGAAGATGGTACCATTCACCGATTCAGATCCAAGAACACAGTTTTAGCTACCGGGTACGGATATTTACATCGATCAAAAATTAATTCTTGACTATAATCATCAAAATGCTTTTTCTCCATGAAATTTTAGTAGTGGTTAACACCTAGATATTTATTCCTTGAAGCCATAATACCTCCGCCCCTTCAAATGCTATTCTTTTGCATTGACTTTTCTGTCATATCATGTACAGTTGAGTTATTTTCTGATGTTTTTCATTGTTATAGAGACATTGAATTATTAATTGGTTCATCTTCGCCAAATTTTATAGAATATTTATTAACTGTGAAGACTTCTGTTTACTTCTTAAATATGTCAGTCTCTTCTTAAGAGACCTTTAGTTAAAAGCTATTCTTGTGAAGATCATTGTAGTCATTGTCTCAAATTGTACTGTTGTAGTGGTTATGGCCGTGCTTATTTCTCCTGTACATCAGCTCATACCTGTACTGGAGATGGTACTGCTATGGTTACCAGAGCTGGACTACCTAATGAGGATATGGAATTTGTACAGTTTCATCCTACTGGTAATATAACACTAAAGTTTTCATGTTGGCCATACATAGATCATTCTAAATTGAAAAGTATGAGTTCAGGACTCAAAAATCCAGGTGCTGAAAATCACTGATGGCTTGATTAATCATTGCTTAAATGAAAATTTGATATCTCAAAAATACACCTCATTATCAAAGAAATCTGTATTGATGTTTCACTGTATTGACAGGAATCTATGGTGCTGGCTGTCTCATCACTGAAGGCTCACGAGGAGAGGGAGGAATTCTGATAAACTCTGAGGGAGAGAGATATATGGAGCGTTACGCACCTACTGCTAAAGATCTGGCTTCTCGTGATGTGGTGTCACGTTCAAGTACTATTGAAATTAGAGAAGGAAGGTGCGTTTGCTTACTGGTTTATATGTAAATAATTCTTACCTTGATGCTGATTCAGAAGTACTCTGGTATACTTCAATATTTAAGTGTTTCCTTACTGCTTAGTCTTGGATATAGAGCCAACCTTACTGATTCAGAAACAATTATCCATACTTGGGTATAAATACCATAACTTAACAGGGCTCTTGATCTGCCAGATTTGGGGCCGATATTCGGCCCCATTCCCAATGCAAAATAGTATCTTTTTTTCACAATTTAGACCAGAAGTTTTCCCAATTCAAAGGAAAACACCGTTATTTTTCCCAATTCTAAGGGCCCCTGGTCCAATCAGAAATTACTATCAATACTTGGGTATAAAAAAACCAAATCTTTCTGTTGGCTCTGTAACAATTATCCATACTTGGGTATAAAAACCATTCCTTTATGTTGAATCAGAAATAATTATCTATACTTGGATATGACAAACATTCCTTTACATTTATTCAGAAATACTGACCAATACTTAGAGGTAGTAATGACTTAACATAAAGAATTCCTGATTTTACAGAGGAGTTGGCCCAGATAAGGATCATGTATATCTACAGTTGTCTCATCTAGATCCAGAAGTATTAAAAGCCAGACTTCCTGGTATTTCTGAGACTGCCATGATCTTTGCCGGAGTTGATGTGACAAGAGACCCAATTCCTGTCCTTCCCACCGTACACTACAATATGGGTGGAGTACCCACGAACTACAAAGGACAAGTAAGCATTATTAAATTTCCTGGTCTGTTAATAGGTAAACTTGGATAATAAATTCTGTTGTCATGATGTGATATTTAATGTTAATATGTTTGTTGATCAGCCTGGGATCTAGCAATATTTTGTTTGCTTCAGTAATATGCTGAAAATTTTGTTGTGAAAATTAAGTCTTACTCCATCCTCAATCGACATTTTGAATAATTAAGTATTTTCTGGTGTTTAATGTTTCTAGTTTATTTTTATTCTCTTTGAAGGGAGAGTACATAGTTGATTTTTCCATTTGTTTGTCTGTCCATCTGTCATAATTTTGTCCGGAGCACATCACAAAAACTATTAGAATTATAAACATGAAACTTCATAGGAGGATAGATCTCGATGAGGAGAGGTAGAGTTTACAAGAAGCTGAACTCTCTTTTGAATAAGTTAGGAGTTACTGAAACTTGGTGTATACATTGGTCATGATAGGAAAATGTGCAGTGTAACAAATTCAGGGCCTGCAATTTCTTAATCACTGAATTACTGCTGTTTCAACAATATCATTTTCAGGGAGTATACATCAGTTTCTCTGATACCTTCTAATCCATCTGTTCTGTCAAATGATGATTAATGAAGCTGTAATGATTTGATAGGAACAAGGTCAAAGGTTTTGAAGTTTGCCGTGGTTTAGAAGTCCTAAAAGAAATATCTGACTGAACATTTCAGGCAATCTATGTGAAAGATGGTGAGGATGTAGTGGTGCCTGGTTTATATGCTTGTGGAGAGGCAGCATGTGCATCTGTACATGGGGCCAACCGTCTTGGTGCAAACTCCCTTCTTGATCTAGTTGTCTTTGGACGGGCATGTGCCAACACCATAAAAGAAGAGAATCGACCTGGTGAACCTATTGGAAACATCAAGGATGTAAGTAACAAATACACAGACGTGCATTGTAAACAATATCAGAGTGACAAATCTAGATATGTTGAAAATGATAATGCTTTTGTTATCTCAGTAAGATATAGTAAGAGATAGACCCTGTTTTGTTACATACCTCAGTAATCTGACCCTGGTGATAGAACCTGTTTTGTTACATGCCTCAGTAATCTGACCCTGGTGATAGACCCTGTTTTGTTACATACCTCAGTAATCTGACCCTGGTGATAGACCCTGTTTTGTTACATACCTCAGTAATCTGACCCTGGTGATAGACCCTGTTCTGTTACATACCTCAGTAATCTGACCCTGGTGATAGTCTGTTTTGTTACATACCTCAGTAATCTGACCCTGGTGATAGACCCGTGTTTTGTTACATACCTCAGTAATCTGACCCTGGTGATAGTACCTGTTTTGTTACATACCTCAGTAATCTGACCCTGGTGATAGTACCTGTTTTGTTACATACCTCAGTAATCTGACCCTGGTGATAGTACCTGTTTTGTTACATACCTCAGTAATCTGACCCTGGTGATAGACCCTGTTTTGTTACATACCTCAGTAATCTGACCCTGGTGATAGACCCTGTTTTGTTACATACCTCAGTAATCTGACCCTGGTGATAGACCCTGTTTTGTTACATACCTCAGTAATCTGACCCTGGTGATAGTCTGTTTTGTTACATACCTCAGTAATCTGACCCTGGTGATAGACCCGTGTTTTGTTACATACCTCAGTAATCTGACCCTGGTGATAGTACCTGTTTTGTTACATACCTCAGTAATCTGACCCTGGTGATAGTACCTGTTTTGTTACATACCTCAGTAATCTGACCCTGGTGATAGTACCTGTTTTGTTACATACCTCAGTAATCTGACCCTGGTGATAGTCTGTTTTGTTACATACCTCAGTAATCTGACCCTGGTGATAGTCTGTTTTGTTACATACCTCAGTAATCTGACCCTGGTGATAGTCTGTTTTGTTACATACCTCAGTAATCTGACCCTGGTGATAGACCCTGTTTTGTTACATACCTCAGTAATCTGACCCTGGTGATAGACCCTGTTCTGTTACATACCTCAGTAATCTGACCCTGGTGATAGTCTGTTTTGTTACATACCTCAGTAATCTGACCCTGGTGATAGACCCGTGTTTTGTTACATACCTCAGTAATCTGACCCTGGTGATAGTACCTGTTTTGTTACATACCTCAGTAATCTGACCCTGGTGATAGTACCTGTTTTGTTACATACCTCAGTAATCTGACCCTGGTGATAGTACCTGTTTTGTTACATACCTCAGTAATCTGACCCTGGTGATAGACCCTGTTTTGTTACATACCTCAGTAATCTGACCCTGGTGATAGACCCTGTTTTGTTACATACCTCAGTAATCTGACCCTGGTGATAGACCCTGTTCTGTTACATACCTCAGTAATCTGACCCTGGTGATAGTCTGTTTTGTTACATACCTCAGTAATCTGACCCTGGTGATAGACCCGTGTTTTGTTACATACCTCAGTAATCTGACCCTGGTGATAGTACCTGTTTTGTTACATACCTCAGTAATCTGACCCTGGTGATAGTACCTGTTTTGTTACATACCTCAGTAATCTGACCCTGGTGATAGTACCTGTTTTGTTACATACCTCAGTAATCTGACCCTGGTGATAGTCTGTTTTGTTACATACCTCAGTAATCTGACCCTGGTGATAGTCTGTTTTGTTACATACCTCAGTAATCTGACCCTGGTGATAGTCTGTTTTGTTACATACCTCAGTAATCTGACCCTGGTGATAGTCTGTTTTGTTACATACCTCAGTAATCTGACCCTGGTGATAGTCTGTTTTGTTACATACCTCAGTAATCTGACCCTGGTGATAGTCTGTTTTGTTACATACCTCAGTAATCTGACCCTGGTTATAGTCTGTTTTGTTACATACCTCAGTAATCTGACCCTGGTGATAGTCTGTTTTGTTACATACCTCAGTAATCTGACCCTGGTGATAGTCTGTTTTGTTACATACCTCAGAAATCTGACCCTGGTGATAGTCTGTTTTGTTACATACCTCAGTAATCTGACCCTGGTGATAGTACCTGTTTTGTTACATACCTCAGTAATCTGACCCTGGTGATAGTCTGTTTTGTTACATACCTCAGTAATCTGACCCTGGTGATAGTCTGTTTTGTTACATACCTCAGTAATCTGACCCTGGTGATAGTACCTGTTTTGTTACATACCTCAGTAATCTGACCCTGGTGATAGACCCTGTTTTGTTACATACCTCAGTAATCTGACCCTGGTGATAGTCTGTTTTGTTACATACCTCAGTAATCTGACCCTGGTGATAGTCTGTTTTGTTACATACCTCAGTAATCTGACCCTGGTGATAGACCCTGTTTTGTTACATACCTCAGTAATCTGACCCTGGTGATAGACCCTGTTTTGTTACATACCTCAGTAATCTGACCCTGGTGATAGTACCTGTTTTGTTACATACCTCAGTAATCTGACCCTGGTGATAGTCTGTTTTGTTACATACCTCAGTAATCTGACCCTGGTGATAGACCCTGTTTTGTTACATACCTCAGTAATCTGACCCTGGTGATAGACCCTGTTTTGTTACATACCTCAGTAATCTGACCCTGGTGATAGACCCTGTTCTGTTACATACCTCAGTAATCTGACCCTGGTGATAGTCTGTTTTGTTACATACCTCAGTAATCTGACCCTGGTGATAGTCTGTTTTGTTACATACCTCAGTAATCTGACCCTGGTGATAGTACCTGTTTTGTTACATACCTCAGTAATCTGACCCTGGTGATAGTCTGTTTTGTTACATACCTCAGTAATCTGACCCTGGTGATAGTACGTGTTTTGTTACATACCTCAGTAATCTGACCCTGGTGATAGTACCTGTTTTGTTATATACCTCAGTAATCTGACCCTGGTGATAGTACCTGTTTTGTTACATACCTCAGTAATCTGACCCTGGTGATAGTACCTGTTTTGTTACATACCTCAGTAATCTGACCCTGGTGATAATACCTGTTTTTAGGGACTACATTATACTTTGTTAAACATATCCTTTGCAAGATGTTTTAGATTGATTTGTTTGAATCAGAATTATGTCGAAGGATATGTCTAACAACCTGATGTCATTTGTGTAAATACATTGTGGTGTGAGTTTCACTTATTTTCACTCCTAATTCTACCACATGGATTCAGCTTAAACTTTGCCTGTAAGTTTGGTTACAGAATTACAGTAGTATGACACCACGTTTTTGTCAGATTAAGCATTGACAGTCATTTATGGTGAGGGATACTGATCATATATAAAATAGGTATCCAGTCATTCAAAAAAAATTAATTTAAATTTTGATAGTTTAAATTATTTCTACATAACAGATAGTGCTCATATATACAATGTATTGTGTGAGAATGAAACAAAATTAATGTTTTGTCTGTTGTTTGACAAAATCCTAAAACTGCTTAATGAGTTCTACTAAGGAAATTCAATTGAAATTAAATTAAATAAAATGCAAATCAGTGCATCAGTAGGGTAAAAACAACCTGATGATGATATTTGTTGAACTTAAGATGACATCGGGTAGTGTTTCTTGTTACGAAAATTCACAATCTTCATGAAATTGAAATCAATTACTTTAAAATATAAAAAAAAATTACTATAAAGTTGCTGATCGGAACAGAATTGTGATGTGATTCATGTGTATTTAAATCTTGTATCACTCATCACATATTGTTAATTGGTGATATTTACAGGGGATTAAATTTTGCTATATTCACAGCCATTGAAAATAGCAGGAAATTAATTATCAAGCAGTCATCTTACCATGAATGAAAATGTAAAGATATTTATATTATAGGCTGACTACACTGATGACAATGTATAAACATATGCAAAATTTAATCCCATTAACTTTCCTAAACCAGGACAACTGTAAAGTATTAGATGTTTGTCAAATCTGTGAAATATTTCACATTTCATTTCTCAGTGATATTTTCTGAAGTGTTAGATAATTGTTATAGGAAGTGTTTGAGATTTTTGTTTTATCACAAGTCTTACAAAGCTCCCATCATTGTAGAATGCCGGTGAAGAATCTATTGCTAACCTCGACAAGCTCAGACACGCCAATGGAAGCACGCCCACCGCTGATCTTAGACTAAAGATGCAAAAAGTAAGAGAAAAGTTTGTCTTATCTGCATGTCCACCGTGGATCTTAGGTTAAAGATTGGAAATGTTCGAGAATGATAATTTTCATTCATATCTGCACACCCACCACCGATCTTAACCTAAAGATGGAAAATGTTCGGGAATGATAGCTTTTATTCTTATGAGCACACCCACCACAGATCTTAGGCTAAAAATTGGAAATGTTAGAGAATGATAACTTATTAGTTTATATACAACAACCACTAAAGATGAAAAAGGTAAATGAAAATAGGCATCCTTATTATAAAAGAAATTAATACATGTATGAGTGTGAGATAACTCCAATGTCTCTCTCTCTTGACAAATCAACGGGTTTGTGTATCAATATCAGCCATATTAACAGTTTACAGAAACTGGCACTACTATCGCCTTGTGAAATTCTTGCCGAAAAATACTATTTTACTAAATTACTATGGACTTACATACACCATTACTGTTATTTTTTCGCAATAGTTATAAATCATAATTTACTGACATATATTCAGATTTTGATAGTCACTTCTGATCCACTCAATGAAATCATTTGTAATGATTAATTAGTTATTAATTTTTTTGTTGTAGGTAATGCAGAACAATGCTGCAGTTTTCCGTGACGGACCTATCCTCAAGGAAGGAGTAGATAAAATGAATGATCTCTATGACCAGATGGAAGATATCAAGGTAGAAATCACAACGAAACATAAGGCTGGCGAATCCTTAACCAGTAACTTTAACTGAAAAGTTTTGGGTCACCATGAATGAGTAATTCCAGTGATAAATTGAAATTTAATGTATCTAGGGTGTTTTCTCTAGCTCGATTATAGCGTACAGTTTCTCAGTCAGTAAACTGTACATTGCATTAGAACTGTTCTGACATGGCCACTACAACACTTGTCATGGTTGTAGGTATCAGACAGAGGTATGGTGTGGAATACAGATCTAGTAGAGACCTTGGAACTACAAAATCTAATGCTGAATGGTATGCAGACCATTGTATCAGCTGAGGCAAGAAAGGAGAGTCGAGGCGCTCATGCAAGAGAAGACTTCCAGGTTTGTCAAATGATTGTTATTAACATAAGTTCATGTAGTCTTAGTAATACAATAAGTTTATGAATTGGTTGTACTTCTGTTAGGATTGTCTTTTGACTGTAGTCTAGGATAATGATGACAGACAGCTGTATGTTTAATGAATGAGTTAGTTAGTTTGAACTTGATAATAGAATTACAACCTCTGTAGATTATGAAAGTATATGTAATGTAGTGGTATTCAAAATAAGAAAAAAAATAGAAAAAATCATCATTATCGTCATCATCATCGTCGTCGTCGTCGTCGTCGTCGTCATCATCATCATCATCATCATCATCATCATCATCATCAAAATTACGAAATAATTATTTAAAGTAGGTTGTAAACCATCTTAATTTTTGAAACTCTAATTGAGATGAACAAAATTTTCTGTAAAATAAAACTGATATGAAAAAACTTTCAAATACTTGTGCTTTTCAGGAACGTTTGGACGAATATGATTATGGTAAGGATATTGCAGGGCAGACCCCAAAACCTTTTGATCAACATTGGCGGAAACACACACTCTCTTATCAGGACCACCAAACTGGAAAGGTAAGAACATATATGTCTCATTCTTGCTGAAGACTTTATAATAGATTTTTCCTGTAACCCATAGACAGACCTCATTAATGAAACATTTAAAAGTGCTTACAGTGTTATTATCAAAGTTTTGTATTAATTAATTAAAGAGTTGATGTTTACCAACAGGTGACACTGGAGTATCGACGGGTAATTGATGATACCCTTGACAAGGACAAATGTGAAACCATACCACCAGCAATCCGTTCCTATTAGATCTGACCACCCTAAAATTTCAGTAAGTAAACAAATGAATTTTCACCTTAATGTTATAATGCAAAGAAAACATTTCCTGGTTGATTGTTGTTTAGATTATTTTGTGTAACGGACCACAAATATTTTAAATAAGTTAAACAGTACTCTAGCATAGAAACTCACAATCATGATGAATTAATTGTGCTATGTACTGTAAACAGACTTATTTGATGCGACCAATATTTTCAGTTTGAAAAACACTAAATTATCAATGTTTGCAGTAGCAACCACAAAAAGTCAGAATAGTACTTTTGTGTTTATGAATGGCACAGTTCAGCATGATCAGTTTGTACTAATGAGTAGATCAGAATTCGAGTTAGTTAACCATTTTCTCCTGTAAAAATGATGACAATGATAAAAAGTTCCTAGTAGTAAGTTCCTGGTTGTAAAAATGATGAAAGGGATAGAAAAGTACCAGACAGTAGACTTCCCCAAATTTATAAGCTCTGAACAAATAGAGAAATTCCTATTGGTCTATCATATTGGAACATCATAATTAAAGCTGAACACTGCTCACTGGAAATATACTGTTTTAAAGTTATCATTTTAAAATAACACACAGTGATGTCTTTATTGATATAAAATATTACTGACTGATGTCTTTATTGATATAAAATATTACTGAATGAAAACACACTGAATCAGAGTTTACCAATATCAAATTATATACAGTGATGTCATGCCATTGGCAAGGAATGAAATATTTCATATAATTTTTTTTAGCAGGTGAATAAATGAAGCTGTTTTGATATTATTGTGAAGCTTGCATTTTGAAAACATCTTTAAAGCGTACATGATATATATATATATATAAAGAAATTTTTGGTTATAATTTCTTTTTTTTTGTTTGCAGCATTTTGAGCAGACAACATTTTGAACAGACATTTTGAACAGAGGTGTTTAAGTAGCTGAGCTTGGATGGAGGGTTCAAGTATATCTAAAATATAGTGCATAAAATCTGAATATTTGGAAACAGAAGCTGCTGATTTTACAAATATTGTGCATAATCTGAACACTGACAGTCAAAGTCCTAGTCAAAATGCTACTTTAATGTAAGGATCCTTGAGAGAAATTGAGCTTACTGGTGATTCCTACATACTCTGTATTGTGGGTTACTGGATCTGTGCCATTCTGTTACTATTTCAATGTTTGGGGTGTTGATCAATTTACCACCATAGCTGTAGAATGCTACCTCGCACAGTCTTATGATCCAGAAACTGAGTGTGTTGTAACAGAAAACTGTCGCAGTAACATCTCTTTTCTCAGTTTCCTAGTGATATCAAAATGGAGTAACTCAGCACATTTGAATAGATAATACAATTCTCCAATTTTTTTTCTTAAATTGTGAAGAACCTTATAACATACATTTCATCAATAAAATTGGGATGGTGATCAAGAAGAGAAGAATTGACCATTGTAAAGGAAATGTTGTGTACAGAAAAAATCACTAATTCTACTCTGTAATTAACATGTATCCTAAATTATTTGATGTCCATTTTCGAGACATTTGATGTCATTTCTTCCAGGGTTGTATAAGGCTGCTGTGTTAACTTCAATCACATCAAAATCTTTCATCTTTATGGTGCGATTCACTCTGCTGTGGACAGATAGTAATATATTGTTTGTATATTTATGAGAAAGAGAATGCAAGCTTTCTTAGACTTTGTAAATAAATTATGTCTTGTGGTCTTTAGTGCTTATTTTATCAATTCACAAAAAGATTCATATTAATTAAATAATTCATTTGTAAACACTTGTTGAGTTTTACTTTGATAAACATTCTTACTTATTTCAAAAAACTTAAATATTCCTGGAGACATTATGTCCACAAAATAAATGGTTTAAACAATATTTTATTTTCAGATTTTCATTTACAACATACACATACACAAATTATAAAATTGAAAATGGATCTGGCAACAAGATTATAAATCTTATATTAAGCCATCTCCAATATAAAACAGTTACAATAGTACAATTTACATCAAACACATTGAAAGAGATTTTTTTTTAACTTAACATTCACTGATGAACACTGACCGTTAATATGTAAACCATAAGGAGATAACATAAGTTGGTAAGATAGGAGAAAGGAAGAGATAAAGAGAGCACAAAGAAACTCCATCCGGCACCTAGAATCTACCCGACTTTACGATGTACCTTTGCACCTTTTCAAATATAATGATATCTTGAGACAGGTTTGGGTCACCATGAATGAGTAATTCCAGTGATAAATTGAAAGTTAATGTATCCAGGGTATTTTCTCTAGTCCATTATAGCGTACACACTGCATCAGATAATGATAAGGAGTTTCAACCTGCCCACATACACACAGATCTGTATCTGAAACATGATTATTATAGAGATGATAATTGAGAGAGCTACATCCTAGACAAAGACGAGTGTGCATTACCTGAGCCCAGCCTTCACCAACAAAGAAGTATAGAGGTTTAATAATTTGTTTATCTAGGTGTTTTTGAAAGTGTTCAAAGTTGGAGAGTTTCTTATGTTATTTGGTATGCCATTCCATTCCGTAATAGCAGTAGGTGAAAAAGAGTTCACATAGATATTTGTCCTACTTGCTGGCGGATGTATATTTGAATTGGCCCTTAAATTAAATAATAATTAGAAAAAACTGACATGGATTTTAGTGTGAAGATTTCTGAGATTTATCCTTAAAATCAAATCTAAATAAAAATGCCAATTTTTGGAAACCACAAAATTGTAGGCCATTGAAAATACATAGTTTCAAAGTATCCTGAATAATAGTCGCGAAATGATAAGAAATCCATGACTACTTACAGACAATTATATTTTGCTGTCTTTGGCTATTGCACAGCTGAATTGTCATACACTAAGGATATCCTGAAGGGATCTAGTCGTAGTTATAAGATCTTGTTTAGTCCCACATTTATCAGATAATAGGTTGTTAAACTTACAGAATTTTTGTCGCTGCTATATATATGCTGGATGGGTCGTTCTCACATTTCACAAGTAGTTACCCCATGATCCCTTGTCAAGCATGGTTTATTTTGGGCTTGATCAAAGAAAAACTAAATGAGCCCTATCGATTCGGGGACCGAGTAAAAAAAAATTGTGACATCTGGCCATCACCTTATTTTGACTTTGAAAGTTTGGTATTGATAATTTTTGAGAACTAAAGAATGAATATTCCCGAGTTGGTCCCAGTACCCTTAGGATTTTGGGACTGACCAGAAATAATGTCAGATTTGAAATTGTGTTTGACAAACAATATTGTCGTTCTCTAGGATCTTACATTATAATTTTACATTATGCCCGATTCTTAAAAATTTCATGTGAAGGTTTACCCTGTAATTTTTAATTGTACTTTGTCCATTTTGGGGGGGGGTACAACAAGTGAAAGGTAATTGATGAAGGTAATGTTTTCTCATCATAAATAGATACAAGAAGTTAGACTAAGCACACTGTGATTGCCGAGGAACAACACATCGACAGCTCTTCAGTGTGCGTCCTTTTTAATTCGATGACGGTGGTCCTCATACAATCATAATTACTGCAGGTTAGAATACAACATGCAGTTAATGCAAGATCGGTATATATTTAACTTATCAGTATCACTGTACAGGTACACTGATTAGTATCACTGTATACAGGTACACTGATTAGTATCACTGTATACAGGTACACTGATTAGTATCACTATACAGGTACACTGATTAGTATCACTGTATACAGGTACACTGATTAGTATCACTGTATACAGGTACACTGATTAGTATCACTGTATACAGGTACACTGATTAGTATCACTGTATACAGGTACACTGATTAGTATCACTGTATACAGGTACACTGATTAGTATCACTGTATACAGGTACACTGATTAGTATCACTGTATACAGGTACACTGATTAGTCACTATACAGGTACACTGATTAGTATCACTGTATACAGGTACACTGATTAGTATCACTGTATACAGGTACACTGATTAGTATCACTGTATACAGGTACACTGATTAGTATCACTGTATACAGGTACACTGATTAGTATCACTGTATACAGGTACACTGATTAGTATCACTGTATACAGGTACACTGATTAGTATCACTGTATACAGGTACACTGATTAGTATCACTGTATACAGGTACACTGATTAGTATCACTGTATACAGGTACACTGATTAGTATCACTGTATACAGGTACACTGATTAGTATCACTGTATACAGGTACACTGATTAGTATCACTGTATACAGGTACACTGATTAGTATCACTGATTAGTATCACTGTATACAGGTACACTGATTAGTATCACTGTATACAGGTACACTGATTAGTATCACTGTATACAGGTACACTGATTAGTATCACTGTATACAGGTACACTGATTAGTATCACTGTACAGGTACACTGATTAGTATCACTGTATACAGGTACACTGATTAGTATCACTGTACAGGTACACTGATTAGTATCACTGTATACAGGTACACTGATTAGTATCACTATACAGGTACACTGATTAGTATCACTGTATACAGGTACACTGATTAGTATCACTGTATACAGGTACACTGATTAGTATCACTGTATACAGGTACACTGATTAGTATCACTGTACAGGTACACTGATTAGTATCACTGTATACAGGTACACTGATTAGTATCACTGTACAGGTACACCGATTAGTATCTCTGTATACAGGTACACTGATTAGTATCACTGTATACAGGTACACTGATTAGTATCACTGTATACAGGTACACTGATTAGTATCACTGTATACAGGTACACTGATTAGTATCACTGTATACAGGTACACTGATTAGTATCACTGTACACTGATTAGTATCACTGTATACAGGTACACTGATTAGTATCACTGTATACAGGTACACTGATTAGTATCACTGTATACAGGTACACTGATTAGTATCACTGTATACAGGTACACTGATTAGTATCACTGTATACAGGTACACTGATTAGTATCACTGTATACAGGTACACTGATTAGTATCACTGTATACAGGTATACAGGTACACTGATTAGTATCACTGTATACAGGTACACTGATTAGTATCACTGTATACAGGTACACTGATTAGTATCACTGTATACAGGTACACTGATTAGTATCACTGTATACAGGTACACTGATTAGTATCACTGTATACAGGTACACTGATTAGTATCACTGTACAGGTACACTGATTAGTATCACTGTACAGGTACACTGATTAGTATCACTGTATACAGGTACACTGATTAGTATCACTGTATACAGGTACACTGATTAGTATCACTGTATACAGGTACACTGATTAGTATCACTGTATACAGGTACACTGATTAGTATCACTGTATACAGGTACACTGATTAGTATCACTGTATACAGGTACACTGATTAGTATCACTGTATATCACTGTATACAGGTACACTGATTAGTATCACTGTATACAGGTACACTGATTAGTATCACTGTATACAGGTACACTGATTAGTATCACTGTATACAGGTACACTGATTAGTATCATACAGGTACACTGATTAGTATCACTGTATACAGGTACACTGATTAGTATCACTGTATACAGGTACACTGATTAGTATCACTGTATACAGGTACACTGATTAGTATCACTGTATACAGGTACACTGATTAGTATCACTGTATACAGGTACACTGATTAGTATCACTGTATACAGGTACACTGATTAGTATCACTGTATACAGGTACACTGATTAGTATCACTGTATACAGGTACACTGATTAGTATCACTGTATACAGGTACACTGATTAGTATCACTGTATACAGGTACACTGATTAGTATCACTGTATACAGGTACACTGATTAGTATCACTGTATACAGGTACACTGATTAGTATCACTGTATACAGGTACACTGATTAGTATCACTGTATACAGGTACACTGATTAGTATCACTGTATACAGGTACACTGATTAGTATCACTGTATACAGGTACACTGATTAGTATCACTGTATACAGGTACACTGATTAGTATCACTGTATACAGGTACACTGATTAGTATCACTGTATACAGGTACACTGATATAGTATACACTGTATACACTGTACACTGATTAGTATCACTGTACAGGTACACTGATTAGTATCACTGTATACAGGTACACTGATTAGTATCACTGTACAGGTACACTGATTAGTATCACTGTATACAGGTACACTGATTAGTATCACTGTATACAGGTACACTGATTAGAATCACTGTATACAGGTACACTGATTAGTATCACTGTACATGTACACCGATTAGTATCACTGTACAGGTACACTGATTAGTATCACTGTATACAGGTACACCGATTAGTTTCACTGTATACAGGTACACTGATTAGTATCACTGTATACAGGTACACTGATTCAGCCCTTCTCACTACATTCTCTATATGTTCCAAGGTTTCACTCACTGTAACTCTGTACCCTTGGAATATTTTTTGGCAAAGCTGAAGTTTCCATGTTCGATACCTTGTGGATAAGAGGAGAAGACTTGTTTGATACTGTAATATACATCAAACGAATCTCGAGGTGTTCCATAATGGTATGTTTAGCTGGCTTTGAAGTTGTGTTCGCACCTTTGTGATATTCACATGAACAGTTTGTGATTAGTCAGTTTTTTACTCCTGAAACCCGCTTTAGACCAATCAAATTACTTCGTTTGTTCCTTACATTTTGCCAGGCGTCCTGGAACCGAAAGTAATCGTAACCTTAAGAGTATTTAGGGTCTTTACATGGAGTCAAGTTGTATAGGCTAAATGCTTTTGATGACAATGTCTGCATTTTCTTTGTTCATTTCATCAGAATCGTCGTCTTTGTCCTGTCGAGTTGTTATACAAAAAGCCACCATATGGAGAAGGAGTGCGCAGCCACGACAGCCAACGTCTAGGGCGACCAATCGGTAGCGCATATTTACAATGTCGTATAAGCCACAGGCGCCTCGCACTCCACACGTTGTCTTCCATATTAAGCAGGCACTGTCATAGATCTTTCCAAAAGCAATAGGTGTAGGAATGAACACTGAAATAGAGCAGAATAAACATCACTTACATGTAGGAACAGCGAGGAAATATTACCATTTTAACCAACCATTAAACGACAGAGTGCAAAATATTTGACAAGAGAAAGTTTTAAACTGAGACTTTAAAAAGCGAAAGGAGACTAAAACTAAAGTTTATTGGAAGCGCAATCGTCTTCTGTTTCACCAGCGACATTATGAATTCATTTAAGTAATTTCACGTTCTTAAACGAGAACACCGTCAGCCATGAAATCACCTCAGGTATATCACAAAGTATCGAACAAATATTACTTCATACCAAAAAACGGAATAATATTTCTTTTGAGATCATGTTGACAACGATAACATTTTCTATAGTCTTCTATAAACCTGCACATCTAGAAGCCTTGGTTTGTAAGTCCATCTGTCATGCAGCTGTATTCATCGAAAATAAGACATAGGAAAAACACTTTTACGACAAGATTAACTGATCCACTTTTCACGAATTTGTTTATAACCCGTCGGAAAGAAGCTCTGATAAGAGAAAGATATCAATTTTCTGAAGTTAAAGAAAGAATCAAATATAAACAAGAAAGGTCCGTATCCTTATTACTTATAGGAAATCCGAATTATTGTAATAGTAATGTATATTGTCTTTTGAATTATATATATGATTTCCTTCGTTATCGAGCAAGTATACTTCTTTCCCGCAGACCGGGAAAGTGGCAATGTTGCAGTCTAGAATCAGGTTATTCAAGAGAATTTATCTGTGGACTCTTGATTTCGTCATCAAGGAATAAAGACTTGTATTTCGCTTACATTTTATACATTAAACTGCTAACACTCTAAAAGAAAATCCAACAAAGAATGCTTTAGTCTAATCCAATCTTAAGCAGTGTCCCTCCTGATGAGGGGTGGATAAGGATGCTCTCAGGGTCGACAAATATTGATTATTTTAGAGGAGGATGGAGCAAAATAGATTTGATCCGCACTTAAGTTAATCTAACGCAACATGCTCTCGGTATGTTAATTCTGCACTTTATGTATAAACAGAGCTGAAACACCATTTACGATTTGTTTCGAGTGATTTGTATTCAGCAGTTGCAATACTTGTGTGTTAAAATGAAATGACATTGGCACCCTCTTGTATTGACGTTGTCGTAGCATATATTTGTACTTGGTCATCACCGTCTAGTGTTTATTCAAAGTTTTACAATAAATTGATAGCAAAATCTTGGCAAACTGATAGTTTATATCGCAAGACGAAATGTTTTTTTTATTCCAGTCCGATAATGTTCTCACTGTGAGATATAAACGTCGAGATTCCCAAACATTGGTTCTCACTGTGAGATATAAACGTCGAGATTCCTGAACACTGGTTCTCACTGTGAGATATAAACGTCGAGATTCCCAAACATTGGTTCTCACTGCGAGATATAAACGTCGAGATTCCCAAACATTGGTTCTCACTGTGAGATATAAACGTCGAGATTCCTGAACACTGGTTCTCACCGTGAGATATAAACGTCGAGATTCCCAAACATTGGTTCTCACTGTGAGATATAAACGTCGAGATTCCCAAACATTGGTTCTCACTGTGATATATATACGTCGAGATTCCCGAACATTGGTTCTCACTATGATGTATTAAAGTCGAGATTCCCAAACATTGGTGCTCACTGTGAGATATAAACGTCGAGATTCCCAAACATTGGTTCTCACTATGATGTATTAAAGTCGAGATTCCCAAACATTGGTGCTCACTGTGAGATATAAACGTCGAGATTCCCAAACATTGGTTCACACTGTGAGATATAAACGTCGAGATTCCCAAACATTGGTTCTCACTATGATGTATTAAAGTCGAGATTCCCAAACATTGGTTCTCACTATGAAATATAAACGTCGAGATTCCCGAACATTGGTTCTCATTATGTCACGGTGGTCAAACTTATATATACATATAGTTAGATATATAGTTCGGCCAGTAATTTAATTAATGTGATATATACCGTGTACATGTGTATGTTAATACTTGCGCTGTGTATTGTGTGCCTGTGTATAGTAATGTACTGTGTATGAGAGGTGGGTGAAAGTGATTGGATGACAGTGACCTGCACTTTGACCCTGCATGACCCTGTCCTCGCACGTGAAGTTTCCCAAATTTCCTTACCTGGGTGAAATTCGGATTACAGGTCGCTGTCCTGTGAACAGGCTTAACACTGTATACACTCACTGATATTGCCTGTGTGGGTTACTGCCACAGTGCAGGTAAGTGTTGTTTACTTAAAAATATTTAAAACTACATTTAAATATTACGCTACTAGAATATTATGTAAAATAGTACTTTCATCTAATTGACCGTCCGTATTTTAACTATCTAATATGTTAGGCCAGAAGTAAATACATACGTGGACAGGCTCTGTATATCATAGGGTGGGGTCAAAACAAGAGTTGTAATTGTAAATATATAAGTATCTGTAATAGAATATACAAGTTAATAAATGTCTATAAATATTTAATACTTTACGGTATTGAATATTGGGTGTTGCATGTTTATGCGCGTAAGTTCTATATTATGTTCAATAAACTGTGTGTCGTGTAAACGGCCTTGGATTGTTGAGTTACACATTATGCTATTATGTAGAAAAACCCACACGCATACGTGCGACAACTATGATATATTAACGTCGAGATACCCGAATACTGATTCTCACTATGAAATATAAACGTCGAGATTCCCGAACATTGGTTCTCACTATTTGATATAAATGTCGAGATTCCTGAACATTGGTCCTCACTAAGTATGTAAGATTTGCTACTGCCACAATATTGATAGTATAAAATAGTTACTGTTATTCTTACCAAGTAACGCCACGGCAGCCGACAAAATACCCAACGCTAATGCCCGACTCTCTTCTGGAACCGACCTAATATAAAAGAAAAAAATTGGTTTTAATTAGCATTTTTGTCTTACATTTATAACAATATTTATTAGCCCAAGTTTTCGCTCATCCCTTTCTTGAACATTCGATAATTTGCCTGGCAGACGCCATTATCATTTCTGATTTTTGGGATGGTTTCTGACCCTGACATGAATGGTTGTAATACACAAATGTAGAGTGTAATATGGGATTCATTGTTACTATTAGTAACACAATTCCACATGAAAAAATAAGAGATAAAAGAGTTCTTTTTTATACTTGCCTCAGAAATACAAGGTATATTGGCATAATGCCCATTGTGGCTACTAGAGTAGAAATCATGGAAACGGCAACGTAAGGAATAAGGAACGAACACCCACTATCACAGATACCAGGCCGTGCCTTCTGATCACCCGACACGAACTGACAGTTACTGTACAGCTAAAATGAAACAACATTGACAAAATGAAATAGAGACATGAAAATGGTTTCATTTTTAAATACTATTTTTCATGTATCATAATTGAATTAACCTGGTTTCATTTTTTACTCTAAAATTTTTTTATCACAGGGAAAATACCATGAAGTCATCTGTTTTGGTGTGTTTTTTTTTTATTTCCGTCGATTTCACGGGGAGTGTTATTTCACGTGTACAGTATGTATGATCAGGTAATCATTATCAATTAAAGATTGACATCAATTGTTCATGCCATGGAATTTCGTTTGTACTATTGATTGACGAATCAAGTGCCAAAATAAAAATCTCAGATTTAGTTTTTCAGTGTTATAACTTACATTGTCTGTGACATTAAGGCAGCCCGCGTGACAAGGTGTGATGAATGTTTGTCCGTTTGATCCACATACCGCCTGGTATGTCACGTCCTCACAGTTGCAGCTCTGTACGGACGTTGGACTGAAACAGGAGACTCGTGCATATCACACAGTTACGTACGCGGCCATCTAGAATGTGGTTGAGAACTGGTGGCTTTACAACACGCTTGTCGTTAGAGATGAGATTATGTACAACATCGCATCACAACAAATACTTAATTGTTCTGCTAGGTCGACTAGATTTCGAGCATTCTATTGAAACAAACGGAACCATTCATATTTGAGAGAACCATGAAAGTTAGGAGATACAAAGATGGATGGTTTGCCTTCACTCTGCATAGGTAATCGCAGTTAAGACAAAAATTCTGGAAAAGAATATTGTTTAAAATCAGTTTAAGGGAAAGAATCTTAAAGGTTCATACTTACATCACCTTCTCATTTAACCCTTTAACTGGTGGGTTTTCGCAACCAAAAATGAACTCGAGACTGGACAGTGCCGTTGTTAAGAAACTGAGAACGACAACCATCTTCAGACACTTCCGTCGGTTCATGCGCAGACGTGACGTTATGTATCCGCCAAGACACACCCCTATTATTCCAGTTCCTAACTTTTCAACTCCTGCATATAAAGAAATGATATTATCGTCGACATACAATAAGTGATATGATAAGAAAAGGAAATCGATAAGCTACCTATATAAGGATTATTTTAATTTCTTAAATAACATTCACATATTTGTGTAAAACCTGCCTCCTGCCATATGCGAGGATAATTCCGAAACTATGAGCAATGTTCAACGTCAACAGGTCAATATATAAGTGAATAAGGAATGAATACTAACCTATGTAAAAGTAACTAAATATGCCATGACGAAGTGAGAAAAACAAAAACAAAAACAAAAATCTGATATATTTCATTAGTTTTGACGCAAATTTCTCACCTTCATACCTAAAACTTTTTTTAGTCTCTTGTGTACTGAACAGTTGTAATTCGGTTAATGGATTTTATACAAAAGCAAAACACACACAATTAGTTCGCCTGGCCCAAAGGAATGACAGCATTTTGTTGAAATTTGGTCTGAAGTATTCTTAGTTGTAGAGAACTCAATTGGGTATAAATAGTAAATCTAACCCCAAGTGGAAATAAAAGAAAGGCATCTTCTGATTGGATGAAGCTATTTTGATCAAATCGTGTTTTTGTGTCAAAACAAATCCAGATGAGCGATGTAGGCCCCAAAGTACACATGTTTAAGGCTATAAACATTGTTATCAAAATTGAAACAAAACTTTATAAAAATTCAAATCGATAAAATCGTGACATAATTTGATACACAAAGACAAAAGTAGGGGAATCCCTTTGAAAGAAAGAAGCTCAGAAAAAAATAGAGGGAGGGGGAGGGGGAGGGGGTGGTGGGGGAGTGGGGAGTAGTGGTTTATTTCTGGCAGCTTCCTTACCTAAGATCATATTAGCTTTCCACGTTGGAATATTGAATTGATTCTCCAAATATTTCGGTCCAAATATAGTATTTCCCATGGCTCCAAACAAAAGACACAATGTCGCTACTAAACATACGTCAAACACAGCGCATCGGAACACTTTAAGTAAACCTCTCGGCAAGGCTGTAAGTACAATAAACATCGTTATATGACATAAAAAATAGGTTTCTTATCAAATAATATCATGTTCTAAATTTCTATTTGTCTTTAAGATACGTAGTTAGGTATTCGAAGCTCTTTAATTTGCCTGGTTTTGGTATTAACAAGGTTTCGCAATCGTGACATATCCTTGAGCTGACATAAATCATAATTTGATGGAAGCCCTTTCAGAATGCACGATGACTTTTTATGTCAAGAAAAAAGCCTTAGATGTTTAGCGTATGGAACATGGTAAATATAAAATACAGTAAAGTGATATGTTGTCATATATTGTCATGTTATTGTCAAAATATCTCTCAGTATCGTTAAATTTCAATAATGTCCTATTTTTAGACCCTCTTTGTTCTATGGAAAGAAAAATTAGGATCTGGTTTTTTTCCCCCACTGTTTTTCTCTTTTCTTTATTTATCAATTTAGATTTATTGATTAACATGGTCTTTATTTGGCGTAATTGACTTTTCAAAATCTTAATGTGTCGTGGGTTTGCCACTTGTCTTATTGACAAAGTCACTACGGTTTTAAGGGGGTCGTGTAATTATTTATAATATTCCTTGAAATCACTTTAAAAGGTAAAAATATCTTGGATTTTACACGGCAGTTTATTTTGTTTTACACAGTGAATGCGATTTTTTGTTGGATCTAGTGTAAACAAACACAGACCGATCTAACAGTGCAAATGTTATCGAGTTCCGTGATTTTTTAAATTGAAATGTTTGAACTTATTTCATTGTATAGATAAAATAACAAACAAAAACAAAAACATAACAAAAATAAAAAAGACAATCAAAACAAATCAAAATTGTCGGAAAAAAATAAATGAACAAATAAAAAAATTGATCTTTTATTTTTACACTAAAGATAATTAACAGGCCAATGTCATTCGGATTTTCATTCGCAGCATTTTACATCAATAGAAAAAGAAATCTCGAGAATAAATAAAAACATGTTGTTACTTAAATGTAGCTGTACTTACATTTGATCTTATCACAAAAAGATTCCCTATTCATTTGTTCGATCTTCTTCAGGCGGCTTTCATTAAGAACTGGAGCCGATGGTAATCTTCGTGGAAAAGTTGCCAGTGGTATTGCTGCTAAAAGTGATAAGGATCCGAACAGAAGAAAACCGAGCCACCATGCTCCTATCCACCGGGAATCCTCTGGTGTCATTGTTGTATCTATTCATAGAAGGTAACAAACAAAGCAAAGTTATCGTGTCAGTGAAAGAACTGAACTGAACTGTCATCCTGTGGATAACTAATACCCACTCCATCCACCCCCCTCCCCCCCCCCCCCCCCACACACACACACCGGCAAAGACACTATATATCAGTTTCTGTGAGCACAGGGTATCATAGCTATTTTATGTCGTGCAATTCACGAATTTATATATAACATTTAAGTACATTTAAGTAACAAGAAAATGCAGAATATTGCTGAATACAGAGACAATCGCTGGAAAATATTCTTTGAAATATTAAATACAAAAACATGGTGATTCCAATTTACTCCAAAGTTAAAATAATATAAATATAAAAAAAATATAAAAATCATGTTGTTATCAAATGGGTTTCTCACAGAGTCGACATTTGCTTACAAAGTATAATATTTAATTATCTATACATAATAAGCTTATATATATTTGAATACACCGTCATTCAGTTAAAAGACATTCTTACGTTTCAAGTCTACAGGCAGTTTGCCAAACACTCCTCCCAGCATAAGAGCAACGAATGGGCCCATCATTCCGAGTGCCGTCGTTATTCCTGTAGAAAGCATTGTACAAATGTCACAGAGTACTCGTAAAATAAGCATGAAATTTAGAGTCAGATTTGGCCGGGAATTTGTTTTCAATTCTACCAACACATTGAAAGCATCACCTGTATTTCAACTGAATATTTCAATCTTAGCTAGTAATTTCGTTGTAATATTTGTTCATCTGTAGATGAATCTATTTAGTAAAGTACTTTAATGTTAAACTAATGGTTGAGTCTGTGTTTTTATCAAAACTATTTCGGATTAGCCTAACTCATATCAATTTGGGTTAATGGGCCAAATTACACATCGAATTGCATATATATGTATAAAGATACTTTCTTATAAAATCACATCATAATAGCAAACAGTAGAAGAACATTTGGAATATTAAATTTTCAACCCCCCCCCCCCCACTCCCAACCCCCGCTAAAAAAATGTCACATGTTGTTTAATTGAATTTAAATACGCCAGACAGGATAGACAAGTGTATTTACAGGTTTGAAGGAAACAATAAGCTCTTAACTAACTAGCAGGCCTTTAAAAGGTTAGGAAAATTAACCTGCGCAGTAAACTAACTACATTTTCTCTTTAATCTAAACCTCGTATTAATCTCGTACATTACAAGTGCGTGACGCGGAAAAACTGCCAAAAATGGAATACTGCCAAAACACTATAGGTATGATACATGTATTAAGATGCAGTAAAGGTGGTTCTGCTATACTGGTAGGGTGTTATAGAAATACTAGAAAGATAATATCGGCATGATATTAGGATTCTGTAAAGTGCTACTTCAATGCTATTTAAATACTGGTAGAATACTACAGGAAAAATATATTTACACGGAAACCACTGAAACAGTACTACGAGAATACATCCAGATATTACGATAGGGCGATGTTCTTCATTAACGATACCCGACACGTAATTCTAGGGAAATGCATGCTAGTAACCAACATCACCCTCCCTAATGAGAACGAGATACACAGAAAAGAACCCTCCCGGTTTATTAACGAACTACTTAAACATCAAACTTTATACTGCTCATGGAAAAAGTTGATTTCAGGATGCGATCGTGACGATACTGTTAGAAAGCAATTCTAAAATGAAGCAATGTGACTGCTACTCACTCGGGTACTGTTTACCATGCTTTCATATACTAACGGGATAATTTTGTGGCCTTATTCGCATAATTCTACGTATCAATATACAACTGACACACGTTTCTATGAATATATTGATATATTACAAGGCCAAACAAACTAATTTCCCGTTTCCTGTAACTCTACCAACCCTAATATCTTATGCCTATCATACACTTACAAAGGGTTTTTTTATTTCAAAAGTCTTATTGCAAAATTATTAAAAAATATATTAGGACATTGTTAGGTAAGATTTACGTTGCTTTTGGGGATGTTTTTGGAATAATTTTCATATCACTACAGTCCTAATTTTAGATATGCATTTGAAAAGCTATAGGGTTAATATTTTGGGTCCAGTTTGATAAATGTTTTATATACATACCTAGGTATAGTCCTGTCTTCCCCTTTTCTGTATTGTTGTCAATATAGAGTGTCCCTAAAGGAGAGCGAGGGGATTTCCCTACTCCTTGTATACCAAGACAAATCCCCAGGTACACAACTACCCATTTCACTCGCTCAGTCTTCAGTGTCTCCTCAGAGCTGCACGAATGGATGGAACTATTTCCTTCGGGTTTGCACAAACTTGTCATAGAGTTATCTTCGGACTTGTTTAACACACTGTTGCCATCAACCGACGAACTGAAACCGGAAATGAATGGAGGCAAACTACACATTAAACCGGATATTCCGTAGAGTACCACCGCCATGGACAGAAGTCGGGGGATATGAAATCTGCAAAAGAAAATAACTTATAAATACACAGGTATCCAGTGGGTACATCTGTTAAGTTCTGATTTGGGTTAAAGCTATGATGTAATTACAACTGCACGTGTCTATCAAATCTATTTTTACGGTCAGGATCTACATTAAGCCAATTTCGCTGATGTTCAACTTCCACGCCTTTTCGGTTAGAGGGCGAAGATGAAAGATGTACATAACTTGGAAATTACATTTAAAATGTATTTTTTTAACAGTTTGTTTGCATATTCAACACAATAGAAAAATGAAGTCTCGTGCGAGGGCAAAAAATACCCAGACGAATGTTTTTCTTATACGTTGTTCAATGCTTTCCGCCTAGATGTAATGGGTTACCAGTTTGTAATTTTGGTATTTTGATAAGATGAATAGTGCTGATTGTTGCATGTAAGAAAAAAAAGTTATGAAAAGGAACGAAATCAATATATTTCCGACTTGTTAAGTCCTTCGTACTTAACAGCTACAACTCGTGAATATTCAGATGTTTACCTCGGTCCAAAATGGCCGAACAGTAGAACTGTCAGGAGGAACCCAATATCATTGCAGCTGAGGATGATACCACTCTCCCCGCTACTAAGTCCGAATTGTCGCTCCAGCGTGGTGATCTGTGACGACATGTAAAGTGCTAGGGCACTGGTCAACATCGAAGAGCTCCCATATGCTAATGTAAAAGTAACAATATTTCTAGAACATCGACATCTCGTGTTTTCTGTAGTGTTGGATTCTGTTTCCGGTGACTCCATGTCGAACTTGTTAACGTTGTCTGTAATAATGTTTGTAGAGTTTACATCTTCTGTCGAATGTCCTTCCGCTGTTCCGGATTTCTGAATTCCATTACTATTGTCATTTTGTTCTTTAACCCTGATGAAAAACAATGATAAATCATGTCCTACACTTAATTTTTAAAAAGTGTTTTTCGATGACAAACATTAAAGATCTCAATAGCTACTACGTTACATCACACTCCTATTCATATGCAAGGTTAAAACAGGATGGGATCGCTTGACGACCGAATGGAGATTTTCCTGGGCTACTGAACATCAATTTTCTTAATGCTCATGGAAATATCATATGTCACGATTAGGTCGTGGTGTAAAATTACTATTCTGCAATGGTGCTGATGATTGGAATATTTAGACACCGTTTTAGATATCTTTGGGGTATGATGCGAATACTATTTCATGATATCAAGATACAATTGAAACACGTTCCTCCAACGTTCCTACAATTTAGGCCCCTAGCATCACGGAGGTTTATCGGACACTCCGGTCTCCTACCACAGAAAGACCCTTCGTGCACTTTCATCAATGTTGTAGAATAACCAAGTGTCATACAGGTAATGGAAAGTTCATAAATCAATGATAAAGCATATTATATCACCACTATATAGGGGGGAGGGGGAAGGAACGAAATACCAACATGTCATCATGATCATAAATATTCAAAGACGGTAGGGACACAAGATATTATTGTCCGAATTTTTAGTCGCCCTGGAAAATACTACCCGTTTGCAAAAACTAATACCGACTGCAGAGCCCCTGTGTAGAACACTGCATACACATACAAATGTACGTATGTATTTGATGTCAACATATTTGTTGTTTTGTAAAGTTAATTATGAAAATAAAAGAAGATAAGATGTAAATGGCGATGTACACTAGATATCGTTCAAGTACATGTGTATGAATCAGGACAACATTTTTAAACGGTGAATTACATTATGTATTGGTGTTATGATCTGTCACAGTTACCATAGAGAGGCGTTGACCTCGCAGCCATATAAGGTTGTGATCAATCACTAATGTCGTGTGTGATATAACTGAAGTCGGCCACAAACAAGACACCAAAGTACATGATAAGCCTATGCAGATAAGTGTACGCTCCTGTCATTGTCCTGATGTCCCTGTCAGTATTCTGTTAATGTTGGGATTGTTTTGGTCTACCAAGTTGCCTGCTCGGGTCATCGCCGGTATCACATGCTTGTTTTATGATTTCCCCTAAATATTTCACACAAATTTGTGTTTGTTGAAACACACTGGATTGTATCATAATCTTTATAAGCTGATTTTTCACGCTTTTATTTATTTTCTGCTTAAAAATCAAATATGTGAAAAATATATAAACCCACGTGTGAAATAAGATAAAATAGAGATTTAACATGAAACAGACCGAATATTGTTAAAAATTCAATTGTCAAGTTACTCAAAATGCTCATAGATAAGGAAAGGTTTATTTTTTAAAAAAATCAACATTTTAAATGCCGCATGTGAGCAAGGAGATAATTCATCGCAAAACATGGTCACAGGTCAATAACATATACATATAATATATATATACCCCCCCCCCCCCCCCCCCCCACACACACACACACACGCACACACAATTTATATACAGAGAGAGAGAATCAATTCATTCAATATCAGATATTTAATGTAAAATATTAATAATAGATTTCTGGGGGTTTGCTCTTTTACAAAAAAAAATAATGGTAATAAAATATGATTTAATGCTGTTTTGTCTTTGTTGTACAATGTAATAAACTTACCCTCGCCGTATTTTCAGGTAAAAATATCGTATTCTAGGACACAGAAATATGCATTTCTACAATTATCGGTTTATCTGATTATCGACAATTCGCTGTAACTTTTTATGAATATTAACGTAAATTCTACCTCAGTCCATAGTCATACTTATAATAATATCTTACGGCAGTAAACAAGCTTTTGTTTTATATGTTTCATGTATTTTGAAGCGGCGTTTAAAGATACATTATTCCCTAAGAAATAAATAGATAGATCAATTACAATGCGGTAGTCGACACCAGGTTCTCTCTGTTAAGGTAAAAAAAACCTTACCTGTACGGACTGACACACACATACCTTAATATCATTACTAAAATTTAAACATGAAAAACGACTTAACGGTTTTTGAATTACTTTACTCCGAGTGGAAGCAAATTCGGTTTCTCTGTCATAAAGAATTTTATTATTCTTCATTAACGATGACGATCATGTCCAAATATTTTATATAGAGATACATTAATTAGGTTAAATTACAACTGTTTGGCCATCGTTAATGCGTTGCCATACATTCATCTGTAGAGTGTTGGTATCTATTCTTAACAATGCCAGTGATGTTATCTGATAAATTATGTTAATAACCATTTAATTCGGTTAGAATTTTTCATGGAAATGTTCTAAAATACCTATATAAATGTAGACTTACCTGTGATCCATAGTGCAGGTGTTCTGAATGTTTGCTTTACTGCTGGTGTGCCATGCTGGTCGTAGGATGTCGGTGTCATACATCAAAACCACTGCCACTACGTCATGTACATACAATTACAAGTGACGGCAATGAGGAAATATGTTTATGTGTCTCGGTAGAGTAGACGCCCCATCACAGGCTTTCACTTACTCAGGTAAACATTATGTACGGAGTGTTTTCTGTTTAGTTATAATCACATTCTCGGTTTTTAAGACCTGGTGATGCATCTACATTACGAAGTCCATGCTTCCATTTCGTCGTGCACTTGGTTGCATAAAACCAGAATGATTATTGACGCCCTAGATGGTGTTCCACAATGGATACACGTATAGTGTCTTTATGTAATGCAGAGTTATCAGTTTTGGTAAGCAGGTAATTACATAGCGAAAAACCGGAATAACAGTGCAAGACATTTATCCTAACTGTGAATCTCGTACATAATGTGATTTAATCTATATAGACCAATAGACGGCTGGTTACAGCAAGTACTACGTTTTAATTGGCTGACTAATCAGCAGGTAAAGTCAGGCACTCCTACTAATCACAGTTATCTCAACGGTTTGTTTCTACACACTTTTATCCGTGAAAATAAAATCTTCTCCGCAGTATCCATCTCTGTTAAGGAAGGGCTGAGGTAGACTTTCAGATGCTCTTCAGTACTAAATAAAATAATATATTTAGTGAGATATGCTTTACCTACACTGTAATACACAATTATGTAACATGAAAACTCATAGATGTAATAAATTTCGTATTTTGTCCATTTTGAATCGTAAAAAATCAAAATAGGTAAAAAAAACCCATAACATACATGCCGATTGATGAATAAAACTGTCTCGTAGAGCTGTTGCATCTCCCTGTTCTGTGATGGTAGAGACCGAAATTGTAAAAATCAGAGGAGTGAGTGGAGGTCCGAAAGGGGGAGAGATATTTAAGAAAATCCAAAATTGTCGGTAATAAACATGTGAATCAACAGAGGAACTATAAATAAACCCCTTTTTACAATCGTTTGGTTAATTTTGGAAAGCAGTTATTTCAAAATCGATTTAATAGGAATTTATAGATAGCAAGTTTGGTAAGGGCAAACTTGGGGACTTAACAAATGCAGCATTTGAGCATTCTACTAAGAAATCTCAGAAAGGCTGGACGTCAAGTACACGGAAAACTTTGTAATAAAATTACCAGAGCTCTCACTTGAATATAAACAAGGGAATCTATACACAAATGTTTATTAGCATCAACATTTTTGAAAAGAAAAAAAATACAACGTTTTCATATCAGAATATTTTTGACGTTCGTGCAGAGTTACCTCCCCGCACGGAGCTTTCCTACTTGATTTTATTTTTATGTAAGCATGGCGGGTATTACGCGCACCTCACGGAAAGAAATTGCTTACGGGGGAACTGTGGTGAGTTCTTATGCGTAAGTAATAGTTCTTTTGTATTATATTAATATTATTTAATTGATGAAATGGTGCTTGAGCTGTAGTTTTTAGAGATCGCGTAGTATCGTTGTAGAATTTTATGGAAGCGCACTGCAACCGGTGCAAGGGAAATTTTAACCCATTTAAACATGCCAAGAGAATCATTTAGCAAAAGTAATTTTAAATGTTAATTATTAACAGGGATAATATCAATTTTATTTTTATTTATTTATATATATTTGTTTATTTTTTATTTATCGAAAAACACATGAGGAATAAATAGATTCATATATACTATCAGTCTATAACTCCCATCGTCACACACTTACAGAGTATAGTCATGCATCATTTTTACCACTAAACACACAGCATTTTGAGTTGCACACTATATCTTAACTATCATAGACACTATGTAACACAATCACTCTAAACATATATTTATAACTTGCAGCCATACTAGCACTCCAGCATTGTTACACTGGGGTTGACACTAACTTTTTTACCATGGTAGCCCACCGGGCTACCAAAATATTTTTTCAGGTAGCCCTGCCTCAAACTTGGTAGCCCGATAATCAATCCACCATTTTTACTTGTTTTCTTGTTATGAAATTCAAAATAAAAAACAAACAAGTTCTAAGCAGAGATGATTTTTTTATGTAGTTTCAGAAAACACTTGACTGTTGTTTCATAACATCTAAAAACATCTTGTAGGATTTTTGCTGTAGTTCAATCAAATCCCTGTGTGACATTTCATCACTTTCCTCATCACTGCTGGAGTTGTCAAGAACTGTAGATCCTACATCATCAACGTTCTCCAAAGGCTGTCCATCAAGATAAATGTGATGATCATCATAGCTGATGTCTTCCTCCACAGAAATTTGTTCCTGTGTTTGTGGATCCAACACTACCATCTGCTTTGGAATGTTACACCGCTGAATTATAATAAAATGGACATAAAGATTAAGGCATCAGTTTCAACAGAAGTTTCAGCCTATCCCAATACTAATGGGGAATGTTTATTTTCAAAAGTGATAACTGTTTATTTGACTTCATGATTAGCAACTAGGAATCATTTTGTTATCATTTTCAATTATGTAAAAATTCTTTAAAATTCTTCTACCTTTAACTCATCCTTGTAGAAGGGACGTCTGGCTCTCTGGCCCTGTCCATACCAGAGGTTAATGGCTGGAAGGGGATCAAAGGCTTCAACTTCTGCTGTCTCCAGTGTGACAAGCATCAGGTCACACAGATTGTCCTCTCCTAACCGTGACCTCCAGTCATTTTTTACAATTTTCATACTACAAGAGTACATGGATACCATTAGTCACCGTCCAACAAAACCAAAATGTTGGAATTGCTTCAATCCAAACAATTAATTTTAAACAACAGTATATCTGAAAAAGAGAAAAGAAAAAACCCACCAGGAAAACCCTCTTTCTGCCTCAACAGAAGACCCGGGCAGTGTCAGGAGGTAGTTGAAGAGCAGAAAAAGATTGGGAAAATCTTCCCCAAAGGCTTCCTCAAGTTCTGTCAGTGAAGATGGTTTACCCTGCTTTCTGAAAATACATAATCCAATGAAATGAAATATTCCAAATGTCATTAATATTTATTACATTACACTTAGTAAAGATAAGATTGTCACTGAAAACATGTTGGTATTTTGAAGGCAAGCCTGCTTACCTAGATACCAATGTTGTTTTAAGTCTTGTCCACTCGTGTTCAATATTCTCTAGATGTATGTCAGGGCAGGTTCCTTTTAGAGCTGGGCCACAGCTTTGCAGTAATGAATGCATGTGTTCATCCCCAAAATCTTTAAAGGACAATACATATCATTTCATCAATCAGCTCTTTGAAGTTTTATAACTAATTCAACATACATACACGTGTCTGTAGAGAGAAAGTATCATCATTCATACTTTAAACCCTTGTCCTTGTCAGAGCAATTACAATACATTAGTAGTATAATAATGAACAATAATATTAGCGCCATATTCAGGATATTACATTGTTTTGTACAGCAGCTCTTTACCTATATCCAAGTTCAGATCTCTAGGCCATGTTTTTAAGGAGAGGATGGAAGAAGCTTTAAATAGGTTTGAATCTCCTCCAAATCTTGCCTCAATATTTACAATCAAGTTGTCAAGAAGTTTGTCTTTTCTGGAGATGAGGGAGTCCGAGAAAGACATGTTACCAAGGGATGACATCACTTCTCTCAGGAATGTACCATTGCTATGATTATTAGTAAGATTTAGTAGGGAAAAGCAGACATGCAGAAATAATAGGTAAGCTAGACATTGCTGCATTCAGAAATATAAGTTTCAGATATTTCATATCTAGACTACAGAATACTGTGAAATGTTAGACAGAAAGCTATCAATGACAGACTAGCAGCTATAAGTTAGTGCAGTAATTGATAAAACACTCAATATTGTATTGACCATACCACCATGAGCAAGCACTAAGCAAAGTAGGCGTGCAATTAGACATAATCATTTGAATAGCAAGACACTGTCAAGGATCAAGTACCTTGTTTTGTACTTTTTCAGTGTTAAAAGGACACTTTCTATTTCCATGGTTATATCCGCGGTTGTGCTCTCCCTTTCCTGTATGGCCTGTGAAAGGTAGCTGAGGGTGTTTACTACATCCATCATGAGATGCATCCAGTAGTCTGTTTGCTTTTCCTTTATCACTTTCAGGAAGTTGCGGGCTTTGGCACTAGCTTCCTTGGATGGATTTTGTTGCATCTGTGATTTCAATTGACACATTATCATTAGTTTAATTTATGGGACTTTAGTCTTATCATTCAACAGCTAAGGTCATTTTACAAAGTCAAGACAACATGAATATAATTATTTCATTATAGGAATATGACTAAAAGAATGAACAACAGTTGTAGATAGTTTTCAATCTTTCCATCTTAGACATAATTATAATATACCACATGTAATTACATATTCAACTACTAATCTAACTTAAAATCTTACCCTACATAATGAACTGTTCCTGGAACATAATACAAGAAATAGCAGACTTTGATGACAGACAACACCTTTGTAAGATAGGTGTGATCATAATTACCTGCTCAAGATGAAGGACAATGCTTTCTGATCCAGCTTTAAAATTCTGCAAAGCACGTTTAGTGTGCGGTAACCACCTGGTCCCTCCTGTGCGTGATGGTACATAGGCTTTTTTCCCAATTGACACAGCCAGTTTCAAATTGCTCCTGTTTAAAGGGCTGTATCTGGAAAAAAACAGTCAGAAGAGGAGAACGTTATGAAATCATTTATACAAAATCAAAATACTAGACTGTACATGCAGCATTGCTAGCTTATAAAATTAAGGGACATGTGGCCAAGTGGTTATGATTTAGCAGGTGTAACACTTTTAATCACACCTTTGGGTAGCATGTTTTTGAAATGAAAATCAGATTCAATCATCATGTGGTACTGCAGTACTTACTATGAATGTACCTATGGTAACTGTTACAATTGGTATAATTACTTTATTCTACACTCAAAAAGTAATGTCTATTATTTTAAGCCAGTTATAATTAACTACTCACTTGTAAAATAAATACAAGTTGGTCAGGAGAAGCTCACACTTTTGATGTATTGGGATGTCTTTGATGGAGTCCTTATATGCCAACTCTAACCTAAGGTCAAAAAAGAAAGGAAACTATATTTTGTATAAACAAACTTTCAAAGTTGCAAAAGTAGTTCAGATCTGTAAAAAAATCTATTCCTTTTTTTTATATTCCATAAAAATAACATTGATCACAAAGACTGCAGATTACTTGAAGCTACCTTATGTATACTGAGAGACTTACTATACAATTCTTTTAAAATTCAATGATCAATTATTTGCACTTGCCTATGAGCAGAACAATGTATGGCTTTCAAATATGGTCGTTCTGTTTCCTCCGCCATCCTGACCACTACACCACTTTTCTTCCCCAACATAACTGACGCACCATCCGTACCCATTGCCACAATTTTTTTTCTCCATGAGTCCCCAAACCTCCTATCTAATAAGGAAGAAATTGCCCTCGTGATGTTAGGTGCATCGGCTTTTCCTACATGTTTCAGACCAGCAAAGAAGGTAGATACCTATATTAAGAGACAAAAGAAGTGATTATTTTTTTTTAGAATTATCAAGATAATATTGGTCATAAGTAAGACAAGAAATTAAAGTTACTAAATCATTAAACTTTGGTCATTTTCTTTAACTAACTGTTTTGTGGTAAACATTGAAGTACTTAATGGACTATTTTCATAATTACAACATCTGATATATGCAAAAATGTCAAAGATTAGCATTATGTTCAAACTTTACATTCTCAGCATGGAAACAAGCATGTATTGTTTTGATAGGAGACAGTCAAAATTTGCAAGTACATCACGTGATCATCTGGAATTTCAAACTGGGCGAAAGACATCGTGAAAATATAAATGAATACCTTGCACATGAACGATGACCGTAGGTAGACTATTTCTGTTTCCTTTGATGCACAGTCTGTGGCTCCATCAGAAATAATACTAAGGAAAGGGGCTTTCTCCACCAGTTCTGCTCATGTCTGCGAGTGTCAGCAATGGCAGCTATGAAATGTTGGCAGTATTTATCTGTCCTGTATGTGTTTCCTATCTGAGTACCCTTGGCCTGATCCAAGTCACACAACTTAACAAAGTCTGTGAAAGGCCTTCTTGACTTTGCTACAAAATGAGCGTTTCTAAACAATGTACATAATTTCCCCACTGCAGCCTTGTTCATCATCACAAGTGTTTTTTCAGCTTTTGATGTTCCTGGCATTGATGTAACTGCCTTTTCCTTCAAAACTGACCTACGGTGACTGTCTGACTGGTCGTGTTTTTTTATTGGATCAAGCCTGAAATTATTTGTCCCTTTCACGAAATTATTACTATTGCTACTGTCGTACTTTTGACATACCCGACAGTACATTTTCCCGTCATGAAAAATTAACCAATTATAGTTAATTTTCCAGTTCGACTGGAAAGTCCTCTGTCTGACCGCTTCATATTGCGATGCCTTTTTTGTGACGCTTTCCTCTGGTGACGTCTTCGTCTTCTTTAGCTTCTTAGGAGGAGGGGTGCCGTCCAGCCACCGCCACATGGAAGCCATGATTGGAAATGTCAGAAGTTCTCGCTGTCAATCTAGCGCTTCCCGTGCTCAGCGGAAGATCGCTAGAAATTCAAACGCCCGAATGACGCTGTGAGATACTCCAAAACACGCTTGAAATGACGCAATACGATTCAAGCGCATTAACGAATCTGTGACTGGAAACGTAAATAATGTGAACGGGATGGTTCTACATTTAGATTTAGTTTTGACGACCAAACACGGACGAATTCGTTAAATAAATGTGGGTATACTGAATTGGTATATTTTAAAAGATTTGGTAGCCCGCCGGGCTACTGGGTATGGGATCTTTGGTAGCCCGTCAGTTATTTTGGTAGCCCCGGGCTACCGGGCTACCGCTAGTGTCGAACCCTGATTACATATACAAACAACATCAGCATCTGACATCAACGTCATCATATACAATCATCATCCTCGTCACACATTAGCATCATCACATACCATCAGCATCATTATGGTCACCTATCAACATTAGCATCATCACACTTCAGCAGCATTACACATCCGCATTATCACATACCAAATCAGCATCGTCACACCTCAACATCATCATATATACCAACATCAGCAGCATCACACAGCAGCATCACACATCCTCATTATCAGCTTCTTCACACACTTTAACTTCCATGCATAAGGATGCTGCAGATTCTTAGACACAGTCAACATCATTATCTTCATCATCAAGCACACATAGACATGCTAATTTCAGTAATTTCTCCATAAACTAGTATGGACTCATAATAAGTGAGCAACTGACAGCTGTCACTATATCACTATAAGATAAATGTTCCTAGATATAATGAAATAGACAAATAAAAAACAAAACATGTGATGATTTTTTTTATAATTCTTTAAACAGCAGACAACTATTAGCTGTTAATAATAAATGTAAATCAATATCAGAAATACTGTCAGTTCTTACCATTGCTTGTGAAGTGATTGATTCTAAGGTGACCGATAAGGCCCATGGGCCTCTTGTTTCTAATCTTAAATTAATTTTTCAATGTATTTTTATGCACAATATGCGTACCTCAAGTGATTTTGCTTATTATTTTAGATTTATGATCTTTACATTTATTTACTTCTTTTTTTTGTTTGATATTTTATGTATTTTATACATCCGTCAAATGGCAGGACATATTATGGTATTCTCGTCTTCCATCCGTCCATCTTCCGTCCGTATGTCCCTCTGTTCGTAAACATTTCAATGTCCCTGCGATTTTGGAATTTATTAAGCCTTAACAGATTTCTTTTAACTTTCATTGCAAGCTTAAGTACAATCAAAGCTAGATTGAGTTTGATTTCCATGATTTTTGATCCACAACTTTTAGAGTTACGGCCCATTAATGTCTGTAACCTTTTCAATGTCGGTGCAATAACTTTGCAAAGTATTACGCAATTACCATTGAAACAAATGCAATATATTATATACAGCATAAATAGTGTAGGTGATAGTCAGACAAAATCACAGGCGTATTTCGTGACCTGAAACAGGCTCTTGTTTTTTTTTTTTTTTTTCGTGTGACAAATTAAAATGATTGTTCAATATATGAATATTGTCAGCATTCCATTATACCTTCATAGATCCCTATTAGGATAAACTGACGGGACAGAGCTTGTTTGTTACACTATCAGAATAATGTAAATCACTCATACTGGTGGAGGAATTACAGTGATTCTAGCATTAAGTTGTATGGTTGCCAATTTATTTGCAGATAAGTCAATACCATTATTACTATTGCAGCCATGGTCTTTTGATGGCGTCGTTAACTTCACCTTGTCAGAATATCCTAATGGGGCAATATTTTGTACATCATGTGAGAAAAAAAAAAGCATATTTACAAAATTAATAACCAGAAGTAGCAAAATCACAGGGACTTTTCGAAATTATTTTTATTATCTTAATTATCTAGACAAGCTATTGTGGCTACATATAAATATGCAAGTGTTTCTGACTTCGTTTTAAATAAAAAAATAGTTGTGGAGTGATGGCTTTTGATAATGGATATATGTATATCTAGTTTTGATATATGCTTTATTTGACAAGGAATGTCAATTTATTGTTGTTAATAAAGTTACTGTTTCAATTTTGTTGTCATTGGTCCGTTTTTCCTTGGCCCGGAACTATTTCTGAAGGCGTCTATTTGCATCAACACTGCATCGTCATGCCGGTAATTACGGGCTTAAAATAGATTTTCTGTTGACCAATTTCATTTGACAGATGGGATTAAATCCCTAATGCGTCATATCGAGCGTAATGGCTTATTGGATAAATATTTATAGCAACCTATATTGAACTTGGGGAAACCCGTTCGTCCGCCATGGTGTTTCACGTTGTAATAGCAGCAAGCTGCAAGATGAACTCGAGTAATTTTACGGATGTTTCCTTTGATTGCTTTTCATTATAACTACTGGAGCATGCATAAAACATCCTTGTGTCGTTGTCACGAAATGTAATAGATGTAGCAACAACCATTTGTACCTTAACTTTAATAAAAACATGCCAAATGTCGTATCTTTCTAATGGGAAGCCTGTTACGACGGAGATGTGAAGGGGACGTAACTCTTGGCGAACGACTACTATGTTCTGATATGATAAAGGAAAAAGATTATCAGCTGTATATGCTTAAGGTTCCTCCGGAGAAGACAAACCTGAGGGACTAGATAAATCCAGCAGCAGGCCATACCACTAAGAAATTTGAAACTGTTGTTGAAAGGGATTAAACAGTACACCTAACACACTGAACACTAAGTAATCCAAATCCTCACTAGATCTTATTTAATTGGAACCAAAGAACAATTTATATTCAAATTTTATTGGTATCAACCCTTTTGAAAAAAAATACAATGCATTGTAAAGGAAGAAGGCTGTTGACCAAATATTCTTAAAGTTTCTCCAGGTTTTTCTGTTATAGATGTTGGAACGTAGCTTATGATCTGTGCATTACAATGGCCTTCACCAATGGTGCGCGTGCTCAGAAATCTCTCTTCGGGAGCACCTGTCAATCCGCTGACGCAATCACAAATTCCCATAACAGGCTTCCCACACACGGGGACTTGGCACGAATTCCCGATCCTTTGTCCATTTCGAAGTGCATTATAGTAACGAGGGTTGTAACTTCCGACACGGGAAAAATGAATTGTGTTTTCTATATATTCTAGGGGCTACAGATCTTAGTAACACATACATTAACTTGATGGGAAATGTTTTATCTTTCCAATCGATGTTTGAGTGAACGAGTTCTGTTGAAAGTAGTCCCGTCAGAACTGAAATAACTTCAATCGTATTGAGGGGTACAGCAGTTTGTATTGACAGATAAAGCACTGCTTTATCTGAGAGTGATAAAGCACTGCTTTATCAGAGACTAGTTATCTGCCGATATCTCTACTGGTTGCGTATATTAATTATCTATATTATGACAGTATATCTTTCTGATATGTTGAGCGAACGAAGCTTGAGATATATGGGACCATATTGTCTATATATGTATAGAAAATTTTAATTACCTGAGATACATGAAAATAATTATATGTTTTGACGGCACGCTCGTGGCAAAATCAAAACTGTTGCAATTAATTTGTCATCGGTAATTGATCATACTTGATTCATTGAAGTAACAAGAGGGGCAAAGGAAAGGGACACATTGTAATTTTTGTAATCTTTAAAATTTCACAGAAACATTTTTTTTAAAAGTTGTACGAGAAAATTACACAGATAAAGTTATCCATTCTCGAATCTTTTTCCCTCACCCAATAAATGCTTTCACTTTTATAAATTTCTTAAAGAAAAAACACATTTTATTACTGCGGAACACTGAAAGCATTATGATAAAATAAAAGAAAATGCAAACGTATACTTTGAAATTATTTTTACTTGATTTTAAAATATTCGTATGAATAAAACTTTCCGAGCGATAATGATAGTCTTTTAGGGGAACTTAAAACTTATACATGAACTATGAACACGTGACTTAGTATAGACATCACATATATAAGCTATATATCGTTGGAATTTTGTACTTTATGAAACTTTAAGTGGTTTAGAGTAGGTACATCAACACCAGGTATATATTTCACAGCTTTGCTCTAACGATAATGAGTGTAGGCAGGTGAGAATAGAAAATTTACACATTCGAGAAAAATAATAGACCTAAGGTAAAACAGGGATGGGCAAGCGACTAAAGTAGATGAAAATAGAATGGTTAAGGATGTACTCATTTGATGTTTTGACCGGAAGTAAGACATAATTCAATAAAAAAGGAATTCCAACATAATTTCTAGGACTTTTGTCTTTTTATATATTTTGTCATCCATAGTGGTACGTATAAGATGAAAACGGGTGATTTATATCACGTTTTGAGAAATTTCGCTCGTGAACTACATTATTTGATGACGTAGTCAACAATTAATATTTATGCATAGACTAATCAGGGGCCGCTCAGATATGTCCCTGTACCTATTTGTAGGCAGCCGAAAGTAATGAGTTGTTTGATCACGTGATACATGTGACGTCAAAGTGTTTCTTACAGTGACCATGTGTATTATGTAAACTATATATTTATGGAGACATAAAACTTGTCATAGGATCATATTCAATTTTTTACCTTACCACTGATTGTCAGTGAAATATTTTACTTTAACTAAACACTATTGCCCGATAAAAATTGAGCACAAAAACTGTCTAAATAAAACGATACTAGTGGAAAATATGCATCGACGGATCGTGATTAAATGATATACATTACATCCAGGGAATTGGATGTCATGTTACACAAATGTATTGTTTTTGGAATAAATTAAGATTACCTTTTTCTTTAAATGTATTTTCAATTCGATTTCAACTGCATGTGTCATTTAAGGACGTGCCAGTGAAAAGTCGGAGTTTCGCAAATAAAAGATCACCTACCTGGCGACTGATCCTTGTAGGTCTCGAACCCGTTACCCTGTTGTCAAAGGTTATGAATAAAGACAGTCAGCTCGCCTACAGAAAACTCGCCCTATCATGTATAGATAAAGTGGTCAGCTCGCCCATAGAAAACTCGCCCCATTATATAAAAATATATATATGATAAAATGAAATATTATTTGCGCATTAAAATAAAGTATAGTTTAGTTGATGTGAATGTGTATCTGAACTTTCCACTCTTTTAAAAAATATCGATTTAATCGTGATTTTGTTCGCACATTATGTTTTAATTTTACACACAGAGACAGGGTCATGTGTCGGTTTGAATAATTAAAACTGATTCACCGTAATCTCGTACCGTAAAATTTGTACAAATATGACTGCCTGGGTATAGGTGATTCTACAGGGGCCTGACAGGCATGGAAAACATAACAGATAACTTAATATTATCATTATTGATATTCTGGAAGTTGTAATACAATTGACGAAGGAAGGCAATTTTTGACTCGTTCCCTGTCCGGGCCACGATCTTCTAGCACAGAAATTCCAAACTGCCTAATCTTTACACCACTACGACATTCACAGACAACTTTGAGCTGTAATCGCACTATTCTTGACTATAACAATGATAACTATACAACGCGTATATTTCACCATTAAATACCGTGTACATCCGTGTCACTATTAAATAACACTTTTGGAAGTGCTTCCAAGTCCCCATATAAGGAAATTTGGAAGCAATATGGTAGGGCCATTATGTTAGGCAGCCGTACCAATCCCATAAGTAATGTTCCCTAGTCAGGAACGCTGCATAAGAAATTAAATTGAAAGTTATTATTATTCCCAATTCAAAATGTTGTTCCATAAAGGCAAATGAAATTGTAATATGTAACAGTATTTGTTACAGAGCAGTATTTCAAAAGAGCAAAGAAATCACTTGATACGTCATCCTCTACATGTTTTCTACTGCACGACTTAAGATATCTAAAAGGTTTGCCATGGATATTGTACTGTTTCAACAAATACTAGAAGTAAAAAACAATTGCTCTTTTTACAGAAGCAAATGACCGAAAAGTGATTTCTTAATGGTGATAAAACTTAGTTACATTCTAAGAAATCGCGAAACAAAAAATACCTAGAAAAATAACATTCTTTACAGTATATAAAGCTAGTCGGTTTATTTAGGGGATGGCTTGTCTGTGGTTATGCATCTACTGGAGAATAAATCATGAATTTTGGTTTTAAATAGAGACAATATCGACCTCTTTCTTTAATCGTTGATTCATTTTAAATGGTTGATATTTTTGAAATCTGGTACAAAATTTTTACAAATTTCATGAAAAATTTGAGATCAATTGTAGCAAGCAGAGTGCAATTAACATAAGGTACTTAATAAACCTGCAGTAGCCAATACCAATTAGAAATTTAAACGGTGGTTAAAATGGGTTTAAACAGTACATCTAACACACTGAACACTAAGTAATCAAAATCCTCACTAGATCTTATTTAATTGGAACAAAAGAACAATTTCTTTACAAATTTTATTGGTATCAACCCCTTTGAAAAAAGGATACAATTTGATGTAAAGAAACAAGATAATCAGCCAAATATGCTAAGAATTCCTCCAGGTTTCTCTGTTGCAGATGCTGGAACGTAGCTAGTATTCTGTGGCTTACAATGGCCTTCACCGAACGTGAACGTGCTCAGAAATCCCTCTTTGGGAGCACATGTTAGTCCGCTGGCGCAACCACAAATCCCCAAAACAGACTTTCCACATATCTGGTCCATGGTCGATAGATCTGTGCAATGACCTGTGTTAAAAGGAGAACTTTAGAGTTTCAGTTATATACTGTCGAACCTCGGGACCTTTGGGAAATCTCGAGTTAGCCGAGTATTCGATTTAAGTGAGTTTGAATGTTTAGCGTGAACTTTGGCCTGAAGCGACGGAGAACTTCGAGTTAAATGAGGTATTCGAGTTATATGAATTCAAGATAACGAGGTTCGACTGCATATCAACGGGAACAGACAAAGCTTGTCTTTATGATACAGAAATAACCTATGCATTTTAGGCTTATTCTTCCGTTTTTGTTTTTCCTTATTGCTTTTTTTCAAGTCCTTACATATGTGTAGCTTGGGATACTACATGCCGTATCTGTGTTCCTTAATAATCATAGATATCCCTTTGATTCTGTTCACGGTATGTACATTTTCGATATACAAGTTGCTTAGTAATTCCCGACAGATCACCCCCACATAGTGTCCTTACGCAAGAAATAACTGAAAAATTATTGAGTACATATGTATTTACAGTAAAAGTCCGAACCAGGCGTATAATACTGTTGATTTAATTGCTATCCTTATTTTTTTAAAAGAAAGATATGTTAATGAAGTTTTAAAACCCAATAATATAGAATTTTGACCTCGATTGGATTGATATATTGCAACAATTAATACAAAGTGGTAGGTAACTTTCTATTGCAACAAAACCTTTGGAATGTTTAAATAGTGTATGAAAATTAAGATTCACTGACCTACAAGGTAAAGTGAGAATGCACAGCACTGTCCGATTGGACACTGGTAGTCATGGCTACATGTCAGCACCTGCAAGCAAAAGAGTCATTCATAGTACTAAAGGTGATTTTTGTTGTATCCAAGAACACGGGAATGTGAAGATATGAGTTGTTAGGTGACTGTGAAATTTAGTACAAGTTTTAGAAGCTATGTGAAGTTAAGCTATCATAATATCAAATGTTGAGATTTCTAGTATTCTTGTACCTTTTCATGAGTTTAATTGTAAATCTTTCTTTTGTAAGATGTTGTCTTAGAATGAAGTTTGACAAAGTTTTTTTTTGAAATGTCGGCATTTGTTTTGTGGTCTCCGAAGTTTGGTTAAGATTCTGATGACATGTCGGCATTTGTTTCTGATAAGCAATACAGGTTTCAGTAAGTAAAATGTTATTTAAACATTAAATGTGATCCATCTTACATATATAATATTCATTTTGATTGACGCCCCATCTTAATCACACATAACTTTCAGCGGATTTTCTGAGGGGATGACACCTTCAGCGAATGAGATTTATCTCCCGTAGTGCGCGCACTTATATGATGTTGTACTCGATCCTTAACATAGAACAAATATATCGTAATGACAAAACAGTATTATATTCCTTATCAAACTTTATTTTCTTTAAATTTGTTTCTGAAATGATTGAACGATTTGCTTTACGTATTACTTATACCTGATATAAAGTACATTTTACATATTTCATCTACACACCTATATACATATATTGGTAAACATTTTATCCAATAAAAATCAGCTGATTGCATACTCAATACTCCATGGTTTACGATCACTATAGCTCTCTGCACTCTGGAACATTTCATTGCAAAATTGCAGGTTCAATGTGCTACACCTTGTTAACAAGACGAAAAGACTTGTTAGATCCTTTGATATACATCAAACAAATCTCGAGGTTGCATAAAAGTATGTTGTAATGACTTTGAAGATGGATTGTCGCTCTTTTGTAATCTTCAAAGAAGCGCATCAACTTGTGATTGGTCTATTTTATTCTCCTAGCACCCGTTATAGACCAGTAAAATCACTTCGCTTTTGTCTTCAATTTAGTCATGACATGTTGCCGGGATGCGGAGAGCAATAGTGACCACACCCCTGGAGTATCGAGGAGGCTACATATTGTGACCGATGCAAGTCTTAAGAATTGTCTAAACAAACAAACTGCTGTTTGATGCAGTTTAATTCATTATTTAGCTCTACTGTATCTAACTCTCAATTTATATAAAAGTATAGTAAAAATACTATTCGCTTGTGTCTTTTTCAGTCCTTCTACAACGCCTGGCATTCAGTTAGTTAACAACTGTCTGGGTGGTCTGTATATTAAGGACTCGGATAAGTTAAATTGGTCATCAGATATAACTAAATGATCTATTCCGTCAATACAAACAAGGACCACCTTAGGCTTTATATATCTAGTTGATCATTGTAAGTATATTTGTGTATCATGCTATCAACTCCGGAAGAGTATGCAGCGGTCAACCTCCTCTACCCAACATAGTGAAGACATGACAATCCATATATATAGATGGACAACATATCATACGTTCTTACATATATAGTCAATGTAGATATTCGCTAGGTAGCAGGTCGGTTTTATGATATATATATATAAATTATATACTGATGATTTGGTACGTATTAAGGCCGGTGATTCCTGGTGTTAATAGTTATTTAGACCTAAACAATTCCTCAAGAAAAATAGCTTTAGTGAAATTGATATACATCCTGTAATGATGGTGTAGGCAGGTGGTGAAAGAAACTGAAGTCTGATGATAATAGAACCATCACGCAATTGTAAAAAATATAGAAGGCAGGTTAAACAGGGATAGGCAAGAGGCAAGGATCAGTATAGACGAGGATACAATGTTTAAATAGACGAAATTGGAAAAAATTTTGCTGGCGTAGAAATTAAATACTTGATATCAAATACATTCAATGTTGATTTAAATATGATAATATTTATGGCACGTCAAAAGTTTCATTATTCAAAAAACATATATTGATTTGAAACACATACTTTGAATATATGAATATATATATATATATATATATATACTACATTCTTAAACCTTAATGTATTCAAATGAATACATATAATTTTGCTACATAATAATATTTGATTGATTTTAAAATGTTACACGTATTTGCGTATTTACTTTTTTAAATATTCTTTGTTTTTAATAATAATTTTAAAAAAAAAATAGAAGAAGAAAAATAAGCTTTTTCCAACATTGAAATGATGACTTGCCAAAATTATTGACATATTTACATTATATGTTATATCGATATACTGCTGTGTTCGACGACACCATTGAAATTACCAATACTCTTAAAAACATCTCACCTGTAGACGGGTACTGTATTAGGATACGGATTAACAAATATTTGTTTACTATACATTACATCATGTAAGTTTGTTTCAGTTGACTGTCACTATATACTGAACGGTTAGGGAGCATCTCTGTTTAGCTCGATAAATTTTCCGTTCTTTCTTTCTTTTGATTTGGTCCTCACTATCATTAAAAAGTTGATGATATACATAAAAACCGACGTGCTTACAGAATTCAATTCAAACTTAGTTTCAATGAAAGTATGTCAAAATATGGGCATCAGAAATATTTAAACGGAGCAGCCGAAAAAGAAAAACGACCAGGTGTTCAGGAAAGGTAAACGTCTTCTTCAACAATGACACAAATCATATAATAGACTGTACACTATATCATTTCCTTAGAAAGTACCGGAAACATGCTATAAAATACAAAAAAGATTACTTATTCAGATAACTGAATTGGTACTGTTAATTGACACTATCCAATGATAGCGCAATATCAATTTTGAACAAATAAGCAGTGATTAATTTATGTATTCATAATTATTGCTACAATAACGACTGACAGAAACTGCAGTTAGAGCAATGTTGTGTAAGCGCAACATCTTCAACGTAAAACGTGAATAAGATTACCACAACATCGTGGGTTTACAAAGAATATGTTATAATTTTTTAATTACGCGGTCATCGCAAGGTTGTTTAGTTCCCATATGCGATAAATCAAAGAAAGACGCTAGTTTAAATTATAAAATTATAATCTTAAACTTTGTAGTTTCCTGGTAAAGATAAATAAATGAGCTGGTGAAATTAATGTTGCTAAGTTAAGAACAAGTGTCCCTTTATAGCATCGGCGTTTAAACTGTCAATAAATATGGACATATGTAATGTATGATATAATTGTGCATTTCCTTGACAAGGGAACATATCAATACACCAATGGAATCAAACTCAAAATCGAGGCAGCAACGGCAAAAGATAAATAAACGAAATATTTATTTATGGTGATCATTGTGCAAGAAGAATAAGATCAGGTGTTATAAGAAAGGTAAGAGACCTCTGCTTCATACACGGCACCCATCAAGTAAATCGAGGTCAATTCAAGTATGTTATGCCATTTTATCAGAAACGGCAGTCTGCCAAAGTACATCTAGTACATCTAGAGCATCTGTCTTTTTCTGATTAAGGTGTTGGCAATAAACAAAAAATATAGCTATAGTTCGCACAAACCTGAATCTCTTCATGAACATGATGTAGAGCATAGCTTTACACAATGTTGGTGATAATCTGTTTTTGAAGATGAAATATTGGTGTCTAGATAATTTCACCTTTATTTTGGGGTCGCGGGATTTGAACCAACACCTAGCCAACCTCACATTTCCTCATATTGCAAAATGTAATCCACGTTGAATTGTTCACCGCATAAAATGCATCGAAAGATAACCTCCTTCGAAAATAAGTCAGTGCACAAATGTAAGCATACCATTGAAGAAAATAAGCAGGTCTTTTTTAGGGGTTTTAGTGTATTATACTTTTGTAAAGGTTGTAGCATAAATAATCCGAGTCTTATCAAGTCACCAGATTGAATCTCTATTTAAGGAAGCCCCCTAAAGACTCAAATCAATTGTTTCCAACATAGATTAATAAGGGGTAATTAATTAGCATTGAATCGTATAATTACCTGTGTCAAACAGCAGCAGAGTATGAAGCTGACATATACATAGTTCTTCAGTTTAGTCTTACACTTCATTGTTCTGTAGAGAGCTGAGATATGTAGTAGGTCATTTATCAGTAAGGAAAGATAACAGATCAAACTAGTGTCAAAGGTCAAGGCTTTAATGAAAACGGAATAAAATATTGTCAACATAATTTTTTTCGTCGTTCCGGATCAGCATGCTCTGGTTTTACTATCAGGTAGATTAGCGCGTGAGTTCTTTGCTTAACCTTTGCCGCGATTGGTTGAGCGCATATTGCTCTCCTAACGGGCCTTATTAGCATAAGAGTAAGCAGTGTCAACATGTGTGCCTGACCCTGGCTGTTCACGTGAAGTTAAGCCGTGTAAACAAATAAAGGAATTATTCACTTGTGAGTGTGTGTGATTTTGATAAATATCTTATTTTTCACCAGTAATTTTTTTCTAATAAGGATTTGTAAAAGTTAAAAAAAGTAAACTTTTATCGTCGTTAAAGATTCCTTGCTCTTAATTGCATAAACATAGCAAAGGTTGGTGCTAGTAAATCCCAATATAGGCCAAGAATGGGAAAAAAGAGAAGTATTTCATTTTATTGGACTGGAGGATAGATTCATGCAATATTTCAATGAGAAGTAAAACAACAATATGCCCTTTCATTTTCAATGTATATCGATGATGAGCTGGATTTGCAGATTTGTATCTGAAAAAACCGAGTGCATTGACTTGGCGTTGATTGGATTTTTAAACAAGAATTGGCATATTGAAATATAGCATTTATGGTCATTATAAATGACAGACAGCGTTGAATGAAGACAACATATTGTGCTCTAGCGCAATGAAATGTGTTAGTTGATATGATTCGATATATAAGGGCTTGTTTCTGATATCACGATTTTCGTGCAAGATATTGACAACTTAATTCAAAACTAAAACTTTTCGAGATTGAGTTGATAAATTTTTTGGTCGCTCTAATAATCTCACTGAAACAACAAAGCCAAAATTAAAAATTGCTAAAATGTCAACATAATTATAATCCAAACTAAAATTCAATAAAACTAGTGCGAAATTCGAATAAAAGAAATATTTACACAGAGACCCCTGTAGAAGTTCAAGGTGAATAAGGCCAGGTATTCCGGAAGAGTATGCGTCTATCTGCTTCATCGCCGATACCCGCCGTGTAAGTCTTGGTAAATTCATATCACACAAAGAAATAAATTATTTCTAAATGAGATCACTAAGGCTACCATAAAACGTTATTATCTCCATCAACCTGCATTTTTGAAACCTGTGCTACGAGTTTGTCCGTCATTTGACAACTTCTTGAAAGAAAATCGTGATGATCCAGAAATGAAAAAAATCACTATAACGAAATTGAAATCATCACGTTCATTCTACACTGATCTTATTAGCGAACGGGACATCACTTACTTGGATTTTTCATGATGGGTTTCGTCGTTGAAGCAGAAAACACGTATTATTCTGGAATACCTGGTCTTATCCTCCTTAAACTGCTTCGACGTGTTGGCATTTCCTTGGTTGCTGATCTCTAACTCATTAATGAATTAAGTGAGCATGCCTATACGCTGTATGTATCTATTTTTAACCGTTCAAATACGTGCATGATATCATACTTAACGCTAATCATAGTGACCTCGATTATCGTGAAGTTAGATTCGCACGAAAATTTTCAGATATTCAGTATTAAAAAGATATCTTGTTATTTATAGATATATCTTGAACTTGATGGAATTAACGTTTTACGACAGGTTTGGATAAGTCCCCTAATATATTGAGTCTTGTGCGAAAACATCAAAAGCATGGCAGTCAGGATGAGGGGATTTTGTCACCATAAATATGCCAAAAGTATGTTTGAAGGCCAACAAATTAAAAAAAAAATTAATTAAAAAAGGAATCCCATCATTCTCATCAATTCATCCCAAAGCATTTATTACTTAATCAACTGACTTACGTACAACCACTGAAAAACGATCAAAATTCATTTTCTCTGATATTTTTAATGTTGACTATGTAAGGACCGGAGTTGTTGAGAACCTGTTGTTGTTGGAGTTGTTGTTAATATTTTTCTCTTAACATTTTATTATCAGTTAAACATATTGAGAAATGGAAACATTTGGAACAACTTTTGTCTACCAACGAATCTTATAAACAAATTGAAAGTTGCCCAGAAGCACTGACTGACAAGTGAACTACTAATTACTCACGATCCTGGTTGTCTACTAACTATCCATTACCTACATGCCTGGAAGGTGTTCGATTTATATTGATTAATTAATGTATGCACTTTACCATATAGACATAGGACGAGAAAGAAATATGCTCTTAGAGATTATATCATAAGGCATAAAAGGGCAAGTGTTTAAATTGTTAGTTACTTAGTTCATATCACTGCGCACATGCAGTTTTTGATAAAAACCTTATATTCATAATCATAGCGAAAAAAACCTTATATATATATCACTATAGTTGGTCCGGATGTGGGATTGGGGGATTATGGGAGGAAATCCCACGTTGTCGGACATATGTTTTCACGTCGAAGATACGATTAAGGTTTTATTTTTTCTTGAATAGATATTATGTCATTAGGCATAAAATGGCAATGTCTATAATGTTAGCTTATTGAGTTCATAACACTGCGTACATACAAAGTTTAACGTAAACATTATATTCACCACAATGGCGAAACAAGCTACATATTTAAAATAAAATACAGTCAAAATATTTTTTATAGCAATCGACGGTCTGTGTTGGGATATTCAATATCTATGATAAAACCACAATAACCTGAAAAAAAATCCGGTATATAAGTACAGGATAATCCGACGCTTTTGACGTGTGTGATCAAGAAAACATGGTTGAAGACTCCTAAAACACAAAAATGATCTATTTATATCTTCGATATAATCAAACACAACAAAGAGGGAAAAGTCAACAGAATCTTTATTCAAACTCACATTTAATGAAACTAAGGTAAAATAAGAAGTAAAAAGGAGAATAAGACAAGATGTTCCGGAAGGATAGGCGACTAAAAGGTTCTAGTGCGTATGTAAAAAGGTTTTCAGTTTTCGATAAATGATTAACTATCAGCGATGAAACATACAACAGTCCAATCCAGATCAACTGAATGTCGTGTGATACATGCTTTTGAGAATTGAAGGAACGAAGTTCAATAGATATCAGGTGTTTCACAGATTATTGATACTTTATCGAAACGACTCTTTGTAAGTGTTTATAATGACATTTCCCTGCGTTCAATTTCTTCAAACTTGTCTTGTGAAATCACTGTTGCAATGTTTTTCAATTACAATATGTTATCATTGGGTATTTATTTCGTTGATAAGCAGAATTTTCTAAATCCACTTCTTGTCAATTGTGAACAGTTAATAATTTCATGAATGAATGATTCATTGATTAAGAGTACAAACGACCTCGAAGAAAATAAGTGATTTTACAGTGTTTGAGCACCCGTGTATTGTATTTATCAAAAATGTTTATTAATATAAATTCTACCATTTCATTAACGATATACTCGTGAACCAAAATAAAGTAATTCAAGAATCCATTATAACAATCTACGTATCTAAAATAATGTATTTAAAACTAAATTGTATGGAAAAGAAAACGCAGACAACTAAATACGCATTGCAGATGTTATGCTTGAGTGATTACAACAACGAAAGCCTTAAGGGTCGACTACTGACTACAACCACCCACCACAAGTGACCCATAGTCATCTAGTCATCTGTGAAATATCAATTTGGAAATATACATCATAACACGATGATCTTTTCGGGAATAGCGGAATAGCCATCCCTAAGGTGTTATTTGTGACAGCTACCAAGGAAATATGTTAACGACGCTTATCTGGATGATTATTACCTGTGTTGTTATAACACCTGGACAAAAGTTGATGAGTGTAGAAAATGTCCATTCGACAGGTATTGTATATCTTTTACTTCTTGTCAACACCGTAAATGTTCTATACGAACAAAAACAAAGCATTACTAAGTGTATGAAACAAATAGATGATTAAGCGATGAAAAAGACTATTCTATACATAAATAGCATTACTTAATATACGGATCAAGCAGATAGTTTAAACGATGAAATATATAGTTTGTACCAATGCATCCATATGATTCAAAGATTATGAATATTATGTAATATAAGAGAAATGAAGAATGAACTTACTTTAGGTTGTAATATCCCTCTTAATCAGAATTTAAACTCATTTATGCGTAGCTTTACCTGCGTTTCTCTTTATCCTAGATAATTGAACTTTCCCAAAGCAAAAACGCAGTAACTTCAGTGCAAAAAAGCAAGTGGTATACACTGCTGATGGAGTTCTAAAATTCGAGGTTTACCATATCCTGCATGCCATGGTTTGGCAAAATATTTAAAAACATATTTGACATACTGGTCGTTATTCTGAAATTATCAGAAATTCATTGAATGCACATCCTCATCAATATTTTATATTTACCTTGGTCTTGTCGAAGTCGCTTGATAAGTTTCAATATTACCCATAAAAGGACAAACAGTTGTATGATGCAGTTTAATTCATTACTCTGTTTTGCTGTATCTAATATTGTATTGGAGCTGGTATTGTTATTCGGATGTGTGTTTTCTGAACAATCTAATTCATCGTTAGTCGAAAAATGTCACAACTTAATGTTTGAAATCTGTTCCTGTTCCAACAACAAGAATTTTCAGTGTGTTGTATAAATGTGTATCAGAATATGTTATGCTAGAATTGTTTCGGTTGTTGTCGCCGCCATCTTGTACACCGGAATGGTTGAAGGTATATATTTACTGATCCTATAAGCTGGGCTGCATCCAGATATAAATTAAATTGAATACGTTGGTAAACGATATGATATTTTGTTTAAGTCTCCAAGGTAAAATTTGTTTTTAACCGTTCTTGAAAATCTCAAATGGAATGGAAAATACCATAAAATTGTTTTAAAACATTTAGACTAATCAAAAGTTCGTTTAAAAGCATTTTTGTAAATTGCCTCTCTGACTTCCTCTTTTGGAACGTTAAACGTAACATAAAGATGAAGGAACGAAATGAAAAGAGTGCGTATTATATATGAGATATGTGATTTTTCTATTCATACGCCGATTACTCTCCAAAATAAGATGAATTTTATTCTGTTTGTCTTATTTCATAGAAAACGTTGTTATTGAGGAAAACTTTCGGCCGATGCGTCATAGACGGTCAGCAGATATCAGCTTTCCTGCAACACTCCAACTGAAGTTTACGCTGAATGGAGACGACAGTGTTGATATAGTGCTAGCTAGAAGACATCTCCAGTCTATTCCTTCAATAAATGGGAAGAAGTATAAAGACGTATTGCAGGTATTAATATCGTTTTGGTTATATATCTATATTGACAAATTTTTGCTGGTGTTATTGTTATCACATACAGCTTAATTATGGTCGTTAAGAAACATCCAAGACGTTATTATTTTGTAGTCATTGTTTGCTGTTGTTTTAATTCTTATTTATCTATCTTTAGATGTCTTAGTTTAAGCCATTCTTTTGACTCAAGATAACTTTGGTAGGTGCCAGTAAAAATGAAACGCCCCACCTAAGGCCATGTTGATACAGGGATTTACAAGAAAAAATGGAAAGTAGAATAATGTAAACTATTACTGTCTGAATGTTATGATTTCTTACATGTAGGGTAGGCAACATACATTTTTGTACAAATCTCCCGCTGGAAATTAACTCAATGCATGTAAGGTACCATGTGAGAAAACCTTTGAATTAACGGTACTGCTCACATGTTGTATACAATGCATCACGTAAGAAAGTGATTTTAAGCACTATTACGATGTACGTGTCCCATGTAAGGCACTTCGTTGAATTGGGCTTTTTGCAACCACTTTACTTGCACGGCATAAATGCACTGAACACCAATTTCACTGTGAATTCCGGAACAAAAATATCGAGAATGAAGTCATATGATGTTGTTAAGCATTACTTATGTTAATAGATGTACAACTAAAATTGGGGATTGAAAGGTTAGAAATCTTTTCAGTGATTTTAATAGGTACATGGATCACATATGTGTCGTTGGATTTTATATTGATTCATATTAATTGATGTGATTAACAATACACACCCAAACATATAGATGTACTTTTATTGTCCTACAACTTCAGTCTTAACACTTATAATGACATATTGCTATTGTCGGACAACTCCAGTCTTAACTTTTATATTGACACATTGTTATAATCAGATAACTCCAGTATCAACTTTTATATTGATATATTGTTCTAGAACCACGCTATTTACCAGAATCCTTTAGAAGGAGCAGCGATAACTATGAGATGTCGGAAAAAACACGAAACTCCATGCCAGCTGGTAAGTATTGTGTAGGATTTGAAAAGTGTCACTAACGTCGCTAAGGAGTCATTTTACCTACCCGTTTGAAATCTGTATAAGCATGGAGTTAATGCTGTTCCGAAAGCCGTGGCTCATTAGTTTATTAATAAATTATTGCAATGGTAAAAAACAAAAAAAAATGATAATTTAGGACCCGATATGAACATGAAGATTAACAAGGAGACACGTGAAAAAGAACAAGGAGAATGAGATAGTGTAAATTAACTCAAAATAACTATTTGTAGAAGGCGCTTACCAATTCCGGAACACCTGGTCGTTTTCCCCTTATACCTTCTTAACGGTTGTCGTGTGATCATATTATTCGTTTATATTTAACCCGTCGGTTTCGAGTTTGAATTAAGAGTTTGTGAGTATGTCTACATCGAATCAAACCGTGCTGTATATAAATTAACCTAGTTATTATTCTTTTACATTTAATCATTGATACATGCAATTCGTAAGTTCTAGGTAGTTGTAAGTTTCAATTTGCTTACTGGTAATTTCAATGTAGTTAACAAAATTCATTTTTGAGATGTGAATGATCACTACAAACATACATGTTTTAGCGCTATTTGCGCTAAAAGTATAAATACTCTAAATAGCAGTTTCTGTATGATGCTTTCATAGCAATTCTTCTGATGCGCTAATTCACCATTGCGCTAATTCGCGAAAGGTGATATTGCGCTATAACGCCATAACGCTAAATTAAATGAATTGAGGATGTTTACAGTATTGCGCCTTACATAAAACTTAGAGGAGTATTTTTTGTAGTTCATATCATTCAACACAGTTAATACAAGGTTGATACGTAGTTTAAATGTAGTTAAGATCTAGATGACCCGTATCTTAATTGTGCTTAACACATTGTTTTAATGTAACACGAATTCGATGAAATTTGGACCAAACATTATATGGATTTCCTTAAAAACATACATTGAGATTAATATCAAACGTTTCGGAACGATAAACATCTGCTGCTTCATCGACGACAACCGTCCTGTAAATATTGGTCAGTTTGAAGTCACGTTTCCATCGTAAACAAGTTAGACAAAACCGAAACCAACAGACAAACTAATGAGCATTAAACTTCATATAGCACGAAGACGTATACTTATTTTGAATGAGATCATCACGTCGGCCATATTTCTTTATTAGCCTGTATGGTTGTATAGAAATGTTGATGTCAAACACAAGCCTTTGAATATCAAATCAACCGCGAGATATGATCACCTTCAGTTTGGGAAGCGCGAGTGTTACTCTCTGGAAATGGAAAAATTACAGTTGGAACACCGAAAACATCATACAGTTTATTGGAATGTCTATGTTAACAAAAATCAAGAAAATAACAACATGTTAATATAATCATAATGCAAACTCAAATTCCAAAAAAACAAGGGCCAAATACGAACGAAAGAAAGGTTAACACGGGGACTCTTGAAAATTACAAGGAGAATAAGACTAAGTGTTCCGGAAAAGTAAGCGTCTTCTGCTTTATCGACAACGCCCACGACTTCTTGCACGAAAATTGTAATGATGAGAGCAAGTCCTTGAATATCGAAGCGACTGCGACAAATAAACACCATAGGTTAAGTATGCAGGGAAATTGCTACCCAGAATTGGAAAATTCACAATAGGGACGTTCAAATAATCACTTTTATTATACAGCTTGGTGGAAACCTGTCCATGTAAAATGACATTTAAAGGTCATTTCTCAGTTCTGTTTAATTGTTTGTTGACAGTATGGAACATTCAATCATAGAGGGAAGACATATCAGATCCAAGCGTTGAGTTACGGAGCAGAAAATCTCTATGAAGTTGTCAGACTTGACATTGAAAACAGAACGTTCCTTGGTTTACGGACATCAGGTAAATCATCTAGTATGATTTGTAATTCGTATTAAAAATCTAATAATACTTGTTAGCAAAATATGGATGTACTTTCAATGTAAGATATGTGATATGTATCACAAAATGTGTGACATTCTTTTATAAACATAACATGGTTAGAATATCAATGTGGATATAGGATAGGTAGAATATCACAATGGGAATGGTTTAAGGTGATATAATGAGTGAATTATCTCCCTTGAAGCAAGATTACAAAGATTAGACTGTATACTGAGCCAGATCACGCGCCTTAGAGGGAACGTGTACATGTATGGTGGCCACGGGTTCGATCTAATCTCGTTCGTTTGGGGAGAAAAGTTTTCATAGCATCTAAAGCTCTTCATAGCGAAACTTTACTATAATTTTTTTGAGAGTGTTTGTGTGTCATCCACTGGTATCACTGTAGTATGAAACAAGTATGATTTTTCGACCAAACACGATTGAACGGACGAGTTCAAATGAATGCATGAAAGCGCAACCTAACTCAGTAGGATTGCCAGTATAAGCCTACCTTTAAAATGAAACATGACGGTGGGAGAAATTAGAGTATCCGGGAAAACCCACGTGGTCAAGCAGCTGACCATCATTACTCTTTACGTCAGTTCCAGGAGTCGAACCCCGAACGCCAAGGTGAAAAAGCGCGTGCGTTACCAATACGCCACCAGAGCACTCCGTGATACATATGTATGCAAATAAACAATGGCTTAGGGCATTGAGACATGGAAAGTAGCGTCTTGAAGTATGGAAATGATATAGTCCCAGATGATTTTTATAAATGTGGTTATATAGGATATCAATCTAAACATTTTTCGATATTTTCAAAACTTACGTAATGCGTTGTTGTTATTGGAATACGTTTATGAACTTGTCTCCAGGAGACACAGACCATACTGTAACCAAGTATACATTTACTTATATTAGAACAGATCAAAACCACGGTACAAAGGCGGAAACGCTATGCCGGTGATGACGTCATACAAACCAATTACGTCGCAGAAATGCTACTTTGGATTGATTACGTAATTTACAATAGGTAATATTATACATTTAATAATAAAATTTTATAAGACGCAGGCTATAAGCCTCTATATCCATATCAAAAAAGTTATTTGTTCAAGTTTGCATTGCTTATCGAGTCATATCTCGAACTGCTTTACGTTAACTGAGTCTATTACATGTTGTGGGAGACTGTTTCATATATCTATGATGCGATAACTTTTTCCGAAGATCAGTGTTGTAACGTTTTATGAACAGTTTACAAGAATGTCCTCTTGTTTTGCTGTTTCTATCCATCTGGAAAATGTTTGCTGTAACTCTGCTATCGTAGACACTTTTTAAAATTTTGAAAGTGTTGATCATATCTCCTCTTGTACGCCGATGCTTTAGAGTTGGAAGTTCCAGCCTTTATAAGCGTTCCGCATATGACAAGTTTCGAAAACTCGCTAAAAGTAAATATTCGAATCATACCAAAGTAACGATTGTAAAAATTTGGATAATGATTATTCAATTCGTATTGATGGTCACGGTTACCAAATCTTACGATTTCAGCAAATCACGATTTCACTGATATCTTATTTTGCGTTTTATTTAATCCGATCCTGATTCCGAACATTATGTTCCCACGATATTGACAATTAACTTTCGCATGTTACGTGTTCCCGCAAATAACGAGAAAAATATATAAATAACACGTTAGTGTTGCTACATTATTTTCTTGAAATGAATTATTGGGATTACATACATTTCACAATATGTAGGTTATCACACAATAAGCTTTTACGCATTATAAATATGAATTGAATGATGATGTTGAATAGGATGAATAATGCGTTGTTTTGTATGTGTAAAGGTTCCTAGACACAGCAGGAGGAGACGAAGCAGAAGCAGACCTAAATATTGAAACGTTTGCAATCGGCATTATGAATGAGGTGTGTAATTTGTACTATGTGCAGCCCAATTTGTATGTTTTAATCGATAATATCCAGTTTTCTTTGCAAATATGTGCGATACCATTGAGGTTGCTGTGATCGTAATGAGGTAAGTGCATCTCCCCGTCTAGAAGATTTTTTGATAACTTTGAATTTTCCTCGGTCGCCTCCTAGGTTTAAACATTTAGGCCCATAGCATCACTGAAGAGCCCTAGAAGGACGAAACAGCTGTATGATGTAGTATCACTGACGAGACCTGGAAGGACTAAACAGCTGTATGATGTAGCATCATTGACGAGACCTAGAAGGACGAAACAGCTGTATGATGTAGTTTCACTGACGAGACCTAGAAGGACGAAACAGCTGTATGATGTAGCATCATTGAGGAGTCTTAGAAGGACGAAACAGCTGTATGATGGAGCGTCACTGACGAGTCCTAGAAGGACGAAACAGCTGTATGATGGAGCGTCACTGACGAGTCCTAGAAGGACGAAACAGCTGTATGATGGAGCGTCACTGACGAGACATAGAAGGACGAAACAGCTGTATGATGTAGCATCACTGACGAGACCTAGAAGGACGAAACAGCTGTATGATGTAGCATCACTGACGAGACCTAGAAGGACGAAACAGCTGTATGATGTAGTATCCTTCATTAGTTTGCTCTATTGCTTTATGTGTGTACTATTTATCTGTTTTATACAATCTCTGGAATTCTAAGGACCGAAAATGATGAATCTCAATCAACTTCAAAACATAATTGATGCCCATTTTCATACAAGCAGAATAAAAGTTGAAACGCATTTTTCTTATTTAATAGTTCCTTCGTCGTAGACGGCTTTGCGATAATTTATTAGAGCAACATCAAACCAGGTGAAAATAACTGAAAAAATACACTTCACTATTTTTCTTTTTATGTACATATATGATATATCATTGCCCTGGTTAACCAGCACACGGCAAGTTTTTAAATTGAATATTCTCCGTCAATCTTCTTGCAGGTAGATACGAGAGCGCGCAACCTCCAAATACAGGCTGTTGAATTGAACGTTAGTAACGCTGCAGACTTTGACCTGAGTGTGATGTTGACGGAATTGGTGGTCTGCAAGGTTGTATTGTAACTACATATTAAATCATGTTACAGATATAGGTGTTATTTTGTATTTTAGCTAGGTAATTTGTGGTATTAAAACTATGAATACAAAATAAGATATTGCATATACAATAAACTAAGACTAGCGTAATTCCTCCAAAACTTATAAACAAAAGTTTGTGAACATTTTTTTTATTATAATGTTATTTTAAGGTTCATGATATTACCTGTATGTTACATCAGATTATAATTTAGTATTACCTGTGTATATATATCCGAAGGTAAATTGAATTCCTAATGTCAGTGACATGTTGTTCTAGCATTCCATAAATATCTATATTAGTTTCAATTTCGAAATCATGTTTCAGACCACTGACTTCTGCATCTGGTCAGAGTCTCCTGACTACAACAACAATGGCGTTTTACAGACCAATGCTCTATTGGCATTTATAGCTACGCTGATATTGTACCAAAAGACAAACTACGACTTTGCTGTTGGATTGACAGGGTAGGTTCTTATAGGAGACTTATTTACTGTTATCTTCATCGTATGAATATAATCATTATCACTTCAATGTCTCACTCACAAAACTATAATTCGAACTTAAAACCAAACTAGACAAATTAGACCAGGCGTTCCTGAACGGTAGGTGTTTTCTACTTCATCAACTTAGGGTAGTCCCCAGGTGAATTTTCACCGAGAACTCCTGCCTTCCTGCACCAACCAAACCTGGCATGACCATGTCTTTAATAGGACGTTAAACTACAATGAAAAACAAATTCATCAACGATACTCTCCTTTTTTTATTTAGATAAATGAAAAGTAAGCAGTTTCATATTCTTAAGTAATAATAGAGTTTGTATCAATGAGACCGTCAGGTATACAAACTCATTCTCAACGTTGTTTTTCTGGATTCTCTGTGTAAATCTTTCTTTTGTTCATATTTCATTTAATTTGAGTCTGGATTATGATTATGTTGACATATTGGTATTTTCTTGTTATTCTTTATCCTATCAATTTACTTTACATGTTATAATGAAAATTACTTCTTCGCCTATCTTTTGAGAAATGTGATATAGAAAATGTGTTTATACGTGTTATGTTTTGTTGTCATCATTTGTTGTAAAAATTCTTTCTTCGAAAACAATAATTTGAAAATGAATAATGTTACACAACACAGAAATTATATATTATATTTAATAACTGCTGTAAGCGATGTGACACTTTAATGGACAGCTATTCAGATTATCCTCGTTGTAAATATGAACTTTTTGTGTGATATATGCATGGAGAGATTTCCTATTATTATCTTGTTATTTATTAAAAAACAGAATTAATAGGAAAACAAATTAAAATACAAACATTGATATAACAGTAGAATTTATAGCATTTCTTTTTTACTGATACAAACGTTGAAATAGTTTCGTAGTTTTTTGGAAATCATTATATGGTTTTAACATATAAAATTATCTAAGTAAATCAACTTTAATGTTGTGTTATACCCTATTTACAACTACTAGTATTTGAGAAATATGAAAGCAGTGTTTCATGTTACTTTACATACACACATATAGAAACAACTAACAGAGGGATGTACACTATTTTGTAGATATGAAGTCCTAGATGACCGCCATCCCGACACAAATTGTGGTAAGTATGTTGAAGGTGATGCACTGCTTGAAGTCAATGGAAATAATACTTTTTATAATAGACATATTCGGCTGTTCTTTATTTCATGGAGAGGGCATTTATTGAGACACATTCGGATTTGGTTCCCACAGAGTACTCACGATCTCACTGAGGTATATATGTGAGTTTAATTCAAGAATCATTTCGCACTAAAGTATACTTGTGGGTTAAATTCGTTTTTCGTACATCTTGATCCTCTATTTGGAAAACTTTGTTTTTGATCCACAATTCATCAAAAGGTATTAGATACTAGAATGAACGGAAATATTAGATGAAGTTTCAAAGGTTTTGATAATTGTGTGGTGCAACCCGAAAGTTGAATGCACAAACACATTGCATATTATAAGAAGAATATTCGTTTCACCGGAATGTTGCAGATCATGTGCTATGTGTATTTGAGGCTTTAGATCAGTAACATAGATTCAAATTTCCTGTCTATCATCTTTTTGCTATATGGACTACAGAATGACAACTCATATGAATGCATTAAGAGTAAAAAACAACAAAATGAGGTTTAACCAAACAAAAAACATGTGGAACATTTCCACTGTCAGTGATCCCCTTTTACAGCATGTCGTTTTCTTTTGATGTGTAATAGAAAAGATAAAAACACATTCCTGACGGATGTCATGGAAGGAATCAAATTCGTGCCTCCCACGTGATAATCCACTCCTCCTTTTACTCAAGTTATCTTTTATTGATTATATATGTGTACGTTAGTTTTCTGTATATAGGAGTGTATTTCCTGGATAACCAGATGTGTGTTGCCGAAAACTTGACATTTGTGTCTAGTGTTACCAAGGCAACCGAAGGAGGAGTTGGATTCAATGTGGCCCACTTTCTGGGAAGACAGTACGTATCTCTGCGTTCATTTTGATAAAATATTTGTATATTGCTCTCAATTCTTAAAGTCTGTTTTCAAAGTTGATTGCTGTTTGGTTGGAATATCCTATCTGAAGTGTATGGGATGACTGACTGACTGACTGACTTTCTTTATTTCCTCTTTGCAGAGATTTCATCAGTACATATGTTTGTCGATATAATTACATATTAGAGTTAATTCTACAGAAAAAAAATGTTCATTTTGCAGAGTTAAATTTCAATTAAAGTGTTCATTTCGCAGAGCATAATATATACAAATTTCGCAGTGTTCAGCATCAAAACCGACCATCTTTCGTAATCAAGTGCTAAATCCTGCTTACTTCCGAGAATGAAGCTAGTCTTTTGTTGGTCTTCCAAGTTATCGAAAGCCACGTATTCGTGGACGTCTAGGAAACTGACATAATACTCAAGTAATCTGTCTCGGCTCGGGGAAGATATTTATTTCTATTGGTATAGAGGGTCGGTTTTATTCTCTTATGTGTTTAGCTGGAGGAAAATACAGAATACCAACCAAACCACGTAATACCTGAACAAACATCCAGTTGCTCCTTAGAGCTATATAGATTTGTTACAGTATAAACTATCTCGCATCTAATTAACGGGGTCAGAGTTCGATAGAGGAAACATATTGTTCAAGAATTCAAAACTAGTCTGATAACCTATTGACAAGTACAAAGTAATTCTGCTTTTATAAGACACATATTGACACGTTTAAATCTTCAGTGGAATTTCACAATTTTTTGTTGACACAATTTTCACATGAAAATATTTAGTTTATGAATGTGATATATGTCATTATAGTATTGGAATGATTGCGGACTCTTCAGATCCTAACTGTGCTGAGGATAACTACCTGAGCTCTTCTGATTGGTCATCTGGGTCACCTGACAAGGCTTCACATCCTTTCCGCTGGTCCACCTGTACAATCAACCGTGTATACGCCAGCACACAAACGTAGGCTTTTGTTTACTAATGTATAATCATTTAACTTCTGTTTGTGTTTAAACAAACATTTCTATTTGTAAACAAAAGATGAATTCAGTCTGACGAGGTGTCATCTTACAGGATGATCAAATGAGAGTTAATATATACACCTTCTTCGCGAAATGAGTAACTCCGTTTTGTGTTATGTCTGCAATGTCTTTAATGAACAACCTGACAGATGTCCGTACCGAAATGGTATCTTTAAAGCATGATAGTGTTTAAATAAACCCCATTAGTTATTTTAGTTGTTTTGATGACTAGATAAATACAGGTTTTGAGACAAATAATCATCTGATGTCTCCTGTGTAAATCTTTCTTTCGTTCATATTCAGCCCTAGTTTTAGGGATTAAGTTAGGATTTTTGCCATATTGCCATGTTTATGTTCTCTTGATGTTTTTTCAACACTTCTTGAAAATACATTTACAACTGTTATTCGCAGTTGCTGTTCAATTCAGGATCTCAAAAAAAACTGAATATAGATATATATACATTTAAATTCGCATGTATTAGCACATCAAAGTTTGTAACAGAACAAGTTTTTCCCCGTTTTGTCCATTACGTCTCGTAACCTTTATCATGCATGGTATATACCTGATTGTTTCTCTTTATGCCAGATTGGGTAAAAACGACTGTCTATTGGATAATAATTTTGTGAACGCCACCTACCTCGACTACCATTCCGCATTAGAACCAGGCCGGGAGCTAGATGCTGATACACAATGTAAATACGCATTTGGCAGTTCGTCGGTATTTTGCGGGGTAAGCATTCATTTATTATTTTTAATTTAGCTTTTTTTTTTCTTTTTCTTTTTTCTTTTTCTTTTTCCCGTTTTTTTGTTGTTTTAAATTTGAAGTTTCATATAAGAGAAAAAATAGAATTATTTTTAAGGATTTTTTAATGGAAATTTATCAGCACTGCTGTTAGATGGTAAGAGGTCAATATTTATTTCCTACATTTATAAAGCATAAAATCATAACCACAGCAATCGATTTAAAAATGTATTTAAGCCGTGATGATGGTTCGACTTGTAATAAAAGTTGCTGGTTAATATGTTGATTACATTGTATTTTACAGACACAAAACGCAAGCTTATGTTACGTCGGCCTTAGTTGTACAAATCCTGGGACCAGTGTGTGTGGAAATGTTGCGTTGCCATTAGACGGGACGGCTTGCAACGAACTGACGCAACCCTTACCCAAAAAGGTGAGTTTAAAAATATTTTGAATAATGAACTAAGTACTTAAATTTTTTGTTGTTTTCTAAAAGCTACAAACGTATTGCATTGTGTCCAGATAAAATGACTTAATCGGGGGAAAGGGTAAATTTAAAATATCAGATCATTGAAGCAATCTGTACGTTAAATAGCCTAACTGGTTTCTGATTCTAAATATCAAACCGTAAATGTGAAACACAGCTTGGAGTAGAACATATTAACATTGTAACACAGAGTAAACATTTTATGTTTTACAAAAACGAATTCTCTTTCCTTTAAATACGAAAAGAACTAAATTAATCTATTCTCTAAATGGAGTAATACACAAACAAATAATTTAATTTCTGACTTTTCAAAATACGAAATAATCCAATATTAGGATATTACAGAAACGATATGAAATGTTGTTGTCTCCTCAATTCAATACACACTTTCTTTCAGTGAGATATCCTAACTATGTGAAACACATCATATATACAAAGACACTATCTATTCCTTAGGATGTACGAAAATTTAAAAGTGATAAAAAAAAGTCTGTTGGGATGACATATACCTCTAAACAAATAAATAAGTCAACTTCACTGCATAGCGGCTGTTTAAAGATTCAAATGTAAATAACACCTTTTGATATAATTTAGAACTAGATAAAGCAGAGCCAAATATTATAAAAATCGAATCATACAGGTGTTTGGCATTTCTAATACACTTCAGTGATGCTTAAGGTTTAACTCTTGGCGACTGTAACCTGATCGGGAGATTCACTAGCCCCATAATTCAACAAAATGATATTTATTTTAAATTTTCATTATCTATCACACGAAAAGACTGATATTTGACAGATTCTGAAGAATTAAGACATTACAAATTACATTTTTATATGTAATCAATAAACTTATCACGAATATTCATGCAACGCGGTTAAATATTCTGCTGCGTAAGCGCCGCAATAGTCTTGAACTCATATATTATAATAATGATAATAATATATAATGCTACATTAATGGTAGAAAATGGACGGTTCAGTTACTCAGTTTATATCACAAAACCTCCCTTCGTAACTGAACCGTCCATTTTCTATCATTAAGTTAGTATTAACCTCATTTAATTTTTTTTTCTGAATTACATATGATATTTTCTCCTTCGAACTTTTTATTTATTTACTATATTGGGACTGATCGAAACGCTGAATGGCTTAACTTCAATTTTACACCAAGGTTTTAAAAAACTTTTTCCGAAACGAAATATGTGGGTGGGTAAATATTGATTTTTGTTTGTTCAGTAATATTATTAGCTTATTCATTCACCTGTGAATACAAAATATGACATCACCTAAACAGAGAGAAGTGAACAGAAATTAAACTTTCATAGAACAGTACAGATCATGTGTCAAGATCCTAGAGGGAGTGTCAGTGTGATATCCCCTCCTTGAATCTTCGCATATTGATCTCATAATGACCTTATTGAGAAATATTCTGTTTCTTTGTGCGATAAGAAGCTGGACATGTTCGATAATCGTTAGCTTGCCTATCGGTTCTGTTGTTGTATACCTTGTTCCCATTTGAGAATGTGACATTATTAAATTGGATTAACAAAGGTTAACGTGGCGAGTGTCGCCAATAAAAGCATAGAATACTTACTCTTCCGGAACACCTGGTCTTATTCTCCTTGTACTTTTTTCATGAATCTCCGTGTAAACCTGTCCTTTTTTGTTAATATTTTAGCCTAGTTTTATCGAATTTGAGTTTGGATAACAATTATGTTGACAGGTTGGTATTTTGTTTTTCTTGACTCTCTTCACTTCATTGTTTTAAGATGTGTGATCAAGGCTCGTGTGTGGAGATTATCACTACAACAACTACAACGCCAACAACAACTACTACCACGACACCGACAACCACCACTACAACACCGACAACCACCACTACTACAACACCGACAACCACCACTACCACACCGACAACCACTACTACAACACCGACAACCACTACTACTACCACACCGACAACCACTACTACAACACCGACAACTACCACTACAACACCGACAACCACCACTACAACACCGACAACTACCACTACCACACCGACAACTACCACTACAACACCGACAACCACCACTACTACAACACCGACAACCACCACTACTACAACACCGACAACCACAACTACAACACCGACAACCACCACTACAACACCACCACTACAACACCGACAACTACCACTACAACACCGACAACTACCACTACAACACCGACAACCACCACTACAACACCGACAACCGCTACTACTACACCAACAACTACCCCTACAACTACTTCAACTACCCCTCCAACACCGACAATTTCCATATCATCAGCAAGCACACCTAGGCCATCTGCAACTACATCACCAATATCTTCAACCACAAAAAGGCCTAAGACCAGATTCTCAACATTGAGCCCAAAAACCACAAGTTTTAAACCAGTGACAACATCCACTGCAACAAAATCGCAATCTTCGACTAAAAAACCAGCATCGCCAAAAAGCACGTACTCAACACCTGTACCAACCACACAAGTAACAACACCATACAGTTCGACCACAGTTTTACCCCAGAATTTTCCGGTTTTTGTAACCAGCACGTCAAATACATTATTCTCCGCCTCTGTCGGCAGATATACCCAAACAAAGGTAGTATACTGAACAGAGAACCAATACGTTTCTGTTATATTTTATCAAGAATATTGCAGACACCTAGAATACATGTGAAACGTATGGTCCCTCTGGTATAGAATGTCATTGATAATCAGTCGGTGGTTCGTGTACAATGTCCAATATATATATTGATTTACATAATTTAATTTTTTTTATCGTGATGTCACTGTCGGAGTATACTTATCACATAAATTGGTGTTGTATTATCCAATAGACAACGACTATACTTTAGCACGTGCATGAATTTTCTGAATTGCGATATAAAAAATCTGATCGAAAAGTGATTTTGTTTGTTGTATTGAACAAGCTTATTTAGGCAAAGTCACTAAAGGTAAAACAAAATATATCCATTGAAGTTTGGAACTATATTTCTGCGCGGAGTAATTATTTCAGTTTTGGTCTTCAGACAAGTTGAGTGTAATATTAATCAAAGGTAAATACAGTTTGAACAACAAACACAAATTCTAACTGCCTGAATTTTCGATTTAATACAGGATGAAAAAAAAATCAGGTTCAGTATAATGTTATTTAAGCTACCCTTGGCTTGAAACCGAAAGACAAAACACAGAGCATATAGTATATGACATTGTTATTCTCTCTATATTTCAATCTCTTTCATTTATTGGCCACGTGCATATGTTTCATTTTACTAATCCTCATCCTCAGTTATTAAGTGATAACCTTACCCCTCTGTCTTCAAGCTTAGGTGTGCTTTTCTTCAATATTTTTTTACCTAGAATATTATCTAGAACACCACAAGGTTTCATTGCATTTACACAAAAATGTTATCTAGAACTTTATTATCGAAAATGCATAAATGTATGTTTATAGAATCACAAATCGTTTGAACAACTATTCTGAAACGGCAAGAAGGGAGACAACTCTTACAACCTTGTGCAATTTGTATTCCTTCACCTAGCTGTGGATCTGTTATTCTCATATTTTGAATCAACCAAAGATATATCATTGATGGTTTGAAATTGGGGAAATGTTTTCATTCAATGCTAAAATAATTTATTCATACAGAAGAAACATTTGAATATAAACCCAAAGTAACCTATGAACCACGGTTGGTAATTTTAAATTATTTAAAATATGAATATTTTGCAATAGTTTGTTTTTTAAAATCATAGTATGCTGTGTATATAAAAACACGGAGAAATTCGGTTTTATTCATTAAGACAACTGACTCCCGGTGTATTGGTGATTGTTCTGTGAAATCTCTTTGTTAATCACGAAAACAATGTATGCAAAGAAATGCTGAAACCGCCGTCATTTGAAGGGATACAATCAAGCTACATTAAATAATTTTATTTATTTATTTATTTTTCAAATTCGTATGGTATCAAATAGCATACGTATCAAATGAACACATTTCAGAGACTCTTTTAGAGCAGAAAATATTAATTTGGTATAAATATTCCTATCTAGGTCTTAGACATTCTCTATATAGTACATGGGACTTTGTTTAAAGGTAACCATGGACCCCAACCCAACTCCCCCTCCCCCACAAAAAAAAAAAAAAAAAACTAAAAAAATCAAAACCCGTCTTAAATCATAGTCAGTGTTGATGGTTTTACTATTCATATTAAATATTGATTACAAAACAACCAACTCAAAATTAGTTTTGATAAAGTTTATTTCACCAATGATACATTGTAAATAGAATTTGAAAATGAGTTTAAAAAATGTATATATATCTTAATTTACTTAATATCTAGATGTATTGCCATTTTCTGCATAAACATTCCTACACATGGATGCATTTGTCTTTCTTAAACCCAAATCGTGCTGACAGACCAATCAAAAGCCGTAAATCAGTCACGCGTGCAAGAAAAGTTTGTCATAGAACCTTACAAGGATTATGTAATATCGACACAAAAAAAACACTCCAATGTTATTCCTGAATCTGCTGATAACTGACATTTCAGTTTGCAAATATTTTATTTTATTCTAAAGCAAGAACTAAAAGAAATTATGATCACCACATTGTTTTGACTTCGGTTTTCCGATGATGCGAGAAAATAGAGATGCTTAAGTGATGATATTGACTTTACTTGGGTTTCCATAACTTTTACTGAAAGACGTAATTAAAAAGTAAGGAAAAATCCATGTCAGCAAAATTGGCATTCATAACTTCATCTTCAATTCTTTGGAATGAAGAGAAATATGAAAATGGAATTAAATTGTTAAATTCATAACTTCATCTCCAATTCGTTGGAATGAAGAAAAATATGAAAAAAGACAGATTTACATGGAATAAAATTGTTATTTGTAAATTGCAACAGTGGTCGCATTCGTCAGAAGGCAATTTGCTACATAAAGATTTTTAAATGAATTTTCATTTCAAATGAGACTTTATGGTACGAGTCTATTATTTTTTTTGTATTTGCAAGTTTAGCAAGCAAAAATTAAAATTTCATGACGACTGTCATAAAATTTCAAATGGAACGAAAACAAATTTAAGATACTTCTATCATAATGTATAACATCACAGCATTCCAAAGTATATTACGTCAGTGACACATACGCAAAATGATTACAAGGGCGAATTTACTGGATGACAAGGGGATTAAGTAATTAAGTTATACATTTGTTTAGTGAAAGGAAACATTCTTCGCTAAACTGTTTTCATTAAGTCTTTTTCTACACTGACTTCAGGGAATGCAAACGTACACAAATATTACATCATGGTAGAATGTTTAAAAAGTCCATCCACGTTGTCACTTTGTGTCATTTTATTTTTCAACAGGATCCCACATTTGAATCGGTATATTAGCATTTGTTGCTGTTAAATTCGAAAGCCAATTGCACTCACAGTTTAATTTTGATTAAACATATATTGTAAACGTACATATTTTTGAGCAATCAAATTTAAACATAATATCAATTTTTAACAAATACAGTAAGCACAATGATGATTTCGCTCAATTAAAATAGCTTCATTATTTACGAAATAACATATTATAGAAATTGCAATGATATAATTAGCACAATGTTTTAGCTCGAAAATCGATTAAATAAGAGTACTCCTAAAATGTGTACATTTGCAGTATGTATCTTTATGCATGTCATTTGATTGTCTTCAGACTTCTAAAACCCGCTGAAAACTATCTTCTATACATGTTACGAAATTCAAATCTAAATTTTCTGTCTCTGATACCGTATATAAAAGGATTAACAACACTATTAGCAAAGTATGACCAGATAAATGTGTAATAAACTTGTGACCCTAAAAGAGATAACTCGCAATCAAAATTTTTGTTAATAAATATCAACAACGCTAGAGTATGATGCGGTAGCGCACACAGAATATAAACTATGGTAACGGCACATAATGTCCACGTTGTTTTACGCGCAGCACTTCCGGTGGCCATTTTGATTTCTTCTTCCGACCTTGCAGACATTCGTCTGATACTTGTTTGGAACTTTCTGTGAGCATGTATATGTCGGCCGATTTTTATGTATGCTATTACGAGTAGGGTTGTGACAGCGATGAAGTAAAGTGTCAGAATGAGATGAAAAAGAACCTGATATAATGACCCTTTGTAGTCGTCATGAGTGTAACACCTGTATCCGGTCTGTACTCCTGGAAATCCGGTTTCTATTGAGCTCAGACCGTATAATATTGTAGCAGGCCAGGAGAGAATGATTGAAAATATAAAACTTCCAACACATAGTAGTTTTGCTTTTCTAATAGTAAACTGTGGACCAAGTGGTCGACAAATCTTCCTGTGTCGGTCAATTGCGATGACTACCATGGAGGACGTTGAAGCAATAGAAAACAAATACAAACAAAATCGAAACGTCTTACACAGTGCAAGAGATGGATATGTCATAGGGAAAAAGAGATATGTTATCACAAGTGGTGCTACCACCGTGCAGTTTATAATATCCATGATAGCGAGATAAAGGACGTATACTTTGTAGTTGGACGTTCGGAACTGTCGTATATATATGTACAGCACGTGGATATTTCCGATTAGACCAATCACGACAAAGATAGACAACAGACCGATTCCTCCAATATTCCTCCTCACAAACTGGCTGTTAAGGTCATCTATCGTCAAATTATCAAACGACGGAAGTTCATCTGCGAGCCAAGTGTGACACCGTTTTTCGGTATCATTGAGCTCCGTCGCGTTGTCATCAGGAAATGATTGATTCATATCTGAAAATATAAAGAAAACAAATGAAATTGAACTGATAAATTTTGATATTTTACTGTTGAATTATACTGAATTAAATATTTCCGACAATTCTGAAACATTTTTTGTTTGTTTCCCGGATGGTATATAATGTTCCAGTGTCCGACACAATGTGGGGACCGTCCTTACGTACATAGTATTCTAGTTTTCTGAATAGCAGCACCGGCTCATAGAATACACACGTGCTTCTACACCAGTGTTCATCTCTCTTTTTGAACCGTTTTTTATTTGTGCTGTATCATTCCCTCTGTATATCATCCTCTTTTGTCATTACCGATATAAACATAGTGTTATTCATTGAGACGGCATTCACTGTTTCAGTTACTGTAAATCACTTAGATTTCGTGAAAGATTTATTTCGCGAACTCACCTCTTCACACATAGCCACGAATACATGATTCCGCGAATTGTGATATAGAAATAACTTTTATTCGCCCACGATGGGATATAAAACATATGGACTCCGATATCAGTAACCGAATAAGCATGGATATCATCAAGAATTATTTTTGTACAAATAAATAAGCATTGACTCTCCTCGCGAATTAACGCGAAAATAAATCCCGCGTGAAATATAAGTGATTCAGAATAAGTATTTTGTTCGTATTGAAGTGTGTTAAAAGCCCTGAGGTTTGTAAGTTTTCACGACAGAAAAGGCTGGTACAATGAGTATTATTATCAGCAGTGCGCTAAGCTGTGCATTAACTCCTATGACCCATTACTTATGTAATCTGTATTTGTGTCGCTGCTGTACATGAGTCATAGACCTTATTTAAATACTTCTTACCTACAATTCAAAGTTTACACCACAAAACAGTTAAAAAAACTGCTGTTTTGGAGGTCTGTATGTCAGAGAAAAAAATAGTCACTGTTACGAACTGATCGAGCTTAAAATTCTGGGTTCCCGGTTGAATTTTTAGAATAGTTAAAAAGTACATTTGGAAAGAATAGCAACAGGTAACAGATAGACAGCGGATCCTTCAAACAGAACAGTCGCTCACAATATAGAATTACATTGATTTTGTAAGATCAACCATATCACTGTACGAATACTACACTAATTATTCAACATTTTATATTATAATCGTTATTTACTTAATCATTATGTAAAATGTTTAATTGCACCTATTATCGACACCATTAGCTGGGCGCGACCTAAAGAGCCCGATCACAACAGCCAGTATTATATATCAAGACACTTAACTCAACACATGTGATTTGTGTTACATATTTACTTCTAAATAGCCTCTTGTGATGCACTGGAGTAAACTCCGAAACTAAATATTATTTTAACTTATGGCTAATCTGTGGTTCTACTCGCCGGTCTGATAGATAAGTCTTAAAACTTCTACATTTAATATATTAAGGAAGACGTTAACATACTTAATTCTTTATTATTATCCTCATTACCCGAGACACTGCTATATTTGTATGATCAGATACAAACATTTAACTTAAATGAGGATGAAACTGACCAAAACACGTTAAGGATAACTAAATGTATGAAAGTGGAAACTGACCTAAGATAAATATTATGCCGAGACTTCAATAAAAACAGATGATAGGAAACTAAAATCGGCACCCAAACGCATAATCAACGAATTTATATAAGACCTGTGTTCCGGAAGAACGAGCGTCTTCCGCTTCATCGAGGATACCCGCTACGTAAATATTGGTCAATACAAATAAGTAAGGTCACGTTCTGAGATGATTAACGAGAATGAAACCAACAAGCTGTACTGTTGGACATTTAATCCATCTGATTTCATCCACGGACTATTCCCCAATGATTTAACAATGAGGAACGTATAATTTTACAGAAATGATATTGTAAAGAAACCCTGAACAACCAAGTTATACAGTAGGAGAGTCCAGCTAACCAAACTAGAGTACAAATGACTTCAAAAGAACATTTATGTTCTTCGAATATCTTTAGATATTAAAATGCATATTCTATATGTAGGCACGTGAATGCATATGAATACAATATGTGACATGTATCAGACCCACGACACAACGCCTTTTCATGGCATTGGATTCGTATTGTGAGACTTTGAAAGGTAGTCATTGCTGCCAGACTTTTAAATACCAGGTCTTTGCCATAACTTACCTGCCAAGTTTTAATTTATTCGAATAATGGCACGGCGCCGAAAATATACATGTAATTGACGATGTTCTTAAATTATCGCATATAACAACATTATGAAATTTATTAGATGATAGGAGCAGTTTACCTCCCAATCTAGACTTTCGCTTTTCTTTCAACCACTTCGATTTTTCAGTCGCCTACTAAATTTAAAATTTTAAAACACTAGTGAGTCCTGGAAGGTATGACGCAGCTTAAGTAATTATTTAACTCGTCTGTATTTAAGATTAGATTTAAAAGGTACTATTCGGTTGTGTGTCTTCAGTACAATCCCTGAAACATTGTGTTACATATGCTAGAGACTTACACCTCTAGATGGCAGACAAAATCAATATGTAGGTATACCTGTTTAATATTCTATCAAGCCGAAACCAGATGCCTCTTACTTACCAAAGAACACCTTTAAATGACATGGACAATCAATTGATAGGCACAACCAGACTTCCTGGTATGGAGACGTTTATAGATTCGTGTGTGTTAATTCCACGAAATGTTTACACAGCTATTGATCAATGAAGACAGTAAACCGACGTTGCCTCTAAAAGATATTAGGTTTCAGGGTAGGCATAGAAAAAAACCGTCTTTTAGAGTAAAATATGTATGTTATTTCAGTGTCAACATTTTTCAAAACAATTAACACTGTTATCTTACAGTACCGGATTAGCCTATAGGTGTTTTAGATAGCATGATACGCTGTTAGTAATCAAAAATATTTCGCGTCTGCCAAAAACAGCACTACATGTTGTTGATTATATATGTCTAATTGCATAAGGATTAAAACACACTTTACCTTACCACAATGTGTCATGACCAGTATAATAACATCCATGACTGTTCTGTTATCAGTGCTATAAAACACGTTACATAACTACCCAGTTATCAGTAATATAACACACCCATGATATAAACACCCTGGTATCAGTGCTATAAAACACGTTACATAATTTCCCAGTTATCAGTAATATTACACCCATAATATAAACACCCTGATACATAATTACCTAGTTATCAGTAATATCAGTGCTATAAAACACTGTTATACATAAAATTTCCCTTAGTTATCAGTAATATAACACCCATGATATAAACACCCTGTTATCAGTGCTATAATACCCGTTACATAACTACCCAGTTATCAGTAATATAACACACCCATGATATAAACACCCTGTTATCAGTGCTATAAAACACGTTACATAACTACCCAGTTATCAGTAATATAACACCCATGATATAAACACCCTGTTATCAGTGCTATAAAACCCGTTACATAACTACCCAGTTATCAGTAATATAACACCCATGATATAAACACCCTGTTATCAGTGCTATAAAACACGTTACATAATTTCCCAGTTATCAGTGATATAACACCCATGATATAAACACCCTGTTATCAGTGCTATAAAACACGTTACATAATTACCTAGTTATCAGTGATATAACACCCATAATATAAACACCCTGTTATCAGTAATATAACTTACATGATATAAACAACCTGGTATCAGTAATACAAAACCCATTACATAATTACCCAGTTATCAGTAATATAACACCCATGATATAAACACCCTGTTATCAGTGCTATAAAACGCGTTATATAACTACCCAGTTATCAGTAATATAACACACACATTATATAAACACCCTGTTATCAGTACTAAAATCCCGTTACATAATTACCCAGTTATCAGTAATATAACACCCATGATATAAACACCCTGGTATCAGTGCTATAAAACCCGTTACATAACTACCCAGTTATCAGTGATATAACACACCCATGATATAAATACCCTGTTATCAGTGCTATAAAACACGTTACATAATTACCTAGTTATCAGTGATATAACACCCATGATATAAACACCCTGGTATCAGTGCTATCAAATATGTTACATAATTACCCAGTTATCAGTAATATAACACCCATGATATAAACACCCTGTTATCAGTGCTATAAAACACGTTACATAATTACCCAGTTATCAGTAATATAACACCCATAATATAAACACCCTGTTATCAGTGCCACAAAACCCGTTACATAATTACCTAGTTATCAGTAATATCACACCCATGATATAAACACCCTGTTATCAGTGCTATAAAACCCGTTACATCCATTTTATGATCTCATCCCTTGTTACTAGTGCTATATCTCCCGTTTCATAACAGCCATATTATCACTTTTGATGTCCGTTGTCCACTCCGAGACAAAGATAAAAAAACGTTCTTAAACTAATTCTATCCTCTTCACTAATCCAAGATAAAGCTGAAAGTATTATCAAATTTATTGCGCACCCTCTTCCACTCAATGATAGATATGTTGAAGATTGTTTGTCACCAACGTGAAAAACTTTGTACAAGTAGAATACTCTGTTATGACCATGATATAGAGCACTACCTAATGATGACAATAAAATACTTTCAGTGATGACAACAAACATTTATCAACTCGATGTTAATGTAATTTTCGATTTTCCTAACGTTTAAAATGCAAACTCTGTTTCAGAATATTTTTTATTAAGAAAATGACATGCGTTCTTCATTAAATTTATGTATGACATACATACAATACAAAGATGTATTTAACATGGAGACTACAGTATTTACGGGAATATTTTTATAGGTCACATGATGTTTCTGACACTGTCGGGTCGTTGTGTTACCCAGTCATTTCATGACTGACCGAGCATGTTTAAAGCAGCGCGTGTTATAATCTATTATCTCAATCATCATCAGTAATGTTAAACAATTATGATGTATTCAATATGTTTCAGAACCCTTCCGTCCATTAGCACATACGTTGATGTAAAATTAATGGGGATTGATGGCGTGAAATTTAATGCTATGTACAGTGGCTTTTGTTAAACAGGACTATGGAAGCATCACTCAATAGGGCTACTGTGAATTTCATTTTTTTAAAAAAGCCTTGTAAACTTGAACGCCGCCTTTCCTTTTCCAGTCATTGAAACTGATAGGAAAACGACACTTTTTTTTAAATATCACATAAACAGACAATATAGTTCTTTTCATATGCCCAGTTAGGTAGACAGTATGTATGAGATTTGGTAATCAGATTATCAATAAAGATGATTGGGACGAGATTAAACTACAAATTATCTGTATATCGTAGTACTGGGACCGCATTAGTTAGCTTATGTTTTGGCTAAAATGATGACTGCGTGTAATAACGTGTAATGTTGGTTTTACACTTGTACTTGACACATACTATCATTCATCTCTTACATTAATGATAGATTACATATATCAGGGGCCTTTTATACTGTATATTACACGCATACCATTTTACTTTACAATGACACGTGTCTTTTACACTTGTACTTTACTATAAAACGTGTCTTTTACACTCGTACTTTACAATGACACGTGTCTTTTACATTCGTACTTTACAATGACGTACTTTACAATGACACGTGTCTTTTCCATTTGTACTTTACAATGACACGTGTCTTTTACAACTTTACAATGACACGTGTCTTTTCCATTTGTACTTTACAATGACACGTGTCTTTTAAACTCGAACTGTACAATGACACGTGTCTTTTACATTTGTACTTTACAATGACACGTGTCTTTTACACTCGTACTTTACAATGACACGTGTCTTCTACACTCGAACTTTACAATGACACTGTCTTTTACATTCGTACTTTACAATGACACGTGTCTTTTACACTCGAACTTTACAATGACACGTGTCTTTTACATTCGTACTTTACAATGACACGTGTCTTTTACACTTGTACTTTACTATAAAACGTGTCTTTTACACTCGTACTTTACAATGACACGTGTCTTTTACATTCGTACTTTACAATGACACGTGTCTTTTAAACTCGAACTTTACAATGACACGTGTCTTTTCCATTTGTACTTTACAATGACACGTGTCTTTTACACTCGTACTTTACAATGACACGTGTCTTTTACATTTGTACTTTACAATGACACGTGTCTTTTACACTCGTACTTTACAATGACACGTGTCTTCTACACTCGAACTTTACAATGACACTGTCTTTTACATTCGTACTTTACAGTGACACGTGTCTTTTACACTCGAACTTTACAATGACACGTGTCTTTTACACTCGAACTTTACAATGACACGTGTCTTTTACATTCGTACTTTACAATGACACGTGTCTTTTACACTTGTACTTTACTATAAAACGTGTCTTTTACACTCGTACTTTACAATGACACGTGTCTTACTCGCTCTTTACAATGACACGTATCTTTCGTGCTCTTTATGGCGGCATGTGACTTTTACACTCGTACTTCACAATGACACGTGTCTTACTCGCTCTTTACAATGACACGCGTCTTTCGTGCTCTTTATGGCGGCATGTGACTTTTACACCCGTACTTCACAATGACACGTGTCTTTCGTGCTCTTTATGGCGGCATGTGACTTTTACACTCGTACTTCACAATGACACGTGTCTTTCCTGCTCTTTAAGGCGGCATGTGACTTTTACACTCGTACTTCACAATGACACGTGTCTTACTCGCTCTTTATGGCGGCATGTGACTGTTACACTCGTACTTCACAATGACACGTGTCTTACTCGCTCTTTATGGCGGCATGTGACTGTTACACTCGTACTTCACAATGACACGTGTCTTACTCGCTCTTTATGGCGGCATGTGACTGTTACACTCGTACTTCACAATGACACGTGTCTTACTCGTTCTTTATGGCGGTATGTGACTTTTACACTCGTACTTCACAATGACACGTGTCTTACTCGCTCTTTATGGCGGTATGTGACTGTTACACTCGTACTTCACAATGACACGTGTCTTACTCGCTCTTTATGGCGGTATGTGACTGTTACACTCGTACTTCACAATGACACGTGTCTTACTCGCTCTTTATGGCGGCATGTGACTGTTACACTCGTACTTCACTATGACACGTGTCTTACTCGCTCTTTATGGCGGTATGTGACTGTTACACTCGTACTTCACAATGACACGTGTCTTACTCGCTCTTTATGGCGGTATGTGACTGTTACACTCGTACTTCACAATGACACGTGTCTTACTCGCTCTTTATGGCGGTATGTGACTGTTACACTCGTACTTCACAATGACACGTGTCTTACTCGCTCTTTATGGCGGCATGTGACTGTTACACTCGTACTTTCCTCATTTTAACATAACATTATGCTGATTACACGTTTAAACTTTATACAAACAAGTATGTTGGTATTATATAGTATGTTATTATAACATATTATAATACCAGGTAATTTATATCATGTTTCTATATTATACCAGAACATAGGTAATTTATATCATGTTTCTATATTATACCAGAACATAGGTAATTTATATTATGTTTCTACATTATACCAGAACATAGGTAATTTATATCATGTTTCTATATTATACCAGAACATAGGTAATTATATATCATGTTTCTATATTATACCAGAACATAGGTAATATATATCATGTTTCTATATTATACCAGAACATAGGTAATATATATCATGTTTCTATATTATACCAGAACATAGGTAATATATATCATGTTTCTATATTATACCAGAACATAGGTAATATATATCATGTTTCTATATTATACCAAAAATAAGGAAAGTGTGTCAACAGATAATACGTGTTTAAAACTACTGACGAGTAGCAGAATTACTTTTTAGATCCGCTAACACTCACTGACTATATAATAAGATGAGACACACGGTATGTGATGTTATGTCCTGGAAGAACAGCTCAGGTAAAGGAGAGAAAAGGTAAACCTCACCTCACCCGCCTCCTTTTATATAACATGTAAAGTGTAAATCATACACCTGTAATAAGTATCATATTAAGTTATTTTAGCTCCTAACTTGACATCACGCACATGTCTAGAATATAACCAGTCATAAGTAACTTACCGGGGTAAATCTAGGTTAAAATGAATCAGAGTTAGTTCACTCAATTAGTACATGTTAGAAATGAAAGTTAAAAGAGATCATTCTTTGAGATTAATTTACAACACAAAATATACGTAACTGAAAGCTAAAAAGAGAATGCTAAAATACTAACACGCTTATAGAGAGAAGAATAAGATTTTTTTTTCTAAAGATATTTAAGACATTTAATAATGAATAAACGGAGCAGGAAGGATTCGATCTGGACTGGTTACCGTTACCACATGCCGTGTCTTAAAAAAGTTTGATGATAATCATCTTTGAGTAATCTTTCACGATTCCCAATTGTTTTTCCTCTTGATTTCATCAGCTCATCTTTATACTGACCTCGACTTCAGAAGACGAGAAGACACGTGACGGTCCGATCTCATTTTATCCAATACACTCGTTTATGTTACGTATCACCGTGATACAGCATTATTAAACTTTGACTGTTTCACACAATATTGTAAAATTCGGGTTTCAAATTTTTTCCAAGGAATTGCTATTTTCTTGGTATTTGATAACGTTTGAAACCAATAACCTCCAAATCACTAGTATTGAAATTGTGTCAATATTTAACTTTTTAATCATCTCAGGATATATATATATATTCGTGGTTTAAATTCCGACTAACTTAATGAATATAACTATAATTCTCCATCACATTTAATAATTATACAATATACTCACATGTTACATCGCTATCTGTTATCATTTTCATATGCAATAAGTCACAGTATCACACAAGTATGTACCAAACCATATCGTATTACAATATCACAATGTATTCCTTGGTTACAATATGCTATGTTTGGATTGTACAAAAAGAAAATACCGTCTTTTAATTCAAATATCGAGCAGAATTAAACTGCATCATACAACTGTTTCGTTCTTCTTGGGGCCTAACATCATACATGCTAAAATATACAATGTAATACTTTGTAGCATACTTTAATGTTATATTACACTAAATGTTTCTAAATACTAATTTACTAAATTACAAATCAAGTTGGAATGTGACGCAAGACACCAAATAGGCAATAACCTACTTATATTGTATGAGACACAATGGATAGCTATGTGACCTAAAAAGTGCTTCCCTTGTACTGCCGTATCCTGCCTTGTGTTAGTTTATATAGAAATTCAGTATGCAAGAGTAGGTACACTGTATCTGTCAGTAGATATTGTATAGTTCTGTGATATTACAACGATTCGTAATCAAACACAAACGCTAAAACAGACTTGTATATTCCGGAAGTGGGACATATACACACACGTAAGAATTAAAAGGTCAATAAAAATATATATGTGCATTGTATGAAAATATACAAAGTGCAAATATGTAAAATGTATAATATATACAATGTGCACTTATGTACAATGTACACACACAAACACACACACACATATAATGTACATTCGTGTAAAATGCACATATGTATGTATACAATGTACAAATATTGCGGGGAGGATTTTGGTGAACATCTTGTTATAAATATGTCCTTAAAATCTTTGCTCACGAGTATGTTTAAGATCATGTGATCAATGCTTAATAACAATTTTACAGACCCAACGTTCTATGACCTACTCAACATTCTACGCGAGAGTCAGTTCATCACTCTACCTGGGCTAGTAACAGCCTCCAGTCAAAATTAAAGTATAAGAAATCAGATAAAGTTACCTACCTCCTTAGTAAAATGTACTTCACAATAAGTAATCATTGATCCATGTAAGCATTCGTGTATATAAGCAAGAAAACTAGAAATTGTCCGGAGGTACTTAAATGTCTCGTACATCTAGTCCTGTGAATGGTTTGTTTTGAACTGCGCCTCAGCCGGATACACAGCAGTCGTTATACCTGTGTACCGGCCACCCATATAATTACGGGTATGTATACTGCCATCGTTACCTGATGTCTGTACAGATTTAGTGCTCGGTTGAAAGATTCTTTACAAATTGCACAAAACTCAACAGTCCCTTAGAACTATATGAACAATGACATGACATGTTTCTTTAAGTTTGGTCAAGGACACCCGGCTTGTGTAAATAGTGTAATCTATTATTGCCGTACAATGCATCAATGAAATTGTGTTTGGTGTACCTATTTTTAAATCAAATCAGCAAACTATTATAGATGTACAATACATTAGTGAAAATCTCTTTGGTGTACCTATTTTTAATCACTAGTGTTCGACTTGTAAGATGAGGATATTTGACGGACACTTGTTTTGTGTTACTCAAGGCTTAAATCATAACAGTGGATTAACCACAATATCTAGACCAAGACAGTAGTTCACTCAGCTAAGATTATCATATTTAAACAATTTATGCTTCAGACACACAGTTGTTGACTTGGTATATTGGTGTCATTTTCTGAATTATGGAATCAAATCGTTTCATGCATTAAACGTTTGTGTTAAGAAACTATCTATTATCTCTGACCACAACAAGACAGAGAAAAGAAAATGAAACCAAAAAACATCTCAGACACACAAATTTATTCCGTTATATACACCTTCATAACCTATACGAATGACCAGATTCTTTGTGGGATAAAATGTATACAAAATAAGGTCATATATACCTACTATTTATTGATTTTATTGACATCGTTCTCTTTGAATCTATCTTAAAACACAAGCCACTAAGATTTGAATGACGCCGTGAGCTATTTATAAAAGTCGTGAGAGAGAAGACTATTTTTAATGAAAACTAGGAATACCCCACTTTTACGTACTTGTATACCCTTTTTGTGTAGGCTGGCTTGAAATGCTTTGCATAGTTTACACATAAACTGTTCGTAAAACGTCAATTAAGTTTTACAAAACGATAACTAAAAAGTAACTTTCCATGCCAATTTTTTTCGCACGAAATTGATAACCAACGAAAATTTGACGTCACAGACTATTTATCAAGCATGTCATAAAATAATGTTGACGACTGTTAAGTACCTCGAAATCAGATACCACTTAAATCGGTAAGTTAGTAGTGTGTTAATTTGTGTCTACAGCTTCAGCTACTGTTTCCGTTTCAGTGAACATCGTATTGCGATCTACTTTCTGACGTTTTAATTTAACTAGGCCAATGTCATTTAAATTAAACGAAACCAACAGGACAAGTTTCCACCAAGCTGGATGCAAAGCTTGATTAGTTAAATATCCCAATTGTGAGCTTGCAATTTCTGAACAGCAACATCCCTGCATCCCCTATCTATGGTTGATGAATATTATGCGCAAATGTTAAGGTCGTTATAATTTCATTGAGAAATATTTAACTTGCCCGATATAAATATGCGTGATTCTCGTTAGTTTGCCTGTCGGTTCCTTATGTTGTATACTTTGTACTCATTTGAAAATGTATTTACTTGGATTAACTAAGAACCGGAAATCAAAGACACAACAGACTCCTCGACGGCAGCTTCTTATCGCGATCTTTTCCTACAACGAAACAAACATGGGCAACTTTCCATCAAGCTGTATGATAAACGTGATGATTTCGATCTCCCTATTGTGAATTTTCCATTTCTGGATAGCAAAATATCTCTGCACCTCCAATATATGATATTTACATGTCACAGTTCATTCGATATACAAGGTCCAGTTCCCATTATCACAATTTTCATGCATGAAGTCGTCAACTGACAAACTCGTGACACAAAGATTAAAAAAATGTAGGGTGATGAAAATTATGGAGACATTTTATGGTCGCCAAAGTGATCTCATTGAGAAATAATAAATTTCTTTGTGTGACATGAAGTTGGACGTATTTGATGCTCGTTAGGTTGCCTGTTGGTTCCGATGTAGTTTTGCACTAATACAATTGGTTTTTCCTTTCATTTCGTACTTGAATTTCAACCATATATTTGGTACTTCTTTGTCATTTCTATTTCATTTTGAAAAAAATTTACAAAAGACAAACAATAGAATAGCACCTTTAAATAAATATCAAAGTTATATACAGTAGATCCAAACTGTGATTTAACATTGTATATGTGGATGATTTGAAGCGTGCCATGCTCATTGCGATAAACAAACCTCATCATCATCATCATCATCATCATCAACATTATCAGATTTTGAACCTGCTAAAAGTATGCTTAGTTCAAGATATAGCACGCAACATAACAAAAAAAGGTTTCATACAAATGAAAATCAAATTGATTATAAATCTGTTCACCAGTTTTTCCAGCTATGTTTCGGTAACCTGATCCTGGTAGCGTGTGTTGACAAAGGCCTACCATTAAGAGTGAAATGTAAACGAATTTTATAACCACATCAGCACTACAATAATGACTTTATTCAGCTTGAAATTTCGAGACAAAAGTATTTTTATGGTCAAAGGATTTTTCTCTATACAGTTTATCTTTTCATTTTTACGGGGCATATTTTCGGAATTTATACTCTAACCGATGAAAATTAATTTTTGGATTTATTTTGGTTTTCGTTGCTTGTATTCCATCGTTTTCTAAATGCAAATTATTCTTTAATATTATGGTACATTGACACAAATGACATGTAAATTATTGATATTGTTCTGTGGGAAACAACAGAATTATTTTTTTCTAAATCCTTTTTTTCTTAAATTATACTAATTTCGATAAAATGGCGTCCAGATAAAATGTTTAATAATACAGTAATACTTAGATATTCTACCCAAGGTTTGGTTTTAAAGTGTTATTCACTAATTATGATTATAATCTGCTTAATTGTGTGCAGTAGGGGTCATACTCATACAAATCCTAATAGGCGATTGTCAGTGAAATCGGTCGTATAGCCCCAACTACCAATATTCAGTTTAGGTATAAACACATTTTGCCAGTGGTTAACAGGCAGTCACATTTTCACACATTGCAAAAAGATTAGCCCTTAATCCAAGTGTCGGGTTAGAAGGGCTGGTCATCCATTAAATTAGAGATGTTCTTTCGCCTTTGTAATTTCAAGATTATCAAATATTTCCAGTTATGCGGTATAACGTCAGAAAGCAACGAGTGACAAGGAGGAAGTATACAAAGCGCGGGAAGTGATGAACAACTTGTTTCGCTTGCATGGAAAATGAGCAGATGCATGATCTACATATATACAAAGAATTCTCAACATACAAATACTACCACCTTGTAAATATAATGTATGTTTATTAATATGTTTGGAAAGAGCTTTATATAAGTTGTAAAACTTGTGTCAAATGCTGTTGCTAATTATTGTCTTAATCAAAATACAGTCAAAATTTGTCTTCAGTATATAAATAGAGCGAAGGCATTGATGTTACGTATGTTTTCATTGGAAAATTTCTATGTAAAACGATGATAGATATCACTATTTCACTACATGAATATAACAAAACCAGTTTCAATCTATAATATGTTGTACAACTAACGATTTCTACAACGATTCTTCTTATTTATTGTATGAAAGGTCCATCCTCGGACAAAGATAAAGTAGACTGTTTCGAAGATATTTATTTGGGAAACAAATTTAGGTCTGTATTTCTTAACAAAAATATACAATTATTTTCTGATCAAATCTAACTAGAAAGCGACACACGTTAGTTTAACTGACCATTCAAAATGACCCACAGCTACGTTGTAGCCAATAGATTCTGGTGTTAAAAGCCATCCTTTTAATTCCCCAACATTTGTGGCTTTTTGGCTATATTGCAAAACTCTCAATGTCGCGGCAATATACATTGCTTTTATATAAATTAGATGGTATAGGTCGCAAAAGTGAGAACTGATTAACGTATCTTTGGACTCGATATGATATATATGTGATAAAAGTGTACTCCGGGTGGAAATAAAGTTCCAAATTCAACGAATATGACAGCGAATCTATGAGTTTTATTTTTGATAAATAAACTTTTTTTTTATTACAACAGATAAAATTGATTTTTATATTTTATTGCAATATGCCAGCACAAAATAGAATAGTTTTGCTATTCTCATCATTGTTAACATCAGACATTCTGATTCCACGATGAAATGCTGAAAGCAGACAATTGATTACAGTCCGAGTTATGCATATCTATGTAAATAAAAGCAAAATCGTGTACCAGAGGGGATATAGAGATTACATATATATGAGTTGTGATAAATATTCTTTTTAACTTGATGAAGATAGGTTTTAACGTGCAGTAGTTTGAAATAAAATATTACGCTATCATTTACATGGTTCAGAATATATTCACAATGGTAATGAAGCTCGGAGCGCTGTGTGCTTTTATAAACATACAGAGTAAACATACTTTATGAGGTTTTCAAACCAAAGCTATAAAGTATTCATAATATCCATATATTAATCATAAACGCTATATATCAGAAAACTCCGATATTATGTAATAAAAAGCTAAAAGAATATCTAACCTTGAATGGCAGCATGTTTATTCATATCACAATAATAAAAAATATTATCATACAAAGTGACTTCCTGGTACCTACTTAATATTCAAGTCACGAGTAAATAAAACAAGAACACAACCAGATACCCATCAATGCCCTGGACATTTAAAGTTGGGTGTAAACTATGTTTGTGTAACCAAATGCACTGTGCATATATGTTCTCATATTTTCAAAGAACGATTATTCAAAAAATGTGTAAATTGTCCCCGGATTTTATTTCAATCTGTCATGCACAAATTGGTTTGTAAATATATAACAACAGACAAAATAACGTGCACAAAGCTTTTGAAAAAATGAAATCCCAAAAGTATTCAACGCGACGTTTCCTTATTTAAATCGGCTATTACCTCAGATTTCAACATCGGGAAATGGAGAATTCAGCTTCTGAATAGTAAAATATATCCATAATAAAGTGATACACGCGCCTATAACGGCAAATATGTTGTTTTTGTAATTTTTTCGGCGTCGGAACAATGTTTATCTTGACTATTGTTTATAAACATGTTTATGCTCGGTTTATTACGAAGAAAGCCGAGTGGGTCACATGGTTTGTCACGTGACGAAGCCATTTACTTCCGCCGCAAAGAAAAGTGGATTACGAGGTAAACAATCAAATAATCAATCTTAGTAATTCGTTTTGTTTTGGTTTTGTCGTGCGAGAATTATCTATGTCAATCGCGGGCGCTAAACTAGTGGGGTTCCAAAGGGGGTATTTACAATAGGAAAAGAAAACAACTCATTGTGCAGAAATGCACAGGAATTGATACTTTGTCTGTACACATTAACATATATTGCACTGTATATTATGAAGGCTATGTTTATCATCACGGTTGTTATTCTTACAGTAACAACAGTACCGTCATATTTTTACACTTAGAACGAATACCCCCAATTGCCCCACCTTGCAGTCAAATTCAAGCGACTAACACATCAATTTTCATTCAATATTTATCATATAACACTTTAGTAGTGTTGTTCATAACATATTCACGCGTCAAACAATGGATATGGGATTATAATAAATGACAGGGTGATACGTTATAATTATAGGGCTGACGTTAAGCTAACCAGTCAAGCAGCAGCTTCGCAAATTCCGAATCCATATTCAGTCCAAGATCCTCCTTCACCTTTCGTCATCTATCGATTTCCTGTCTAATATAAATTCTTGTCTGTCCTCTTTTCTGGTCTGACTCCTTTCTCTTACGCTTTCTGGCACTTTCTGTAAGGTAACTTTTAGGTCCTCGTCGCCTTTTCCTGTTTGCGTCCACCATTTTTATTCTTTGTAGGCTTATACGCATGCGCAGCATCAGGGTTACGAGCGTTAATGTATGAATTAGAACAGGACCGCAATGTTTACATTGTTTATTTTCTAGATATCAATAAAAATGGTTGCAGTGACGTTTAATTTTAGTAATTAACAGAAAGTCTTAGTTTTTTTGTCACATACTATTGGAAAATACTGGTATGCCATCTTTTACAAGCAAACAGTCATTGTATTATGAACCACAGCTTCAACCGTTATCAGAAAGAAAAAAAATTACAGAAACTTTCTCTTTTGTATAAAGTTCATAATAATCAAACTCCTTTCCTTTTAAGTAACCTCCTTCCTCCTAGGGTAGGCGGACGTAATGTATATAATGTAAGAAAAGATTTTAGGATTGAGTTCGTTGCCAAGGTTCTCTAGTAAGGGAGGTTCAAGTCATCAGACTCCTACATAAGACAACTACCGCAAGTTTGATGATTTTCACAGGTCATTTCATTTTCATTTTAAAACGAACGAATTGGATTTTAGCGAATTTACAAATGATCTGTATGTAAAAGAACATGTAATACGCTCGTTTCTCATTATGTCAAGGATTTAATTTTCGCGGTCACGTAAGTGTACCGCGAAAAAAAAAAAACCCGCAGAAATAACCGGTTATACGATATGTCGATTTCCTTTGGTCTACAACCATATGTCAGTGAGGGAGTCGGTCCAATTATAAAACCATATTTACGGAAAGAACACTCTAAAACTATGATTTAAACTGTCAGTCTTAAGTGTGACCAAGGAATCTTGAAAATGCGTTTTGCTCAAGGATAAACGTTTTAACTTTCTGCACTGATTTAATACGTTTTGGCGAGTTGTCTTACACAGTATGTGGATCGATAATAAGTCACACTCGGCTTAAAATTAAGTTATAGCTATTTCTAGTTCGTTTGCCAATCTTCTTTCTGCTTAAGACTATGTATGCTGATGCTCACAAGCGAGTGTTAAATGTCTTACTTTAGATAAAAAAAAACACTTAACATTGTATCTATGTTGCTAAGGAGCTGATAACGAAGAGTTCAAAACCGATTTATATAAAGAAAGAACTGGATTAAGATTAAGAGATTATTTGTAATCTTCCAACCAAACCCCCCCCCCTGCAAACTTCCGCTCTCTAATTCCGTTTAGCAATATCTAAGGAATGTTCGGGACAAGTTGCCAATTTGTGGATGATCTTGACTTTTTAAGAACCTTGCCTAGTTTTCAAAGCATTGTCAGCAGCATAAAATATATACGTGTGTTTAACGTCTGACCAATACAAAGTTAAACTGCTTGACATTGCACATTTATCATAGAAAGATTTTGATACAAAATTAGAAGTTCTATATTCGATCCAAACAGCAGCGACTGTATATAAACTGGACAAAATACCACTTAATCTCGTTGGATTCATTTAGAACATATACACTACATATATTTCTATACAACAAAATGATAATGCAGTGTTCGGAAAATCGCTTGTATCTACATTATATATACTACAGACAGTCATCATATTTGATTGTAATCCATTGCGCAGGTGCAAACCTGTTGTGACGCAATCAGCAATATATGCAAATCAAAATATCGTACTTAGGTTTTTTTATCGGATTAATTTCAACAAGAACATAAACAGATACTTATATACGGTTTGAAATCCTTGTCCGGAATAGATGTGATGAACTATTCACCGGTAAACATTCTTATTAATCTGCATTGACCTTCTGTCTCCTCGAGATAAAAAAATACCATAACGTTACAAGTCTAAAGACATTTTCTTAAACTGATTAGATTTATGAAATTCTACGTTATCTGAAAGATGTTGGTCCATGTTACAGAATGTGATCTTATCATTTTAATCTTTTGTGATAATTTAACCATTTCATATTTTTAGCGTTTGTCTTTTACCTTTTAGTTTGTTTGATGTTATTTCCTTTTGGATAGCTGTGTCTTTCACCAGTTGATGGCCCTTTTGCATTGACGGGCGTTATGGATGTAATAATAATAATAATAATAATCTCTTTAAATTGGTTGTGTTTGGTAAGGTATGGTTGCCAGTTCGGTGGAGTTTGGTAACCTTGACTCAGATTGTAGATAATTAGTGTCCTAACAACATCTAGGATAATCAAGGATGTCCTCCCTATGTATGCGAGGCGATAATAAACGTGTTTTCGGGAGAATACGGTATTTCAGAGTAAACTTTCTTGTGATGAATCAGAACTGGTGCCAACTTTTAACACAACCACACCTAAGTACAATCCCGAAATTTCATAGCAGGACACCTGGTCACATTATACTGACACCATGCATACGGGTGTTTTATATGCAAACGAGAGCGACTTGATATCGCTTCAACGAAATCAACAAGTTCGTCATATATAATGACCACATCAAAATATTCTGATATCTACACATGAATGTTTCGGCCATTTACGTTTGACCTTAGAGCAGTTGGAAGTCTTCCGATTTCTTTTCATATTTGCTGATTGAATTACAATGAATTACAAGAAATGATGAAAATTATAAAAACAAATGTATGAAAATTATCAAAGTCATCCGGATGTATATTACTGATCTAGTATATAAGCAGTTAAATATAGGTAAGTTCGCTGAAGATCACACAACATTTTCCGAAAAAATGTTCCTGTTACTGCCAGGCATTACGTTTTATGAGTCGTCTTCAGTTTTCTTTTCATTTACTTACTGTTCCGCATATATTACGTGTAATTGCAGACGGGGTTTACTACTAGTACGTGTTGGCATTCCATGACTTGCTGTCGGTAAACCCCGCAGTTCACGTGACTTTTGACATAACATTAATGACGTCACTCGTTGGTAAAGCAATCTATAAGTAGATTTGGAAACCTCCAATGTATTCTGCTTAAAAATGACTGCAATGTTTGTACTCGTATACTTTTTTTGTGTGTTTTAGCGTGTGATTTAATAAACACCGATGAGATGTACAGGACACAAAAATGAATAACACCTTTCAGTACAAATTAAGAATTAGATCAAACTGTCAAACAATGTATTAAACTTGTGAATTGTGAGGTAGCGACTAAGGGCATAGACAAACAATGTTTTAAGCTGTTTCCTAAGTATTTCCAGGTCTCGAAAATGATGCTTGAAGAAGTGATTTACAAAAATTGAAAAAATGACCGAAATTAGCGCCAAAATTCATATATAAGGAGATGATTTAAGTCCATAATTCCACGAAGTTCATAATTTTCAATTAATTTATTTCTAAATAATTCAATTTCACGTATATATTATGACTTACTTACCATAAAAATACGCTAAACCTCAATTCAACGAAACATATAATAACAAAAACTACAGATCTTACTAGAATTAAAAACTTTGGCAATATCATCACTAAAAATACTACGACAAGCAATCTACTGCAACACACAGTCGACAAACTCGTTTTTATGTGGTACAAGAGCAATGGAACTGTTCAACAACATTGGGTTGACATAATCTAATGGTAAAAAATATCTTAGAAGTTTAACTTCATCCCAACAACCAGGGTCAAAGGACAATGGGTTCATGGGGTACATCAACAATAGAAAACAAAGCACATAAAAGAAGACAGGAAATATCTCCAGTGACGCAATGAGGATATCAAGTCATTATTGGTCTCTTCAACGTCACCTTAGTAAGAGGCACTATTATGCGAGGAAAGGGTACTTATGTCGCCTCCTACGATACATAACAGTTCGTGTTATTGGCCATTCCGGGGGCACTAATTGCTTAATGGCGGAAATTGCCGAGTAACGACCGGGAAATACCGAACAGTAATCAGCCGTGACGTAAGCAGTCAACATCGAGATGTTGATTGACAACCATTGTTTTGGAGCAAACATCAGGATTTTTATGCTGTATTCATTACGGAAGAGTATAGAGAACAAATAGTAAATGTATAACAAATTGTGTTGTTATTTTGAGGTTGAGACCGAAATCTCTTATCCTGAGGGTTAATATTTTCTGCTTCACCTTAAAGGTGACGAAAGGATATTTCTTCTTTTGTTCTCATATATAGTGCATACTCTTGGTTTGGTCTTTTGCCATACAAGATATCTACATTCTAGGGTACGGACAAAGAATATATGTAAAATCTAACTGTATATATATAGAGATAGTACCTCCTAACGACAGGATCAATTTCTACGTTCAACCATAGCATATATATTGACGTAACACAAACAGATTTATTGAAAATCAAGAAACTGTTCAACTGGGTAAATATAGCCACGTGCTGTCTATGTCTGTTAATGATTCTTACACAGCTTTTCGATCAAGTTTTATCCAAGTACTTATCTAATGGTGATACGTATTGGCTTCACAACCATTACAAAAAACTTTCCAGCATAGACCCCGTCAGAGGGATCAGAGACGAATTACACCTTAACGAATTTACAATCTTAAAAAAAATCTTTGGGTTTATCTTTATTCATCTGTATGGTACCATTTAGCTTATTATAACTGTTAATACCAAAAACACCCATTAACCTGAACATAATGACTGGTATGACTGTTTAAGCTACCTATTTGGTCTGAAACATTCGAGGTGGAGTTTCTGCTGTTGAGGACGATAATTCCTATGTCCATCTCTGTTTATCGGCAATTATATAGAGTTGATAGGAAATGTTTATTCATATAGGATAATAGTAATGTTTCGGATACAATTTCCTGTGAAGTATAGACACTGTTTATCTTCAATACGCATTTCGGCTGTCACATAAATATCTCTAAGCGTCAATACAGAGCTAAAAACGATGAAATAAGAATTAGGCAAAGTGTAATATTTGCATACTCAAATATACAGCTTCTGCTGCTGAGGGTAAGGGATAGAGCGGGTCCGCAGCGGTAACGTACTCGCCGTTCACGCCTGTCACCCTATGTATTTTGAGAACATAAAAACCCATGCTAGAAAAATCCCGTTCCGCTGTTTAATTTTTCATTTATGAAATTGGAAAACGAAAAAAATATCTGATGTCAGTACCTCTGACCAAGTAAATTACAGAGTTATACGGTGATGACTCCCTGCTGGACTCTGTTTCTCTCGCTATCACAACCTATAACTTAATCCAATCATCATTTCTGTAATAGAACACTGACCATTTAACCGTAGAATGTCCTCACGCGGGCCGGTGACTAAAGGAATTATACGGGGGAACTTATCGATGGTTATCATCTAAAAATACCAGACACGAAGTAAAATCAAATTAGCGCAGAAAAATATCATTGACACAGCTGATGACATCTGATAATAGGTAACACAGGGAAGGGTTTCTATCTGATTTCACTGAAAGGTACACGAAAAAACTGACATCTGAAGTCGTCGATAAATGGAATGATACAGAACTTCTATTGTCGGATTGGTCTCCTGAGTCAAGCATCTCATTACAACAGTGACAGTTAGATACATACTATCTCTGCATATCAATTGAATATCTACCTAAATACAGGATAATATTACATGTCACATATGGAACAGAATTACGTTTTCAATACAATTAGTTTATTGGCATTTAAACCTGAAACATTGTCTATCCGAGCAGAAAATCATATTGTCATATCTGTGCAGAGCTACACAACTTAGCCAGTGACATTAGAATAACAGCGAAAAAAAAAAATCAAATTCACGAAATTATTTTTACAAAGGTTATAAATCAACTTTATGTACAACATGCAGTCAACTAAGGAAATCTCCGTAACGTGTTAAGGATATAACCATTGCTACGCTGTGTTGACATCCTCGGTACTCCAGAGGTTATGATCGCCTTCGCTCTCTGATCCCTCGAACAATTCATGGCACAACTGAAGGCACAAGACAAGTCATTTGATTGGTCTAGAGTGGGATTCATAAGAAAACAAATTACCAATCACAGGCTGATATGATCCGTCGAAGAATACAAGTTCAAAGTCATTACAACTTACCGTTTTATAACCTCGAGATTCGTTTGATGTACATCAAAGAATCAAAATAGTTTAATCTTATCAACAAGATGTCACACAAATGGAACCTACAATTTTGCCATGAAATATACAAGGGGTACATAGGACGATAGTGGGCGAGACTGCTTGAGTATTGAGGATGATGTAATGGCCGAAACCGGTAGACAAAAACACAATAAAATATATGGTACAGCAAATATGTTTCGTCCTTCTAGGACTCGTCAGTGATGCTACATCATATAGTTGTTTCGTCCTCCTAGGACTCGTCAGTGATGCTACATCATATATCTGTTTCGTCCTTCTAGGACTCATCGGTGATGCTACATCATACAGCTGTTTCGTCCTCCTAGGACTCGTCAGTGATGCTACATTATATAGCTGTTTCGTCCTTCTAGGACTCGTCAGTGTTTTTTTTATCATACAGCTGTATTTTAATAAATAAATTAAAAAAAAAAAAATAAATAAAAATTAAAGCCCCCCCCAAAAAAAAGGCCGACAGAATCTTAATTCAAACTTGTTGAAACTAAGACGATATATGAACAAACAAATACAATTCAAACAGAGACCTCTGAAAATGTACAGATCATGTGTTCCGATAGGGTTAGCGTCTTCTGCTACATCTACGACGACCAAAATGTAAATCCTTGATAATCAAAGTAAATCTATTACTACGATTGATTTTCGGATGGAAACTTGGAACACAAGTGCAGTATATTTTATTAAAACAGGGGTATACCTCTGTATGACGTATACAGATTGTATCTTAAAATAGTAACACGATTCCAATGCTTGTTCGTTGTATGCAGTACTAAGGAAACTTTAAGCGTTTGTCAAGGCGTTATTTATATATGAATCATTATATATTGTACCATTACTATATAAAGTAGAAATTGTAATGGGGACAGTTACCTTTGTCCCCAAACATCCATGCAATCAAAATTAATGTACATAACGCTAAATTAACATTAATGAAAACATTTGATAAAAAAAAAATGAACAATATTTTAATTTCATATTGTATCAGTCGTCTGTGTAGAGCATGACAGAAAAGGAACTACATCATTGTAATACTGATGTCAAACAATACCTACGCAACAATTTTCTTCAAAATCGGACATGTAAATTTCAACCAATCAGAAATAGCTATGTTGCTGCCATTTTTTATCGATCGGAAAACAAATTTCGCCATTGTGTTCCTGTTGTAAAACCACGCTTACGAACCATTTTGCCCAATCAGAGGCCGCTGTTGACCAGTCAGGTGATATTTCAAACAAGAAGAGCCGCTATTTTGCGATCATCTTGTTCAAATTAGAAAAAGAATGTCACCATTGTGTGTCTAGTGTAAAACCACAACTAGATACCAATTTTCATGGAAATTTGACGTAATCTAAATTTCAACCAATCAAAAACCGATATGTGGCGGCCATCTTGTCCAATCAAAAAACGAATGTCACCATAGATTCTGGTATAACACTTCACCTACATATCAATTTTCATAGAAATCGTACGAATTCTAAATTTCGCCAGTTAGAAGCCGCTATGCGACGGTCATCTTGTTAAAAAAAACCCCGAATATCACCATTGTGTTATTGGCATTCTATTAGAAGTAGTTTTGTTGCGTCCAATTCAAACCGAACATCGCAGATGTGTTTCTATTGTAACTTCAAACTCAGATACCAACTTTTATGGAAATTGGACGATTTCTAAATTTTTGCCAAACTTTGACCAATCAGCCCATGCTGAACCAGTCTGTTTGCCGATCGAAAAAGGAAATCCTACTGCACACCACCTCTCATACATAGACATCATGTAAAGTTTCGTTAAATTCCATCAAATAATTCTCGAGAAACCTCGCCGGCGGAAGGAAGTGGACAAAAAAATAACGAAAACTGCAACAGGGGGATTTGGTTTAAAAAAAGTGAAAAAATCTATATCTCCAGACAATAATGATTGATGGTTGTGCTCCTTTGTAACAGTATACAATATCAAAACTACCAATAATGAATCATTCTGCCATTTCTACGATAGCATGCAAATTGATGTCGATGCCAGATTAAAAGCTTTCGTCTCGATTTATTTTAGCTAGGTTTACACAGTCAATAGTAGTTAACTTTACATGACAAGAGAATTATATGAGGTGACGTCAGCTGGTACATCCTGCCCTGAATAGGTGTAATTAAGAGACCGTAACGAGAAATAAAATCCGTGTCAATTGTAAATTAATAATGAATGTTTAAATCAATAGAACTTGATTCCACATACTGTATTCAAAGGATTATAATTATTCAGATTCTCCTACATTGATTTTATCATTGATTAAATCAGCCGTTACGTCATCAATATTGGAACAATTCAGATAAAGCAGATATTTATTGGAATGTCAGTCTAGAATAACAATATGTATTATTGATTATGTCACTGCGTTACTGCTGAATTGTTTGTCAGTATCAAAAGCCACACAACAGTTTTACATATATATTTACATATTATTAAATAAATTTTCGTTAAAAATAAAACGTACAGGAATCAGTCAACAACCTTTAAAAGAAGCAGGTGATGCATATTATTAACTTGCTAACGGAATTTCACAAGCAATAGGTTTCATGTACTAGACATTTTGACGTAATGAAGGAAAAGTAGCCAGATTGCTTTGAAACGTTTCAGTTTACCAAAACGTGTCAGGGAGCCTGAAGCTGGTTCCTAGTTCCTAATTCCTGGTCTCGTTTCAAAAAGTAAAACGCTGTTTAAATTAGGATCTGGTTTAAGCGGGATTGGCCGAAATTTACCTCACTTATGTTGTCGATGAAAGCCGCAGAAGCTTACTCTTCGAGAACATCTGGTCTTAATCTCCTAGTACTTTTCCAATAGTTACCATGTATGTTGTTCTTTGTTCTCGTTTGACCTTCCTAGAGTTTGTTTATCAGTTTAACACTTTCTTGTTATTTCCGTATTAGTTTAACCTACGTCGATAGACTAATTTGAACATCCAACACGGAATATAAGAGGCAATTTCCACAGGTGGTTTACTCTTACAGCTGTAAGCATGACTCAGGTCATTTGTCAGTACCCGTGCTGCACACAGTCTGTTACCTGTACATCAGTTTGGGTGGAAAAGGAAAGATTTAAGATATCAATTAGCTTCAGATATTTAAGGGAAGGAAACATGATCAAAAGAATCCGGAATATTAATTAGGTGTATATAAACGTATACTTCAGTCATTCAGAATTAATGGAGTAGATCGGTTACTGCAGGTAAGAATCTTAAAGCTATGATTAATCCCATCTTTCTCCAAGTTGTATTTATAGATCAAAATTGTACAGATAATAACCTATCTGGCACATAAATCTAGAGCTAGATACATATTAAATGTTTGTGTTTTCAAAACGTCAGGCTCAATTATGTGATTATCGGGGAATTATCGACGGTAAATGACAGCATTTGACGGGAAACCAAGCTTTTAATAGAACTTTTAAAAAAATGCAGAATTATGTATATACACATATATGAAAGTTCACAGAACCTGAGAGATGACCTTTTCCCTAACCTTGACAAAACCTCAGAAACACTTCCTCTATCAAGCATAAACTTTTAACCAATCAAATTGCATCTCCTTTAAAGTGTTCACTTTATCTTTATATCATACATTTCCTTTTTATCAGGTTCATTTACACTTCATGTACACAAAATTTTTAATCCATTTGAATACTAGCACTGTTCAGAGTATACATCTGACGTTCTTCTAAAATTATCTGATATATCAAAATGACGTGTATTGAAATAAAAAGCTGGTGCGTCTCTCAAACTTAATTATGACATTAATTCTTTCTATCAATAGAGATTTTCCTTAATCGCCTTCAATTTTTAAACTTCGTACTTTAGTATTAAAAGAACGACAAGTCCTAGAAGGACGAAACACCTGTATGATGTAGCATCACTAATTAGTCCTAGAAGGACGAAACAGCTGTATGATGTGGCATCACTGACGAGTCCTAGAAGGACGAAACAGTTGTATGATGTAGCATCACTGACGAGTCTTAGAAGGAAGAAACAGCAGTATGATGTAGCATCATTGACTATTCCTAGAAGGACGAAACAGCTGTATGATTTAACATCACTGACTAGTCCTAGAAGGACGAAACAGCTGTATAATGTAGCATCACTAATGAGTCCTAGAAGAACGAAACAGCTGTATGATGTAGCTTCACTAATGAGTCCTAGAAGGACGAAACAGCTGTATGATGTTGCATCACTGACGAGTCCTAGTTGGACGAAACAGCTGTATGATGTAGCATCACTTACGAGTCCTAGAAGGACGAAACATCTGTATGATGTAGCATCACTAATGAGTCCTAGAAGGACGAAACATCTGTATGATGTAACATCACTTACGAATCCTAGAAGGACCAAACAGCTGTATGATGTAATATCACTTACGAATCCTATAAGGACCAAACAGCTGTATGATATAGCATAACTTTCGAGTCCTAGAAGGACGAAACAGCTGTATGATGTAATATCAATGACTTGTCCTTAAAGGACGAAACAGATGTATGATGTAATATCAATGACTTGTCCTTAAAGGACGAAACAGCTGTATGATGTAATATCAATGACTTGTCCTTAAAGGACGAAACAGATGTATGATGTAATATCAATGACTTGTCCTTAAAGGACGAAACAGATGTATGATGTAATATCAATGACTTGTCCCTAAAGGACGAAACAGATGTATGATGTAATATCAATGACTTGTCCCTAAAGGACGAAACAGATGTATGATGTAATATCAATGACTTGTCCCTAAAGGACGAAACAGATGTATGATGTAATATCAATGACTTGTCCCTAAAGGACGAAACAGATGTATGATGTAATATCAATGACTTGTCCCTAAAGGACGAAACAGCTGTATGATGTAATATCAATGACTTGTCCTTAAAGGACGAAACAGATGTATGATGCAGTTTAATTTTGAATAAGTATTGAAAGATGCTATTTACTTGTACGTCTTTCGTACAACCTTTAACAGTACATTAGAATCATGATTACGTCATTAGTATTCACCCCGTGGTTTCACAGTCAAAACTCATAGGGAGGTTTAATACGTCAGGTCTTTGATCTACAACTAGGATTATTTAACCACAGCTTGATATAGACATCTAATTCCCCCTAAGGTCATCAGGTCAATTTTAACTCGTCATTATAAGTATTAGCACTGTACTCAAAGCTGTGGAGTTTTTTTATTTGTTTGTTCTAAATTCGAATTTCGATATCAACGTTAATTCTGAGGTTCAGAAAAGGCATCAGTTTAATACCGTATGCTATGTTTTACAGGTGTTATACATCTATGTAGTTAATCTAAAGCAATCGCAAAAATGAGCTAGATGTGTTGGGTTCATATGATAAGTAACTGTGTAGATACTTCCTGGCCTCATTACAACATATATATATTGGATTTGGCTGTGAATTGAGGTAATATTGTAACACGAGCAGGGCGCCGACAGCGGAGATCGGACAGTTATCGCTGGGATGTGACTTCGAGATATGGTAAATTTGTGTTCTTTGATGGTGCGATAAAGATAGCCTTTTATCCTAAGAGCTGTTGAAATTACCCTGGTATAAAACATACACTTCTTGTAACCTACAAATGTTATTTTGATATTCTTAAAACATCTAACAATTTCATTGAAATTGATAAATACGACGACATCATGATATCTATATTAACAATACTCTGTTTACAAAGAGGATCTCGGTAAGAGTTGTTTATTATCTCTAGGTATACAATCTGTTCTGTAACAAGATATACGGACGGTGTTAGCTGATCTGAAAAAACAAACTGACTCATCAACATCATAAGTGAGAATTACAGGATTTCTACAATATATTTCAAAATACGCCAGCAGATCTTAACATAGCCGTACTGTGCAGATATGATACAGGTATGATACACAGTTATATACATAACCTGCTGTCGCTATCTAGACCCTCACATTCGGTTATGTAAATTAATCAGCCTGAATCAGTCACCTGATGTGTATACATCTCACTAAAATCGACAAATTCGTATGTTCGAGACCACGGTGTTATTCACAACCATTCACAACATTTAAAGCCTAGCACTTCACCTGCAACATATCCTTAGTTTTTTTCCACACCAACAAGGACATTTCTTCCTCTTCCGGAACACCGCCGTCTTACTCATATATGTAAATTCCTCGCATCCGAAAGGCATTTCTACTTCATCAAAACAGATTTCTAACTCTCTGGAGTCCCCCTACTCCGTTTGTCAGTCGCCTGGGACGCTTTCATTTCACTAACAATTTTATTGATGCAACAGACCTTATTATATTCGGATAAATAAACCAGATATATATTCTAAAGTATTAATTAAGTTACTAAAGGTGTTTCCGTTAGGACTGAAACAAATTATTAATTATTTAGAATTAAAGAAGCCGCGCTTTTTGACAGAACAGAAGCAGAATACAATAATAAACGTCACTTTGCCATGTCATAGAACAAATCAGCAGGTGCGAGGATAAATCTCGGTTTCTATATGTGAACAATTTGTCGTTTTATTTTTTAACTGTAAGAACAAGTTCTCTTAAGTCGTCAAATCTATCAAACAATTTGAATCTGGAAACATGAACCATGACGTAAAACACGATCAGTTCAAAACAAGTTGTGAAAGTAGATGACTTTATCTAGCTTGATCTGTGCCTAGAGATGCACCGGACATACATGTAGTTGGATTTTTTTAAATCACAATTCGCGCAACAACTTTATGGGATGGAGTATAATGAGAGGCGATCGAGAAAATTAGGCAGGCTGTACTGTTCACAGTGTGAATAACAGTTAAAAAAAAAAAAAAAAAAGAAGAAGAAATTTTGAAAATTAGGGCGAACAAGTGTTGTCTCATGCAGTACTGATAAGCAGATTATGAAGAGTTTGACGCTGATGGTTTACCCCATTCCATCCCTGACTCCTGCCTGACTACCGCCGCCATCATATTACCTAATCTCAAAACCACATTCTAACTGCCAGTTGCACTGTATGCAAGACAACGTGCAACTCGCTTCCGTTGCCAACGAAGTTCCAAAACCTAGACCTCCCCGTTACATGTCATAAAAAATACCCCTTGTCATGGTCTATCTCTGCAAACTGCCATTATGTTAAATGGATTACAAAGATAGCAATGATATACAATGTCAGGTGTTATTCCTCTCAACTTCGCCATCTTTGTTTCTGATTTTCACAATGAAACACGTGACGTAAGCTCACAGGTCCAGAAAGTCTGGGGTCTGTATAAGCTTAAATTGTTGAATGTTAATATTGTTTTTATTAGGTGCGTTAATACTATGGTGCTCTCAAGTCTTACGGAATAACAGTGTTTCATCAACGCAATGTCTTAATAAACTAATTCCTGATTCAAAAACATAAAGGAAAAAAAGAAATGGCTGTTATAAGCAGTTTCTAAACTGTCTTACAATTGTTTTCTTAAAAGCGACACGAACAACTAAGTTCGTCATTGCAGGTCAGTTATGCAGAATACATTTTAACAAAACCGTAAGATAAACTGCCTTTCGTAGTCTATAGAAACCAGATGTACACGAATTTATATTTAAACATCATTCTCTTGTTCCAAGACAGTGTTTGATTGAAATAATTGTTGGCATACGGGAAAAAACAGTTTCATTTTGAAAATAAAAAAACCCCAAATACCTCTGTTTAAGAACGCCGATTTCCTTCACGATTCTAGCTGGGGTTCCTGTGGGTGATTTTTTTTACCAGTAAAATCCCAATACCGACAACCATTCGCTGTTCTCTGACATCAGATTGAGAACACCCAATGTTGTAGCATTTTAATTCCTCTTGTTTGACGTAGGGTGTTTATTTTCAGGATCGAAAGACGTGGTTTGAATAGCCGCTTTAACTTTATTCTGGAAAACATATAAAACCTATCGACTCTACATAACGATTATTGGAAAAGAGTTATACGGTACAATTGTTATGACAGTCTGCGGGTATCACGTGATCAGAACACAGTCGGACAAAAATTGTTTACATCGTATGGTAGAGCGCGTGCGAACACCTATCGCGAGTCCGTTTCATCATTGCCTCATAGTTGTATATCTTCTAACCCAATAGTGAATGTTTATTTCAAGAACCAATGGGATTCGGAATTCTGTCAACGACCTTACATAAAGCTGACAAATTGAGATAAAGATTTATCACTTCTCTTTATGGAAAAAAAAAAAATTGACTTTATATGTAACTCGACCAGGAAGTCTTCCGGTTTTACAGACATATATAAAGACAAGTCATATATTGATACACCTTGACCAGCAAGCCTTCTCATAACACAAAACCTATATATATATATATATATATATATATATTGGTACACCTTGATCAGCTAGCTTTCTCATAACACAAAACTTATATATATTGGTACACCTTGGCCAGCTAGCCTTCTCATAACACAAATCTTATATATATATATATTGGTACACCTTGATCAGCTAGCCTTCTTATAACACAAAACTTATATATATATATATATATATATATATATATATATATTGGTACACCTTGATCAGCTAGCTTTCTCATAACACAAAACTTATATATATATATATATATTGGTACACCTTGATCAGCTAGCCTTCTCATAACACAAAACTTATATATATATATATATATTGGTACAACTTGATCAGCTAGCCTTCTCATAACACAAAACTTATATATATATATATATTGGTACACCTTGATCAGCTAGCCTTCTCATAACACAAAACTTATATATATATATATATATTGGTACACCTTGATCAGCTAGCCTTCTCATAACACAAAACTTATATATATATATATATTGGTACACCTTGATCAGCTAGCCTTCTCATAACACAAAACTTATATATATATATATATATTGGTACACCTTGATCAGCTAGCTTTCTCATAACACAAAACTTATATATATATATATATATATATATATTGGTACACCTTGATCAGCTAGCCTTCTCATAACACAAAACTTATATATATATATATTGGTACACCTTGATCAGCTAGCCTTCTCATAACACAAAACTTATATATATATATATATTGGTACACCTTGATCAGCTAGCTTTCTCATAACACAAAACTTATATATATATATATATATATATATATTGGTACACCTTGATCAGCTAGCCTTCTCATAACACAAAACTTATATATATATATATTGGTACACCTTGATCAGCTAGCCTTCTCATAACACAAAACTTATATATATTGGTACACCTTGGCCAGCTAGCCTTCCTATAACACAAAACCTATATATATATATATATATATTGGTACACCTTGATCAGCTAGCCTTCTCATAACACAAAACTTATATATATATATATATTGGTACAACTTGATCAGCTAGCCTTCTCATAACTCAAAACTTATATATATTGGTACACCTTGATCAGCTAGCCTTCTTATAACACAAAACCTATATATATATATATTGGTACACCTTGGCCAGCTAGCCTTCTCATAACACAAATCTTATATATATATATATATTGGTACACCTTGATCAGCTAGCCTTCTCATAACACAAAACTTATATATATATATATATTGGTACACCTTGATCAGCTAGCTTTCTTATAACACAAAACCTATATACATATATATATATATTGGTACACCTTCATCAGCTAGTCTTCTCATAACACAAAACTTATATATATATATATTGGTACACCTTGATCAGCTAGCCTTCTTATAACACAAAACCTATATATATATATATATATTGGTACACCTTGATCAGCTAGTCTTCTCATAACACAAAACTTATATATATTGGTACAACTTGGCCAGCAAGCCTTCTCATAACACAAAACTTATATATATTGGTACACCTTGACCAGCAAGCCTTCTCATAACACAAAACTTATATATATATATATATTGGTACACCTTGATCAGCTAGCTTTCTTATAACACAAAACTTATATATATTGGTACAACTTGGCCAGCAAGCCTTCTTATAACACAAAACTTATATATATATATATTGGTACACCTTGATCAGCTAGTCTTCTCATAACACAAAACTTATATATATATATATATATTGGTACACCTTGGCCAGCTAGCCTTCTTATAACACAAATCTTATATATATATTAGTACACCTTTACCCACGTTCACATATATATTATTCATTTGTAATCAAAGCAAGGAACATGGCATTGATACAGGAACTCTACGTGTTTGTAAAATGAACACGTGCATTCTTAATAGAAAACGTCTGAAGTATCGGACATGCTATTATTTTCTTTATGTAGTTGTTACCCTCTTCCGATGGAAATGTCGTTTCAATATTTAAACATATTTTTTTACACAGCTGTAAATTTAGTTTTGTATTAGATTAATTATCAAATCAATACAAAATAATCAAGTTTGGCGGAATTGTTGAAGTGTTTGGGTTTTCATGTTTTCATACTAACACCATGATAAATATTACTAAAATGAAATTAATATTCCAATAGATGTTCACAAGATTCCAATGTACTTACTAATATTCACGTAGACGTTGTTTGATAAATATATTCCATGTGACCGGTACTCTTGTACAACTTCCTGATTATCCACTGAGCATTTCAAACTGTGGTAATTAGTTCCAAATTTTATATATTTATAATAAAAAAGATCGTAATACTAAAAGTACACAGACGGATATAACTCCGTTTTATCTCACTTGGAAATCGTTGTAAAATAAGAAATCGTGCTGTGATGACGTGGCTACCCATCACGGTAGCAGCGAACTTTGGTGCCAGAAGATTGGTAACGGAACAACGCCTATCCTCCCTTCTCTCACTGAAATCATTCTGGAACTTCCTGTTCCGTAATAACTAATGGAGGGACCATTCCGGACAGCTTTAGGTTGTATATAACAATCAATAAAAATCTTTCGGACTATAGTATTGGTCATTTTCGGCCACATTAATGGATAGTCATGTTCTGTGATAGCAGACTGTATCGGCACGCGCGTGACTGGGAAAAATCGTCGAGTGAGTTGGCCAAACAGAAGAGTTTAAATGCGGCGATGGTGGAGGAGAAAAGGATCGTATTTAAAACATCACTCTGGAATCCTTTATTATAAATAAATATAAATCTTATTTAAATGTTCCATTAGATATATCATCACATCCATCGCTTAGTAATGAAGCTGTATGCCTGGTGTACACATTCTACACTGATGTACGTTGTAACCACGTCTATGCAATATTGGCTTACCTTCATAAACTCGACCAGCTTATCCAGAAAAAATATTAACAACCTAATCGTGAATGTCTTTAATAACGTCATATATAAACGTCAAACCCTATAATCTAAATAACACATCACTTATATAAATGATTTTGGATGAATGAGTTTGAAAAGTTCTTCGGGTTTATCAGATAGGGCATGCCCGTTTTAGGAAAAAATGAACGTGATCGGGAGGGAAAGTACGTCCTTGACCTTGACTACCATGTAAGTATATTTTACGGCAAGGTTAAACATGTCTTATATCCGGATATATACCAACACGTCAGAAGAGACAAGAATCTGAAAGGGTTTTATAGAACAGGACTTGGGACCGTTTTTATGGGAAAAAAATCTAATTTTTTACAAGGTCCTTAAAAGTTGCAGCTATAAATAATGCATACTTGTAAAAGCATTTTAGAACGTGGCATTGTTGTCCTTGAGCTGGACGTCCATCGCATGCTTTAGACCATTCGCAGCCAGACTTGTACATGTACTGTTGGCAAGGCCTTAAAATAATCTATTAAGTATTAGTTTGTATTTGTTGTGGGTGTTCGTCTGTCTGTTCTAGTTCGTTTGGCGTCGTGTTGCAGCTGTGTTAATCATTGTGTAATGAAATGCTGTCATTTAGCTGTTATATACTGTAGACTGTTTGATACAAGGTTTACTGTGGTACAATGCGGTACACTGTACAATGCGGTACCCGGTACAATGCGGTACACTGTACAGTGCGGTACCTGAATACTGTGTTACAGTACGGTAAACGGAATAGTGTGGTACATATCGATATACAGAAGTATACTGTGATATTGTTTGATGAACGATATGCTGTACTACATTACGGGATACCGTGGTACAGTTCGGTACAAGATATACCGTGGTACAGTTCGGTACAAGATATACCGTGGTACAGTTCGGTACAAGACATACCGTGGTACAGTTCGGTACAGGATAAACCATGGTACAGTTCGGTACAAAATATACCGTGGTACTATTCGGTAATATACCGTGGTACTATTCGATACACTATTGTGCAGTTCGGTACACGTACATTTTGGTACAGGGCTGTACGCGGTATACTGTGGTACATATGATGCACAAACACTGTGTTACAATGCAGTACACGGTGCATTGCAATAAATTTCAGTACACGGTACTCTGTGGTACACTCCGTTATACGATATACTATGATACAGTCGGTAAACGGTACATTTTGTTACCGATCGGTATAAGCACACCGTGGTACAGTTTAGTATAAGATACGCTGTGGTGCAGATAGGTACATGATACATTTTGGTTCCGTTCGGTATAAGCACGCTGTGGAAAAGTTTAGTATAAGATAGGTTGTGGTGCAGGTAGGTACATGGTACATTTTGGTACCGATCGGTATAAGCACGCTGTGGTACAGTTTAGTATAAGATACGCTGTGGTGCAGGTAGGTACACGGTACATTTTGTTACCGATCGGTATAAGCACGCTGTGGTACAGTTTAGTATAAGATACGCTGTGGTGCAGGTAGGTACATGGTAACTTTTGTTACCGTTCGGTATAGGCACGCTGTGGTACAGTTTAGTGTATACTGTAGTGCAGGTAGGTACACGGTACATTTTGTTACCGTTCGGTATAAGCACGCTGTGGTACAGTTTAGTGTATACTGTGGTGCAGGTAGGTACACGATACATTTTGTTACCGTTCAGTATAAGCACGCTGTGGTACAGTTTAGTATAAGATACGCTGTGGTGCAGGTAGGTACATGTTACATTTTGTTACCGTCCGGTATAAGCACGCTGTGGTACAGTTTAGTATAAGATAGGCTGTGGTGCAGGTAGGTACATGTTACATTTTGTTACCGTCCGGTATAAGCACGCTGTGGTACAGTTTAGTATAAGATACGCTGTGGTGCAGGTAGGTACACGATACATTTTGTTACCGTTCGGTATAGGCACGCTGTGGTACAGTTTAGTATAAGATACGCTGTGGTGCAGGTAGGTACATGTTACATTTTGTTACCGTCCGGTATAAGCACGCTGTGGTACAGTTAAGTGTATACTGTGGTGCAGGTAGGTACATGGTACATTTTGTTACCGTTCGGTATAAGCACGCTGTGGTACAGTTTAGTATAAGATAGGCTGTGGTGCAGGTAGGTACATGGTACATTTTGTTACCGTTCGGTATAAGCACGCTGTGGTACAGTTTAGTATAAGATAGGCTGTGGTGCAGGTAGGTACATGTTACATTTTGTTACCGTTCGGTATAAGCACGCTGTGGTACAGTTTAGTATAAGATAGGCTGTGGTGCAGGTAGGTACATGGTACATTTTGTTACCGTTCGGTATAAGCACGCTGTGGTACAGTTTAGTATAAGATAGGCTGTGGTGCAGGTAGGTACATGTTACATTTTGTTACCGTCCGGTATAAGCACGCTGTGGTACAGTTTAGTGTATACTGTGGTGTAGGTAGGTACATGGTACATTTTGTTACCGTTCGGTATAAGCACGCTGTGGTACAGTTTAGTATAAGATAGGCTGTGGTGCAGGTAGGTACATGGTACATTTTGTTACCGTCCGGTATAAGCACGCTGTGGTACAGTTAAGTGTATACTGTGGTGCAGGTAGGTACATGTTACATTTTGTTACCGTTCGGTATAAGCACGCTGTGGTACAGTTTAGTATAAGATAGGCTGTGGTGCAGGTAGGTACATGGTACATTTTGTTACCGTTCGGTATAAGCACGCTGTGGTACAGTTTAGTATAAGATAGACTGTGGTGCAGGTAGGTACATGTTACATTTTGTTACCGTTCGGTATAAGCACGCTGTGGTACAGTTTAGTATAAGATAGGCTGTGGTGCAGGTAGGTACATGGTACATTTTGTTACCGTTCGGTATAAGCACGCTGTGGTACAGTTTAGTATAAGATAGGCTGTGGTGCAGGTAGGTACATGTTACATTTTGTTACCGTCCGGTATAAGCACGCTGTGGTACAGTTTAGTGTATACTGTAGTGCAGGTAGGTACATGTTACATTTTGTTACCGTTCGGTATAAGCACGCTGTGGTACAGTTTAGTATAAGATAGGCTGTGGTGCAGGTAGGTACATGGTACATTTTGTTACCGTTCGGTATGCGGTACATCGTGGTATAAATGCTGTTCATGATACACTATTATATATCTAAACAAACACAATACGTTACGACTATTTGGCTCAGAAATCGGTATGCATTGGTACAATTCGCTACATAGTTAACTAAGACACACACAATATATATATATATCTGACGACCTGGTAATGAAATGTACAATTCCTGACAGCATCCTTACTTTCCGCGGATATACGGTTCACTGAGGACGGCATATATTGTATAATGATACGCTATTGCACATTGGTGTATGACCGATAGCTGGTCATGCTTCGTTGATTTGAGTTATTTACTTAACGTCATACTGGATGTGGTTTTAATGTCTTACATTTTAATTAACGAACGAAAGTGAGATAAGATTTATAAAACATCTATTGCCTCTAAATTTCTCGCTTGTTTATAAATAATACAGGACACAATTTACTCACCACAAGATTGTATTTCAAAAAGGGTGAAAAAAACTTGAACACCCAAGTAAATAAATGACGAAATGAATTTCAGCTATAAAAAAGTAATGTATTCATTTCAGTTTGTTTATATCTGTAACAGGAAGCATTTTATAGACACTGCACAACGATAAAGTAAACCAATCCTAGTGTGAAATTATTTTTTTTTCAGTGAAAAATTATGAAATAAATTAAGATCCTTTCGGTAGGTTTTGATGTCGATGTACCAATGTTGGTAAGATGTTACAATGTTGAAATGATGTTGTACAATGATGGGGCAACTCATGGGAACTTTTGTAGTGCCAACACACTGAAATGACATACTTTAGATACAGTGGAATGACGCCTCACCAGTTCACATCACACCGGCAATGGATTAGCCACTCATTGTATACATCCGATGCAATGATGAGAAATAAACAATGAGCTTTGAGCATGCCATTTTAATGAGTTACCTATGTCATGGCCGAGGACAGAAACCACTGTCAACTTCATTCTGTGTGAGCACTCAACATTAAGACCAAGGTGAGGTAGCGTCTGGTGAGACATGAGGAAGAAAAAAAATGAATTTGAGAAAAAAGTTCTGTCGCCTCTTTCGATCATGCAGTAAATGTGTAATTAGTCACTGCATGACATATCTAAAATAAGCAAACAGGATGTTCTACGAGCAGTTCATGTTACGTATCAACCCCGCCACAAACCCTAAAAAACTTCAACTGAATTACTTTCCATCATATTTTAATATTACAGCCCAGGTTTCGTTTTCAGTTAAGAATATATTTGTAATTTCTTCACGTTTTAGCTAGATCTGTCAACACTTTCTTTAAAAACAAATTCTGTTGTCCTCCAGTAGTGAGCTAATACAGAGCACTATCTGTAGTCTTAACGATTCCACCGGAAAGAGATTGAAAAGGTTAAAAACAGGAACAAATTAGTGACATCGGAACAATCAACTGTCAATTCAAATATTATGATCATCGTATCAAAACAGTTGTACTCAATCAATTCGAACGATTAAATTATCAAATTAACGAATAAACAATAAATCAAAAATAAAAAATGAAGAATTTCGTTTCCTCATTTTCATAAGAGAACATTGAATAAACATAAACTTGCTACAACGATCCTAAAAATGAAAAATGGAATATCAAATTATCGTTCCACAGCAGAACCAATATTTTGTGATCTTAGAAGATAATAAAAAAATAATGAAAGATAAATGATTATACACTTGTAGGATTTGACACAACACGTATGCCGGTCTGTACACAACGCAGGAGTAATGGACAGCGAGACATTAATCTGTTTGTAAATTGGGACTTATTTCCGCCATGCTGCACGCGGAAGAAGGTTCCCGAGTAGTAATTAACGAGACATGTGGTCAGTGATGGTCAATGATGAATGAAGTGGTTTGACCTGTTTATAGATTGCGACACGAGGTCGGGCATCTGCACTGCTATCTAACAGAAAATCACGTTTCTAATCTTAAGGCGATTGGATATCGTGTTTTTTTGTAACCAATTTCTTCCATCTTAACAAAACCTCGATTCTCAGACGACCAGAGAATGACAACTATAGAAAGCGAGGGGAAATGGCCGATAACATATTCAGATAACGAAATTATCACTCTATCCCTGTCACATATAAATTGAATGCAATTGTTTTTTGCCCTAAACCTTCCCCTAACAAACATAGTAGGTATATACCCTATGATATTGGTCATAACTCATTGTCTTCTTGCAATCGGCAGAGTTGACGCTTTAAGTACGACAAGAATATATCCTTATTCAGTTAAAATGGAATTTTCTTTATTTAAAGGGGATTATGCAATACCAAATATTTGTGTCTTTTTAAATTTGCTGAAACGTGAACTTACTTATTCAAATTGGTTTATTTTGATAGTTAAATCACAGCTCAATACTCAAGGTATTGGTTGGTACAGATCCATTTACCATTGTGGCTATTCCATAGATAAAGGACAATTCTGTATTCGATGGCCTGTACAAAAGTCAATCTACAGTTGCAATATGCCTATCATGTTCCTCATATCGGAACGCCGATGTAGGGAAAAAATCACTACAGTGACCAATTTGAGCTTACAATAGGACCTTTGTGGTGTACACCGTATCATGCTTTCGACACACCATATTGAACACAGTGGGAGGTGATTGGTCGTTCCGACGATCTTAATTCTAGGAGTATTCTATTATATCAATTTACTGTAATGGTATGTTGCCTATTGTCGCTGTGGGGCTTTAATAACATTGATATCGCAAAAATTGATATTGTGGTATTAAAATAATCATTTTTTGTTAAACGTCCTGTGATGCCATTAATCCATGTGTGAATATCAATATTTCTTCCTTGGTCGCGTGCGGAGCAGACAACACAATAGGCTGGTTATTATTTCCCTTTTTGTACTTTGCTTTTGATGTGATGCACATTTTAAAGTTTGATTGACATAAAATGACGATATCAAACTTCATTAAACAAGGATAGCTTGTCAGTTTAATATTTTACAGTGTTGTATATTAACTAAACCTTTCCACCTAACATAATTAAATTGTTGTATCTAATATTTAATTTTTAGTTACGGCTTTTAAATCTTTCATTTTCAAATCGCTGTAATAAAAGTCAAGAAATTAAAACCAGAAAAGACATCATATATTCTATGTCACCAACAAGTTTCCCATTGTTACCCCTCTATGTTGTACTATCCTTATGTTATACAAAAGACCAGCAACAACCGTTCTCAAGTACAAATGTTGAGTATTAACACAAGTTACAACAATGATAACATGTATGGCCTGAGTATCGAGCTTAACAAGTTACTCCTTCCACGGCCACACCAGGACTGACTCTATTTGTTGTGATCTTACAGTTTATCCTAAAGTAATTATAATCTAATTCTGATAGGGAAAATGTCTTTTACAGATCTACAATTAAACCGTGAACAGTCAATGTCTCACTGGTGGAGAGCATGTCCAGCCAATGTTTCACGGCATGATTCTGACACTAAGGTGACTGCAATTAAACTATCTGTCTGATAAGCCAGACGGTCACATTAAGATTTAACACAAATTATGTTCTACACTTGAGCGACAAATTTTACTATTAACACCCATGAAAAAGCAACACCAATATATTTGTTAATATACATTTTTTTTATCTTCCAGGATTCGATACCAAACCCAAAATTCACTGTTTTAGTGATTACCGCGTAACTGTGATAACTGCTGTCCCAACTGATAATCAAAAGTGATAGCCACGTTTGTTATTTTCTGTTCTCGACAATGTCTTCATAGTCCTGATTTTCCCTGCCTCATTTTGGTCACGTGTTGAACGTGTATGCCGGAGACCAGATTACGGCTTCTATGAATTGTCTATTGAAGTCGTTAAAAAGGCTTACTTTAAAGTGTCGTATTTGACGAAACGAATGTGTCAATCTCATTGGAGTATTATGATGGACAAAGTCAAATGTCGTACAATGTACATCAGATAATCTCCGGGGACGGGTACAGTGTACAGTAAGTTGCATCTCGATAAATAAAGGTGCAGAAACGCCATTTCCAAATAGGTTTTCTATTCTGAACCGACATCATTACTCACGAGACGTGTCATCTCGTTCATTTTACACCTGTCATGACACAATGTTTTCCATTATTGTCGCCGGTCATTATCGCGTTATCTCTAACTTTGTGGTCGATATGTTATCTTTATTTGTTTTATTTTTTCTTTCGATTATTAGCCAATCTTCTTTCATCTCCCTTTTGCTTCTTGACGACACCATTTGAAACATATCACTCATAACTTGACTACGTGTATGTAACTGAGACTCACGGAAGAAAGTACAGAAATCGACCACACCCACCACCTACTACGTAAATCCTGGCCAATCAAAATAGCGAACGTCCCATTCTGAAATGAGACAACGAAAACATCAATCATACTACCTGGTGTCAGGAAAATGAACGTTTCTCAGTGAGAACATGTTAACGACAATTAATTTTTTCCATAATCTTTATCAACTTGCACTCCTTACATTTTAATAGGTGCATTCGTTAACTGTCGACATATTTAAAAAAATGTTTTTGGGAGAAAGCCCTTGAATGTCGAATGAACTGCGACTTGTTAACACCATAGGTTCAGAGCGAAGGTTTGATTTACTTGTACTTAGTAACGGCAAAATCACACGAGGGACATCGAAGTCATTACGATTACCATATATGGAAATTTACCCTTGTTGGTTTCACTCTATAAGATCGATGAACGTAGTCTATGATGCCATGTCTGTCACGTCCTTAATTTTGAACTCTGATGGGCAACTATATACGAGGGATTTGGACAAGAAATTTCTTGACATAGTCAGCATTGTCTCCTGTTTTAATGAACTCTTCCATCATTTTAACCTCGTGTGAAAAGTAAAATTTTAATCTCGAATGAAACGTAAACTTTATTCCCATTGTATATAAGTCGTCTTTTGGTTGTACTAACATCGAATACAACGAAGATATTGTCGGTCAGAAATTCGTTAACTATTACGATTTCATTCTCATTTTATTTTTCTCATAGCTTTTGACGTATTTCTTTCACGAAATGCGTTCCAATTTAGTTCACTACCATGTATCTGTATCATAAGTAGTCTTTCTTCGGAAAAAAAAATTCTCATTTACAAATCGGATCATTGAAATAAAATCATCCCTGACGAAACATAAACATTGTTTAACGGTTTTTTTTAATTCGTCGTCTAATGGTTTACAATAGACTGTCCTTATTGATAAACACCACAGTCATTGCCTCACAACCCCTAGACATGCTGATTATGAACAAATTACCTTGGCATTTGTTCGAAGCAATTAAGCCTAATTTACCAATAATTCGCAATATTTTCTCCCGGTTAGTCGTATCTAAGTGTGAATTCTGTGTTACCGGTGTCGGGCCAAATACCAGCGTGACCAGTAGTAATACAGTTATATGATGTGTACGAGGTGTTACGGAACCGACACGACTTTTTCGCCTGTGCTATAATCCTTTGTACTCTAAGGTAGGAAATGCTGGACGCTTAATTCATTACACGGTCTATAACAAATTTCATCCTGTTTTTGTGATGAACTAAATTTTGACTTGATCGAAACCGCCCCCACCCTCCCCCTCCCCTCAAAAAAAAAAAAAAAAAATCTGTGTGCTAACACGAAATACACCATCATGACGGCAAATAACATTAGTCGATAGAAAATTTCAGAGAAATAGTGTACTTTTCACAGACTTTTCTTAAAAACCCAGCGGTATGACGACAGTAGAACATTGCACGTGTCAGAACATCAGCTTTGAGGTTTATTTGAGAATGAAACTGCACAGTTACTGACTACAAGGGGACGTAATGTACGCGCATATAGCTTAGCAGGTGCTGGTGATATCTTCATTAGGATCCATCGTCTGTAAGTCTGATAACGTTATCGCTGAGGGATGGACGTTACGCTAATTTCGAGTGCAATCCTATGTACGTGATGTGTGTAACAGACACACAGAAATAGCTGTTAAATTCCGTCTGAGGTTAACCCACACATCATTTAAGAAAATGTCTTGTTTTAAAGTTCCGTCAAAATGATTTTTTTTTCAGTTTCATTTCAAGCATTTCGGTGCCAGCAGTGCAAGCAACGACTGACGTCATAATTCATCTAAACAATATAGAAAAATATGTTGTGAAACACTTTTTTTTTCAAATAACATGATCAACTGCAGACATGCCAATATCACTTTAAGGTCAGATCTCAATGTCAGAAACGACATGAGAACGACGGAGGAACTCTCCAACCTTGATGTCAGAACTCGATGTCAGATACGAAACAAGAACAATGGAGGAACTCTCCAACCGTGATGTCAGAACTCAATGTCAGATACGAAACAAAGCAAAGGATGAACTCTCCAACCTTGATGTCAGAACTCAATGTCAGATACGAAACAAAGCAAAGGATGAACTCTCCAACCTTGATGTCAGAACTCAATGTCAGATACAATAATAAGAACAATGGATGAGCTCTAAAATCTTAATGTCATATCTCGATGTCAGAAACGATCAACGTAGGCATTAGTACACATTTTAGACACATATTGACCTGAATGTCTATCTAGTACAAAATAATACTTAAACCTCTGTAGTGATTGTCCATCTAGAGATCCTTCTCTTATGACATAGCGTAGACACAAACAAACGACACACCAGAAGATTAAACATTTTAAATACAAAATTACAACATTAATCAACATAAAAGATCTGTTTCATCCTTCTGGACTTGTCAGTGATGCCAAGGGCCTAAATTGGGGAAATCTAGGAGGTATTGGAGTGAAAATCCAATTGATTGATGAAATAGAGAAAAAAGTCAGATTGGTTGTTTAATTACTTGAAAATTGAATAAATCTTGTAGTTTTCAATATTGAATATTCTCAGAACAAAGTTAAGTGTGTGACTTGATATTTTAAGTCGTGTTGCTACTCGAATGAAAACGTGGTTACTGCAGACATTGGGTTCTAAATGTTTATCTACATGTATGTCAACGGATAACCTTGGTCATTGTTATCTTATTTACTACCATTTAGTGTGACAGTGAATTTGGTCCTATTTGATTTGAAGGAGACAGCAGACACCAAACTGTAACATCTTTATAAACATATCAGATAACGATCATATGTAACCACATTACATACACAGATCTACTTCACAAAAAACACTTAACACGAGTTGGCCATCAATGACCTAGACAATGATGTCTCAAAGCAGTTTGTACATGTACATCATCTACCGGCGTCAGGTCTTCACTGAGTCTGTGGATGTTGTTTTTCCAAATCATTGTTTAAATCATTGTAGAGATGAATCCCGTACTTAATCAGAATACTGATACACGATACACGTGTCCAAGACAGAGACTATTGAGTAAACTTAGACCTCTATGATGGCTGCCTGCAGAGCACCGAAATCAGGAGACATATTTGTTATTTTCTTTAAACTTGATATTTATTATTCCAGAGGTCCTCATGTAACGTAAAAATTGTATTCTTGGTTTTCTGTCCCTCTAAGAAGTTTGGAATGAATGAATTTGCAAAGCACATATCTTAAATAGATGTTACATTAGGTTTAAGAACGAACATTAAATTTCCCTTTCAGTTTTTTCAAAAGTAGTTGCAAGCCATCTTTGTTTTTTATCTCGACAATACATGTAAATATTAGTTTACACAGTGAAAAGCTATCACTCATGGCTGTTTCGTATATCGTAGTTTTACTAAATTAATCTATTTTTTGTCTTCGTTCGTCCTTCTATTGTCATAGCCGTGTTAAGTATATGGGGAAAGGAAATACAAATCACAGTGGACAGAACTGATCATAAGGACTCTCCAATCTCTTAATTAAGATTTCAACCAGTGAAGGTTTTCTTTGTAACAGCTATTTTTTATTAACGAAACCTTTGACTCCTAAACAAATAAGACCTTAGAGTGATTCTACTTTCCGTTATCTGATAAAATCCCGAATAATATCGAAACATTTAGAAACCGATCGTTCGTTTCCGGTTTTCCATGAAAATAACAGCATTTAAAATTAAAACTTTTGGTTAAAAACGCAAAAAATTAAACCGTCGACAACAGGAACTTTCACATTATTTATATTTGAGTGAAATATAGCACAGAAGTTAAAAAACGTAAGAGCCACACCTTAAGTTGAGCTCACTGGAACAAATACCATGGCTATTTGATCCCGATATATTGTTTATATGACACAAATCAGGTCTTTAGCTTGTGAACACCTATTTTCATTCTTTGGCATACAGTACACGTGTTTGCGATACAATCTTTAATGGCATACAAATGGAATGCGAGAATAATGATTTACAGTTTAACTATTCATTTATGTCAGCATATCAGATAAGCTTTATGACATGATATTAAACTTACCCCCAGTTTGTGTAGAACACTGACTCTGTTAGATTTAAATACATCTAGGTGTCAGTGATGACTATATCAACAAGATAAGCGGATTTTAAAAATGGTCATTACCGATAACATGAAGAGGTTTTTGATATACTTTTTCATTTTAATGTGCTGTAATAGATTATCTCGTGTCTATATCGTTTTTGTGCTTATCTATGTAAGAACCTTCTTTGCAGTCTGACTGTAAAACGTCAAAGGGTTGCTTAATATTACATGCATGTATGCTAAACCACATAAAATAATAACATATGTTTTGCGCGATATAAATCTGGACTTATTTGATGCTCGTTAGTTTAAATGCTGTTTCCGCTATTGTATACATTGTTCTCATTTGAGAACTTGACATTACATATTTAGATTGACTAAGGTTTACATGGTGTCATCGATGAAGTAGAAGGCGCTTACTCTTCCGGCACACATGGTCTTATTCTATTTGTACTTTTTTATGAGTCTCCGTGTAATTTTTTCTTTTGTTTAAATTTTGAACTATTTTTATTGATTTAGAGTTTGGATAACGATTATGTTGACATGTTAGTATTTTCTATATTTTTGTTTTTACCTTTGAGTGTATCACAACAGGGTTTATTAATTTTTTATTCTGTAAAGGCACTTCTTTTGTTTCCAAGACCAAGTACAGCTTTGAAGAACATTTTCAATTTATCAATGTTCCTCACATAAAATGGAGGACTTGAAAGCAAAAGTTTTCGATAAACATCTAATCAAGGGGCTTTCGAATCGCTTGTGTATCGTTAAATTTACATCGTATTCATCATTATCAAAAAAAAAAAAAAAAAGGAATCTCTTATCTTTGGATAAGTTGGCATTCCTCCTTAATGTTCCTCAACACAATGTTGCCGACACGCGAAGCGATCAGTATAGTATTTTATCTGTTTCCTGAAATGGCCTCTACAGTTCAACACCATTCCCACTACAGGCACCATCTGTGATAACTGTTCTCGACACGAGGTCATTGTCGTGCAAGCAAATATATTATAAGATACTTGTGATATTATCAGTTATTCAACACTAACTATACAACCAGTATATAGAACAGGCGAAACAGAAACACATGGTAAAACAGCACCTCGCTATTTTTTTCTTTCGTGAAATGTCTTTGATGAGAAAAAGATATTATCGGATATTTGTATTGTAATTGATAAGAAGATATTTCTGCACATTATTTAAAAGTCACACATTACTTGAATGCCATAACATCTAATGTTTTTTCCGATCGTTTAGTTTTCTCGAGTTTCTGTTCAACCATGCAATTTTCACGGAGATAATGCGATTTAATGTATCCGCTTACATTCTATACATGAAAAAAAGACATTTTGAAATATTTGTTTCAACGCTATCGTCTGTACAGATCAATTACTCCAGCTTTTAACAGTCAAAACAAATTTGACTGAGATTTTTTCGGAGAAATTATAAGCAATCTAAAAACACACGCAGTTAAATCCTAATAAAACAGGGAAGTTTGAAATAACTTTCTACTGCCTACAGGTGCGGATACTATATGTGCTGGCAGACTGCTCTACGTGAGATTCATTCAGTGATTTCCTGGGATAAAAACGCTTCTTTTCACAAACTTACCTCCGCAGACAAATTCGCATATACGCAGTTTTGGGAAATGATTTTAGATTAAGAGACCTTGACTCTTCTAGACTCTGATATCGATAACTAGATTAAAAGGCAGGCCACCCAGAGGTACTTTTTCAAAAATATTCGCGAAGGATTTATATTCGCAACTGACTCTCCTCGCGTAATAACGCCAAAATTAATTCCACTTGAAATATAACTGATTTACAGCATCGTCAATGGGTATATGGAGCGTCAATTATACTATTAATGTAAACGATCTTTCATACAACAACATACTGCATACTGACACTAACAAGTATGGTTTTTAACTTATAGTTGAGACTAATATTTGATATGTACGAGGTAATTTAAAAAAACAGATCGTCTGTATTATAATGTATTGTCTGATCACGTGTTTCTGGTAGACTACCCGGACGTCACAAATACTTACTACTGTTACCATTCTTTGGAAGCTGTCCAGTTAACCACGTGACAACATACAATGTACAAGTCTGTTTACATATCGTGATTTGAAACCATACCTTAGAAAAATATATACATAAAAAAACCCAGAAAATACCAAAATTACAACATAATGATAAAACCAAACCAATTTCTGTTAAACTAGGGCAAAATACCAACAAAAGAAAGATTTACACGAAAACTCTTGAATAAATACAAGGACATTATGACCATGTGTTCCGATAGAGTAAGCATTTTCTGCTTCACAGCTGGAATACCTGGTCTTGTTCTGCGTATAAGTTTTCTATTGGCTCTGTACAAAAGTTTCATTTGTTCAACAATATTAAATATTTGAATTCAGATGGCGTTGGCATATGGGTATTTCCCCGTTCCTTATCATACCGAATGTACATCCTTTTGTTTTGACATTCAATAAAAAGTCACTGATCTCCGACTAAGGTTGTTGTATTTTCTTATCCACCTCTTCCGTTCCTTATCCTTTAAAATTAATTTGTTTTGCTTTGTTTATGACTCTATCAACAGCCAGTGTCATTTTGATATATAATAGGAGCTGGTGACTAAATCACTGAACAACATGTAGGATATCCGCCACACTACTTATAACGACGAAGAAAAGTGATAGATCTGGATGCGTGAGTTCAGCTTCCTGAAAACACAAACTGTCTGTTGTTCTGCTTTCAAAGTTTGCACTCATGTGCAACGAAAGTGTTTCTGTTTACAAAGTTTACAATCATACTCTTTTAGGTATGTAACGGCTACAAACCAATAATCGCTGACTGGTTAACGATTTGACGAATCATGCTGTTGTACCATGATTAAACTTCCCATTCGGAGTATTCGACATTGAGATGTTGATGCCATATTTGTTTTTCATGAAGTGACATTTATACAGCACTTAACTTAAATTACATCTTATCTTAAAACCTAGTTTACACAATCCTTTCAATGTTTGTAGATTGTGTCGATACCGATATCGATCAATATTCTTATAATAACATTTACTCATCAAGGATAAGTTAACAGGCGCCTGGATACATTAGTTCTGGATGTAAACAAAATACCATGAACGGAGAAGAATTGATAATAACAATATATTAAAACACATTGACATGTATGATATCCACCCATCCATCCGTTATTCATTCATTCATTCATTCATTCATTCATTCATTCATTCATTTATACTTCAAATACAATGTATTTAATTACCTTTCATAAATCCCCATTCGTCTTTTTGTTATACAAATGCATTTCTCGATGGTTTAAATCTTCGCGGTCTGATAGTTTTTACGGTGGTTTAAATTTTCACGGTCTGAAAGTTTTTTCAATGATTAATTTTTTTGGTGGTCTAAACTTTGCAGACCCAACATATATTCTTTTGTGATAGGCATAGATAGGAGGCTGGTTTTCCTTATCCGTTTCAGGATCTCTGAATCAATTTTCATTTTCAATGTAGCTATTTTCGCGATTTCATTCCATCATCGGAAATAGCGACAATAAGAACTGCTCAAAAACAGGAACACTGCCAGTAATTTGTTACGAGAGGATATGTTAACGATGTAGAATGGAAACCCTTTGTTAAAATTTTCATACGAAAAAAGCTAAAAACCCAAGCAAAAACAAAACAATAAAAACCGGCAAGATAAAACTATTTGACAGTCAAAATAAAATCCTTGATATCAAATTGTTACATAATACGCCGTTTAACTCTAATTTGGCTCATTGCTGTGATGTATCGTAAGTAACACGCTACATAGATAGACAGAGGAACACAGATAACGAAAACACTTTACATACAATTCGTCACTAAAGGCTTTCTTTACACGTCGTGTGTCTTTAAAACTGTATTCTCACCACAACGCATTAGCCATATGGCCCTTACGGAAACTATTTATTTTTTATCAAAATGCAACACGTTAAACCAGTATCTATTACACCAAGTCTATTTATCTCACTTTATGAAGTATATATATATAAAGTATAGGTGTTGTTATATATATCCCGTTTATAAAAAATCAATCCGTTAAAACATTATTACAGGTAGGTAGGTAGGTAAGCTAATACTGTTGTAATACAAAGAATAACTCACCTTAGATTGTGTTATGTCCAAGGAAGCACCCAGGCGAAAAACTAAACACTGATCGGAATGACTGGGCGTTTTAATATCTTGTTGGTGTTTAATTCCTAAGTTTAATTTTTGTTTCTCACCATTCCAAATTACGAATGCGCATAGATCTGAAAAAAAACAGGACTTTTAAATTTACTGTTTCTGTATCAATCGAAAGTACGACCATTTAATCCGTCAATTAAGTAATATGTTATGAATTATCTGTACAGGCGGTGGTTTGTCCTGGTAATTTCATTACACACATACGTACCATATCCGTCGTTGCTATTTTTAGAATTGATAGATTGTTAAATTTGTTTAAGTGGGATGTGGTAGGTGGGAAGAATTATCCTTTTATTCATTGTGTGAAAGCTAGTTATTGTGTGAGCTAGAAAACAACAGAAGTAGTTGATAGATATCGGTTACGGTAAAGGCTAAAAAAAGCGACCAGAAAAATATTTTTCCGTAATTTGTTCTATTATAGACAATGAAATAAATAACCCTCATCCGGGTAAATGGACACTAACAGGATTTTACACAATATAAAACAATTCAAAACCAAACTAAAAAAATAAACTTTGAATGTGGAATGTTAGCTATCCTCAAAGATGTTATTCTGTATATGTTCAAATGTGATAGAGAATTGACTTCATTGTGTGCTGGTTTTGTTCAAATTAGGGACAATCACAGACTATTACTATTGTACACCTTGGAAAAAGGTGGCCTATTTATCTAAAGCCTTCTAGTTTGTTTGATATTTGAAATATTTTTCTAATATTGCGTGTTAAGATATAAAATTAAAAATAAGATATTTTATTTCCTCGGATTACTGTAGATTGACCCAGTATTTATTAAGCTATATCAATGCACTCATATATAAACACTGTGTCTTTGTCCTGTGGCGTGTGTGACTACATCTAGTAAGTGGCTTTTTCCTAAACGTATATCATTCACTGTTAGTACTTTCAATGACTTATGACTCCACATTACATGAACAAAATCTTTCTCTGTGTGTAAGGGAACTTTGCATTATATCACGACAATGTTTTCTGTGCGTATTAGGAAATTCCGCTTAATATCATGCCAATAACTTCTCGTCGATTTTAGAAAATTCCGGATTATATATCATGTACGCTTACAACTTATTTCCTTTTTGAAAACAATCCATTAGATCACGTGAATAATTTTGTACGTGTTGCAAAATTCCGCATTATATCACTTTAATAATTTCTCACCGATTAAAACAAATCCGTATTATACGTTAACAACTTATGTCCATTTATTAAAATCTCCATTAAATCAAGTGAATACTTTGTGTACACCTTTGAAAATTCCACGTAAATAATTTCTCTCCTGATTGGAAAATATCACATTATTTAAACGCCAAAGTTTCCCACATGTTCATATACTCAGTATTGTATCAGGTTTATTGCTTGCCACTGTGTTAAAGAATTCTGTACGTGTTACAATATTTCTAATTATCTGCAGTGCTCGATTGAATTTTTCATGGCTAGAATTATTAAAATATCATCACAGCTGTTCATTTGTGGGGAGAGAAATGGACAGAATATCACGACTCGCCCACATATTATTTTATCAAACAATGGGCCGATTAAAATGTATGTGTAAATGAAATAGTGTTTTTGGGCGGACTGGGGCGAAGATGATATGATAGTGTTTCTCCATTGCTAACTAACCAGAATTAGCAGTAAACTTCTTCAGTTAGATCATAGGTAAGGTTGTACCTCCTGCAAAAATGATATTACCGTCTCACCAGTTGATATTTCTTATCATTAGTTACACGTTTGTGTTATCGACTATTAACATGTTAAAGTAATAATTTGCCCCATAAATTCAAAAGATACAAGCTGTTGTTATATTTCTTATCGCAATCCATCGACAAGCTGTGCTTTAAGTGTACATTGAAATCTAGATGCAGATTTTAAGCTATATATAATTACAATATGCGTAAAATCTGTTTGTTGGGAATAAATATGGAAGTACACAAGGGTACGAATAGGGCCATTAACTGGGAAAAAACACGATCCTGGTTACCTGAGAGATGATTCCATTTGAAAGTGAGATGTAGGGTCACAAGTAAACTGTTAGCAGACCGTTTGGCTTCTGTGCATGCTTGCATATTGCCATTAACACGTTACAAGTAAATTTACTGTTTTTTGTGTATGTATTAAACATAGGGGTTAAATATATATCATACGTTTGAAAGTAGTGTTATTTATACATCATCAGTAAGTCTAGTATTATTTGTACATCATAAGTAAATCTAGTGTTATTTGTACATCATAAGTAAATCTAGTGTTATTTGTTACATCATTAGTAAATCTAGTGTTATTTGTACATCATTAGTAAATCTAGTGTTATTTGTACATCATTAGTAAATCTAGTGTTATTTGTACATCATAAGTATATATAGTGTTATTTGTACATCATAAGTAAATCTAGTGTATTTGTACATCATAAGTAAATCTAGTGTTATTTGTACATCATCAGTAAATTTAGTGTTATTTGATACATCATTAGTAAATCTAATGTTATTTGTACATCATAAGTAAATCTAGTGTTATTTGTACATCATAAGTAAATCTAGTGTTATTTGTACATCATAAGTAAACCTCTAGTGTTATTTGTACATCATAAGTAAATCTAGTGATATTTGTACATCATTAGTAAACCTCTAGTGTTATTTGTACATCATAAGTAAATCTAGTGTTATTTGTACATCATTAGTAAATATAGTGTTATTTGATACATCATTAGAAAATCTAATGTTATTTGTACATCATAAGTAAATATAGTGTTATTTGTACATCATAAGTAAATCTAGTGTTATTTGTACATCATAAGTAAACCTCTAGTGTTATTTGTACATCATAAGTAAATCTAGTGTTATTTGTACATTAGTAAATATAGTGTTATTTGTACATCATAAGTAAATCTAGTGTTATTTGTACATCATAAGTAAATCTAGTGTTATTTGTACATCATAAGTAAACCTCTAGTGTTATTTGTACATCATTAGTAAATATAGTGTTATTTGATACATCATTAGAAAATCTAATGTTATTTGTACATCATAAGTAAATATAGTGTTATTTGTACATCATAAGTAAATCTAGTGTTATTTGTACATCATAAGTAAACCTCTAGTGTTATTTGTACATCATAAGTAAATCTAGTGTTATTTGTACATCATAAGTAAATATAGTGTTATTTGATACATCATTAGTAAATCTAATGTTATTTGTACATCATAAGTAAATATAGTGTTATTTGTACATCATAAGTAAATCTAGTGTTATTTGTACATCATAAGTAAATATAGTGTTATTTGTACATCATAAGTAAATCTAGTGTTATTTGTACATCATTAGTAAATATAGTGTTATTTGATACATCATTAGAAAATCTAATGTTATTTGTACATCATAAGTAAATATAGTGTTATTTGTACATCATAAGTAAATCTAGTGTTATTTGTACATAAGTAAATATAGTGTTATTTGTACATCATTAGTAAATCTAGTGTTATTTGTACATCATAAGTAAATCTAGTGTTATTTGTACATCATAAGTAAATATAGTGTTATTTGTACATCATAAGTAAATCTAGTGTTATTTGTACATCATTAGTAAATATAGTGTTATTTGATACATCATTAGAAAATCTAATGTTATTTGTACATCATAAGTAAATATAGTGTTATTTGTACATCATAAGTAAATCTAGTGTTATTTGTACATAAGTAAATATAGTGTTATTTGTACATCATTAGTAAATCTAGTGTTATTTGTACATCATAAGTAAATCTAGTGTTATTTGTACATCATTAGTAAATATAGTGTTATTTGATACATCATTAGTAAATCTAATGTTATTTGTACATCATAAGTAAATCTAGTGTTATTTGTACATCATAAGTAAATATAGTGTTATTTGTACATCATAAGTAAACCTCTAGTGTTATTTGTACATCATAAGTAAATCTAGTGTTATTTGTACATTAGTAAATCTAGTGCTATTTGTACATCATTAGTAAATCTAGTGTTATTTGTACATCATAAGTAAATCTAGTGTTATTTGTACATCATAAGTAAACCTCTAGTGTTATTTGTACATCATAAGTAAATCTAGTGTTATTTGTACATAAATATAGTGTTATTTGTACATCATAAGTAAATCTAGTGTTATTTGTACATCATAAGTAAATCTAGTGTTATTTGTACATCATTAGTAAATATAGTGTTATTTATTACATCATTAGTAAATCTAATGTTATTTGTACATCATAAGTAAATCTAGTGTTATTTGTACATCATAAGTAAATATAGTGTTATTTGTACATCATAAGTAAACCTCTAGTGTTATTTGTACATCATAAGTAAATCTAGTGTTATTTGTACATTAGTAAATCTAGTGCTATTTGTACATCATTAGTAAATCTAGTGTTATTTGTACATCATAAGTAAATCTAGTGTTATTTGTACATCATAAGTAAACCTCTAGTGTTATTTGTACATCATAAGTAAATCTAGTGTTATTTGTACATAAGTAAATATAGTGTTATTTGTACATCATAAGTAAATCTAGTGTTATTTGTACATCATAAGTAAATCTAGTGTTATTTGTACATCATTAGTAAATATAGTGTTATTTGATACATCATTAGTAAATCTAATGTTATTTGTACATCATAAGTAAATCTAGTGTTATTTGTACATCATAAGTAAATATAGTGTTATTTGTACATCATAAGTAAACCTCTAGTGTTATTTGTACATCATAAGTAAATCTAGTGTTATTTGTACATTAGTAAATCTAGTGCTATTTGTACATCATTAGTAAATCTAGTGTTATTTGTACATCATAAGTAAATCTAGTGTTATTTGTACATTATAAGTAAATTTAGTATTAATTCTATATTAGAAGTAATTTACTGCTTAAGTAATTTACTGCTTACGTAATAAAAGATTTTATGATAAAGCATTGAGAAATCTGCATCCTAAGACACTGATTTATCATGAAACGTCTGGCTACAGAGTAATCTATAAAGCAAACGTGAGGAAAGCGGCCTGTCATACGTCAAAACCTTAAGTTATATTTTGCGTTTTGAGAGAGGTTGTTTTTTGCTCTGGTGAAGGAAATGAAAACATTTCTTAACGTAATTGCAAACAACATTCACAGTCGTGCACAAATTTTAAAAAGATATATCTAAGAATTTATGTTGCAGACATATGCATGTTTACTGTTGATGTTAACTTCTGTTTATCTTGTTAATAAACACAGGTGCTGTTTGGAGATATATTGGTGTTTAAAAGATAAGTTTATGATTGCCATAAGTTTAGGAAGCATGCCCATATCGTATCTTTACGCACGATCACTTTTACAATAACACTGCAACGGTTGTTATTCGATGATAAATAAAATTAAATGAAAAGATATACAGAAAGTCCACCGAAAATAAAGTTGACGAAGACAGCCATATTATGGTGTATACTGTGTCGTCATCGTTACACTACGAGGGTTGTACTTCACATAATATGTGGACAGTTATCAATAAAGTACACTCGTGTTATTTTGTGTTATGGTCCGTGACGTAAATTTCATCCACTTTCATTTGAGATATGTCAGCATGGCCCTACAGAGTAACATTATTATGTAGAGTCTTTTGTATTCTACCGACAGCTGAGCGATTTGCAGGGAAATTTTACGTTAATGCAATATAGACAGCAGGTATCACTGTAACCTTTATCTGATATACATTCTTTTCACATTAGTACGAAATTCTACTTACCAATCAATAGACACGTATTACGCAACGACGCCATTTTGATATTTTATGATGTGAACAAAATTTTTCAGCCAATTAATGTGTTTGTTTCTAGCAACATTTAATCATACGAATTGTATATATTTCACATGTAGAGATGGTCTAATGTAATTCTGTTCGTCTTTTTTTGTTAGAGCTCTGAATACAGAATACAGAATGAACTCGTTGCTTCATAATGAGGAACGTTAAATATCTCGTTATAAAGGTGTAGATACTAATGGTTCATAGTGTATTTGAAGTGACGATAAAATAACAGAGAGTATGTAGGTTATCAACACACACAGCATTCCTGTAAATCTTACAAAATGAATAGAAAGCACAATCTAAATACCAGATCTAAGTACAAATTCTGAATTTATGATATAAGTACGTAATTACAGTACGTAATAGTTTCTATTAGACTTTATTCATTTAACACCGAGACTATCTCCTTTTCAGGTAGGATTTTGTAAATCACAGACGGCAGAATGTGATATTCTATCACACACATAAGTACCAAACTTTAAATTAAACATAATGTACATCTTTCTATACAAATAGTTAAAATTCTGATAGGAATTTTGTTTCTACACATATATACCGATTTATCATTCTATACCATTAAAATTAAAAGAAAAATGTTCGCTTCGTTACGCTTCATTGATAACAAGGGCAGTTTTTGTTTATTTGAACCGTTCGTTCAGGAGAAATGTTTGCTTGATATCTGGGTCACTAAAATTCGGTTATCTCCCTTTGAGGTGAAGGTTATATATTATTTGTAATATACTCCCATGATGTCAAAACATATTTTAAAGTTTGTTTATGTTCCTTTCATTATTAAGTTTTTACACGTAATTGACTTTCCTACCTTTATGTCAATACTTCCTATTGTAGGGTTATCTCCCCATGAAGTCATTGCATACAAATAAATCGGTTATCTCCCCTTGGTGTATATGTTTATTTTTTAATTGGTTATCGTCAAAGTTAACTGTTTGATATGCTATCTTCTCTTGATATGAAGACTCATTCATCAAGCAGTTATCGGCTCGGGATGTTCAGGCTGAAACAAAACTGACCTTCAAAATATTCAATTCAAATTCAAAATCATGGAAACGAGGGAAAACTATAAATAAAAGAAAGGTGCGTTCAGAAGGGTTATCGTCTTTTATCTATCGACGTCATGCACCCTTAAATTCTTAGTCTAATCAACTTATTAACATCACGTAGTCAAATGAGAGCCAGTTTCATAGCATTGAGATAATCAGGCATTCTAACGAGCATCGTCCACATCTAATTCTGTATGTCACAAGGAAAACCAATTCGCCAAACACTCACATTTATTTAAGAATCTACAGTATTATTTTCAGGAAAAGAACATTTTAAAGGTCGGCCTGTTTTCAAGTTTTTAGTGTATGAACAAAGGATATTATGAAGTTGACCGTTGATTGCCCTGCTAATAAGTGAATAGATTCCCTCCCTTGACGTCATGGCTTACAAATCTTTTGATGTCAGAAAATAATATTTAGTTTTTTTTTTTATTGTTTCTTGGTGTAAATCCTAGTTTTAATACTAACAACCCACACATTATATAGAGAGTTTAACAGGGACCTCACTCTTGTATCAGTAATCACAAACATAGCACAGAACATATACACTATTCATAGAACGTGGTATCACAGAGGGCAAGATCAATTAAATATTTACACAGGCTGGTTTTTAGTTCTCCGCTGATGTGTTTTTGACCTCGAGACGTAAAGGTACAAAAGATACAGCGGTTGTCCACTCAATTCGGAACTGACTGCTAATTTCTGAACAGCTGTTACAATGTAAATACCACATTTAAGTCACGGTCTATATATCGAATGCCGTTAAGGATATCTCTAAGGTGACTGCTAACTAAATCTATTTCGAAATAGTGAAATATGACAAGCCACGTGAAATGTATACAAGGTAAATGTTTATCATTGAGAGTCGCTTTCACTTTAATATAGAGACTCATCAGTACCATCTTTAGTGATCAGATTAAGTATCTTTCATAGAAATCGCTCGAGAAAGTTATATATAAAATATCTTATGTCAATTTATATATTTGATTTTGTATGTAAAATACACAAACAAGATATCTAATATCCCATTTGTGATATCTTACATAATTTGAAATCTGGTGTATTTTTCAATGTGCATTATGAATAATTTGTATGGAAGGATTGGGGTGCGCATATTCAATGCAACGAAATCTAAATACATTTTGCTACTACATAAAACCGTATAACTTTTCGAAACCACATGAAACATTTTAAAACTTGGAAAATAAAACGACCTGAATTTTATCAATAGTAATCTGATTAAAACACACATTTTTATTTCATTCCGTGACATAAAAGTATACAGAGAATTAAAGAGTGAGAAATAGAATCTCCAATCTAATCAGATTGTAATAACAGGTAATACTTTTATTTACCAACTGCTCTCCCCTATCTTACCGACTAACAACGTTCCTCAGAATCCATATTCTCAGCATGACAACCAGGGTGATTGCATATGGTTTGATTCTATATTGATTAACGTCATGTCAACAGCTTTGGTCACACAATCAAGTCACATGAACCAAAGCAAAATCAGTATGAAGACGAAAGCTTTAAGGCTATATACCAAAGTTGTACCAATAATCCGTACTTACTTACTGTACAAACAGAGAAGCTAGGGTTTAGATTACACCTTGTTGTAACATATATTCTGTAACTGAAAAACAGATCGAAAGAATAGTCAACGATTATCCAGCCAACAAAGTGGAAAAGGTAGGACAATAACATATGCTACTTTTAAATCAATGTAAATGTGAAATGTCGGGGCATCAATGTATTGACAAGAGTATAGTGTTCCTCTTGAAATTTTACCCACTCCTCGTTATCTGTTATCAAATAGACTTAATCTGTTTCAATTACACGCTTTCTTTGGCCTCAAACAGCTCGGCGTGAGTTAAGGGGCTATTTAACTAGGACTAATTAACTAAAAATAGAAATGGTAAACAATGCGTTAAATCGTTATTACAACAGAACAAAACTTCCTACGGAGTCGATTGAAAGAGAGCAACAGATATGTAAAGCACGGCTGGTTATACAACAATAACACAACCGGAACCGGAAGTCACTATTATTTTTTCAAAAATTATTAACAGAAGACAAACATAAGATAAATCTATTTTGTTAATTATTGTTAAAAGCTTGTTAAATAGAGGACAATAGTTGTGTATTTTGACACGCAGCGTTTACGATTTTGGTGATCAAGTTTTATAATGAGTATTACAAACACAGGCAATAATTTATATAATGCAGTTTGTTGATTTTTTCGCAACAGGCAGGGTCAAATAAGGACTGGTGTCTTGGGAGACAACAACAACAAAGGTCAAATGAGGACTGGTGTCTTGGAAGACACCAACAGCCAAGGTCAAATGAGGACTGGTGTCTTGGGAGACACCAACAGCCAGAGTCAAATAAGGACCGGTGTCTTGGGAGACAACAATAGCCAGATCAAATGAGGACTGGTGTCTCGGGAGACACCAACAGCCAGAGTCAAATGAGGACTGGTGTCTTGGGAGACGCCAAGAGGCAGGGTCAAATGAGGACTGGTGTCTTGGGAGACAACAACAACCAAGGGCAAATGAGGACTGGTGTCTTGGGAGACGCCAAGAGCCAGGGTCAAATGAGGACTGGTGTCTTGGGAGACACTAACAGCCAGGGTCATAAGAGGACTGGTGTCTTGGGAGACAACAACAGCCAAGGTCAAATGAGGACTGGTGTCTTGGGAGACACCAACAGCCAGAGTCAAATGAGGACTGGTGTCTTGGGAGACACTAACAGCCAGGGTCATAAGAGGACTGGTGTCTTGAGAGACGCCAAGAGCCAGGGTCAAATGAGGACTGGTGTCTTGGGAGACAACAACAGCCAAGGTCAAATGAGGACTGGTGTCTTGGGAGACGCCAAGAGCCAGGGTCAAATGAGGACTGGTGTCTTGGGAGACACTAAAAGCCAGGGTCAAATGAGGACTGGTGTCTTGGGAGACACCAACAGCCAGGGTCAAATGAGGACTGGTGTCTTGGGAGACACTAACAGCCAGGGTCATAAGAGGACTGGTGTCTTGGGAGACAATAACAGCCAGGGTCATAAGAGGACTGGTGTCTTTGAAGACACTAACAGCCAGGGTCAAAGGAGGACTGGTGTCTTGGGAGACACCAACAACCAAAGTCAAATAAGGACTGGTGTCTTTGGAGACAACAACAACCAAGGGCAAATGAGGACTGGTGTCTTGGGAGACAACAACAGCCAAGGTCAAATGAGGACTGGTGTCTTGGGAGACACAAAACAGCCAGGGTCGAAAAAAGAGGACTGGTGTCTTGGGAGACACTAACTGTCAGGGTCAAATGAGGACTGGTGTCTTGGAAGACGCAACAACCAAGGGCAAATGAGGACTGGTGTCTTGGGAGACACCAACAACCAAGGTCAAATAAGGACTGGTGTCTTTGGAGACAACAACAACCAAGGGCAAATGAGGACTGGTGTCTTGGGAGACAACAACAGCCAAGGTCAAATGAGGACTGGTGTCTTGGGAGACGCCAAGAGCCAGGGTCAAATGAGGACTGGTGTCTTGGGAGACACTAACAGCCAGGGTCATAAGAGGACTGGTGTCTTGGGAGACAACAACAGCCATGGTCAAATGAGGACTGGTGTCTTGGGAGACGCCAAGAGCCAGGGTCAAATGAGGACTGGTGTCTTGGGAGACACTAACTGCCAGGGTCATAAGAGGACTGGTGTCTTGGGAGACACCAACAGCCAGGGTCAAATGAGGACTGGTGTCTTGGGAGACAATAACAGCCAGGGTCATAAGAGGACTGGTGTCTTTGAAGACACTAACAGCCAGGGTCAAAGGAGGACTGGTGTCTTGGGAGACACCAACAACCAAGGTCAAATAAGGACTGGTGTCTTTGGAGACAACAACAACCAAGGGCAAATGAGGACTGGTGTCTTGGGAGACAACAACAGCCAAGGTCAAATGAGGACTGGTGTCTTGGGAGACACAAAACAGCCAGGGTCGAAAAAAGAGGACTGGTGTCTTGGGAGACACTAACTGTCAGGGTCAAATGAGGACTGGTGTCTTGGAAGACGCAACAACCAAGGGCAAATGAGAACTGGTGTCTTGGGAGACACCAACAACCAAGGTCAAATAAGGACTGGTGTCTTTGGAGACAACAACAACCAAGGGCAAATGAGGACTGGTGTCTTGGGAGACAACAACAGCCAAGGTCAAATGAAGACTGGTGTCTTGGGAGACGCCAAGAGCCAGGGTCAAATGAGGACTGGTGTCTTGGGAGACAACAACAACCAAGGGCAAATGAGGACTGGTGTCTTGGGAGACAACAACAGCCAAGGTCAAATGAGGACTGGTGTCTTGGGAGACAACAACAGCCAGGGTCAAATGAGGACTGGTGTCTTGGGAGACAACAACAGCCAGGGTCAAATGAGGACTGGTGTCTTGGGAGACAACAACAGCCAGGGTCATAAGAGGACTGGTGTCTTGGGAGACAACAACAGCCAAGATCAAATGAACACGAGTTTTGATGGAGGCAACATCGGAATAAATATACTTCGTTAAAATTTAATGAAGAATTCATCTTTTTTATTATTGTAATAGGGACAGTAGAGTGTTTTGTCTGTTTTATTAGACTGTACAAACAAATAGCTCCACAAACGTACAGGTAGATACAGCAGAGCCAAGCAATAAACCATACAGCATCGTACATCTGGTTTGTATTCTAGGACTCGGCAGTGATGCTAATGGCAGACATTATGAAGCCTTTGAGACGACTGAGGAAAATCTAAAGTGATCGAGAGAAAAGTCAAAATCTAGATGAGGGGTGCACTAGCCCTGAAATTAAATAACTTTCGAAATTTTCATTCATTTGTATATATGATATGTTTGGAGGAAATCAAGTACTTGTGTATATTTTGAACCCTGGTACTATTTAAATCAATTAAAACGTGACATGCAGGTTACGGCAAAACTCGGAGACTAAAAAATCCAAGAGCAGTGTTTACCACTGTGCAAGGAAGGCAAAGAAGGAAATCCGATTCTACCGGGGACCTTACAACATATCTTCTTTTACATGTAGCGATTTACAACAGTCATATCTTTATTTATTTATTTATTTATTTATTCTTGAGGTGAACGTTCATACAGAAAAGTAGAAGAAGGGGAATAACTCTTATAGTCAGTTCTTTAATTGATCTGTTTACTGGTTCTATCTTACAGTGGCCTTTGTTGTGTTGTTGATAAACGAATCTCTGTCATTAGTTATGCTTTGATGCTTGTGTTGAGTAACAGTGGTCTCGACTCAATTTTTGCGAGAAAGAGGCATTCATACAGATACATCTTTTAAGTGGAACGGGATTGTCGGAATAGGGCAACTATGTGGGTTTGTTTTAATAGAATTACCGGATCAATGATTGTCTTGTCGTTTAATTACAAAGATGTCGAGTTATATGTTGTTTTGCGATATTTACGTAATTCATACCTACATCCTGTATTGATGGTAACAGCTCAGTGCTTGTGTGTTCAACGCCTCATTCACCATCTGTCAATCCACAGAGTAAGCATGAAGCCGATGTCCGGGGTTGGTCGAAAATGAAACGTAAACAATTGAGAACGATTGAAACAATAGTAAACACTTTCAGAATAAAGCATTACTGAAAATGGACGGCGAAACACCATTACCAGCCAGTGTCGGTATCTAGAAACAGATAACAACTGACACGTATTTGACTTGGGTCTAACAGAATGATATATGAGCTGAATGTAAGGCTCAAAGCTGATCTAATAGGAAAAAAATATTAAAACTATTGCGGACGGTGATTTAAGGTTTGAGAAGAGAGATGACAGGAAATACTTTAATTTTTAAAAAAATGTTCCGTAGGGGTTCGGTTATCATATATCCTACATAATTGTATACAACAGCTGTACACAAAAGTACGGTTTTAACATCATGCAGTAATTTGCATTGTTATTTTAACCCAAACGGGGGATAGTTAATTTTCAACTGTTTTCGGCTAACAACTTGTTCTGAATATAGGTTACAATCAATTTTTCTGATTTTGTGTTTAAATGCTCTTGGGTGTCTTTCGTATAATCTGTTAACATTTACTTCGAAAAAAAAAAGATTAATTTTTTTCATATAATGCTTTAATTATCATTTTACATTGTTTCATACTATAGATATTGTAATATTTTGTACTAGGATTATTGTGTGTGATATCTAGTAATTTATATATATATATATATCTGCCGTAAGACTTACTTCAATGAATAGGATATGTAACCGTATACGGACAATATATTATCCCTGCAGCATGCCGTGAAAACCATCGCCGCTTTTGGTTCCATTAATGAAATAGTGAGATTGATGGGAGATAATTGACAAAGTGCGCAATAGGAAGTGCTGACCGGTGATGTGACCTCGTGAACTATGTCGCATTGACGACAGAGCTGTTTATAGACATTTAGTTATGATAGCATTAACACTTCTAGACGTCAGACAGGACGAGAATATACGATCGACCCCATTACATTGCGTGCTGATGAAGTATTGAAAGTGACACATGAATTTACTAATAAAATGAAAGCGACCTTTTCCTCGTCGTCACAGAAACGAGGAAAATAAATCGAACACTAAAATAAATCGAATACCAAGCATTCCTCGAGCTCTGTGTGCTCACAAAAATGTAGAAAACATACCACGAGCTGTTTAGTCATAATATGTAAAAACGTCAATTACCAAGCATTCATCGAGTTATTAAGTCAAAATTACATAAAATTTGAATAGGATGATTTTTTTTGCAAATAAGTTTTTCGCAACAATGTAGAAAACATAAAATGCTACAATCTCACTGAGTTGTTTAGTCACAATATTGTATACACTTCAAGTACCAAGCATTCATCGAGTTGTTTAGTCACAATAATGTTTACACTTCAAGTACCAAACATTCATCGAGATGTTTAGTCACAATATTGTATACACTTCAAGTACCAAGCATTCATCGAGTTGTTTAGTCACAATAATGTTTACACTTCAAGTACCAAACATTCATCGAGTTGTTTAGTCACAATAATGTTTACACTTCAAGTACCAAACATTCATCGAGTTGTTTAGTCACAATAATGTTTACACTTCAAGTACCAAACATTCATCGATATGTTTAGTCACAATAATGTTTACACTTCAAGTACCAAACATTCATCGATATGTTTAGTCACAGTAATGTTTACACTTCAAGTACAAATCATTCATCGAGTTGTTTAGTCACAATATTGTATACACTTCAAGTACCAAACATTCATCGAGTTGTTTAGTCACAATAATGTTTACACTTCAAGTACCAAACATTCATCGAGTTGTTTAGTCACAATAATGTTTACACTTCAAGTACCAAACATTCATCGAGTTGTTTAGTCACAATAATGTTTACACTTCAAGTACAAATCATTCATCGAGTTGTTTAGTCACAATATTGTATACACTTCAAGTACCAAACACTCATCGAGTTGTTTAGTCACAATAATGTTTACACTTCAAGTACCAAACATTCATCGAGATGTTTAGTCACAATAATGTTTACACTTCAAGTACAAATCATTCATCGAGTTGTTTAGTCACAATATTGTATACACTTCAAGTACCAAACACTCATCGAGTTGTTTAGTCACAATATTGTATACACTTCAAGTACCAAACATTTATCGATCTGTTTGATTATAGCAAAGGAAACATTAAACACCAAACACTCATACAGTTGTTTCGTCACAATATTACTAATACATACAATACCGAATAGTCATCTAGTCCTGTGGTAGAACAATGGGTATGTTCCGACTTTTGAATGAAGAATAACACATATGACTGTCAATTAGGCCAAAATTAGCAATAGCTTATTGGCGATAGGAACGGCCTTAGTATACACAAGAAACAAATAGGCAAATGTTCAGAAGGGCGTATTAAGTGTTCCACAACAAAGATTATTAGATATTTAAAGGTCACATATTTTAATGTTTGTAAAACCAAGGATATTGATAAACAAATCCAAAAGAAGGAAGATTTAGTAGTTCAACATTCCCCAAAAACCCTAAATACAAATAATTAGAACCGAGATCACGTAAAAAGTAATAAAAGGCACAGACAGACTAAAGATAATGTTAACACAAATTGCAATAATGTCAGATGTGAGGTAAGTGATATCTGGTTACATGTCCCTGAGAGATTAACAATTCGGAGGTCATTTACCTGTTGTTATAAACAAGGTATAGATATAAATTAATGTCCAATGGGGACCATTCAACTTTCAAATATTTGTATAGAGGTCTGATGTGTAAATCTTAGCAAGAAAAATATCTGTCTTGAGTTTAAAAATTGTTTTATAAATCCAAGAACAGTCAGAAAACTATTTTTTAACTTTCGAGTTTGTTTATTTGTTTTTTTTTTGTTTTGTTTTGGTTTTTTAGTTGTTTTGATTTTTGTTTGTTTTTTTTTATTTGTTTTTGTTTTTCCTTTTTTTAAAATTTTTTTATTTGTTTTTTTAACTTCACCATCCTGTGATATATTTAAAAGCTTTAATTTTTTGTTTTTTGTTTTCTTTTGTTTTTAATTTTTTTACTACGCCATCCTGTGATATATTTAAAAGCTTTAAATTAGTGGTTTGTTTTGTAGTTTTCCATTGGTTATATTTTAATTTAAATAAATGAAAGAATCGATAAATGAACAGAGCTCTTCTGACTTTGTGTTACTTACATGTCCGGTCTTTAAGACAGAACCACCAAACCTTCCCCTACCAATGTAATTTACTTTCCTTCACATGAAAAATATTTTTCTTCGTCTTCACTTTTAGCATTTAAGATATCAGAAAACATTTCGTATTGAATCATTCATATCTTATCTGTAATATTGTGTTTCCAGTATTTTAATTAGCAAACAGGGAACATAAAAATCTAAGTATTGAACATTTTTTTAGAATATGTTTCGTTTTTATCATACAAATAAAGCCTATCTTTATATTTTGTCCGAAAAAAAATACATGTACTTTTCCTGATCTTTTTGAATAACTCAATATCGATAATTTATTGATTTGTGAAATTAGTGTATCATCCCATCTCATTTTTGACATTAATCAAGTCGGATAGTTCTGGGTCGCCGCCTCGGTTTTTAACAATGAAATCCTCATCACCACTGACGAGTCCTAACACGAAACATCTTCAGTATTCAGTGTCTAATTCTACAGTATTAAAAAGTGCAATCGATTTGTGTCTTTTGGGAAATCTCTGACTACTGTTTTCACTACATCATGAAGCCCGGCCGAAGATTGATCCACGATAAATAAAACACCTTCCGAAAAAGGACTGATCTGGCGATCATTTGTATCACAGTACGAGTTATCTACCTTGTACCCTCAATTCTATTCTTCTGTCAAAAAAATTTCTATTAAATTTTAGCGACCATTATCTCCTGGAAATAAGATACCCCCCCCCCCCCCCCAAAAAAAAAAAAAGTTTCTATTGTAAATAATAGGTCCCTATCACTGTCAATCTAGCACAGTCAAAATGATACATTAGACTTTTCGAATGACAGTAGGCACGGTAATGCAAAAACGGTTTTATAACACGCCACCTATTCAGATATAAATTGCTTTCCTCAATTGAATAACACTGATTTCGATATTTTAAAAGTAATTCTTAATGAGTAAATAAAAATGCAAGAATGTCCCACATGATCCCATCATTTTTACGACGGAGCAATCTGTCATAGCTAGTAACGGCATAATTTAAGTAAGGAAATGTAAATATAAACCCCCTCCACTCCCCCCTCTCAACCCGACCCCACTGTCTTTTTTTGTTAGTGCACATTCAGATGTGGGCTGATGTATCTCATTTTATTGCTTATAAGTTTATTATTATGAAAGATACATTGTTGGCATTTCCTCATCTTGAAATACAGCAAGTGTCGCGTGTCGTAATATTTGATGACCTGAGGGTAATGTGATTGTCGTAATATTTGATGGCATGAGGGTAATGTGATTGTCGTAATATTTGATGGTCTAAGGGTACAGTGATTGTCGTAATATTTGATGGCATGAGGGTAATGTGATTGTCGTAATATTTGATGGTCTAAGAGTACAGTGATTGTCGTAATATTTGATGGCATGAGGGTAATGTGATTGTCGTAATATTTGATGGCATAAGGGTAATGTGATTGTCGTAATATTTAATGGCCTTAGGGTACTGTGATTGTCGTAATATTTGATTTCCTGAGGTTTCAGTGATTGTCGTAATATTTAATGGTATGAGGGTAATGTGGTTGTCGTAATATCTGATGGTCTGAGGATACTGTAATTGTCGTAATTTCTTACTGTTTTGAGACACTGTAATTGTCGTAATATCTGATGGTCTGAGGATACTGTGATTGTAACCATATCTAACGTTTTGACGATGCTGTGATAGCCATAATGTATATTTGTGTGATGTTGTGAGAAGAGCAAAGCGATGTTGTCGTTCTGTCTCAAAGATGGAGGACACCGTGATTGTCACCATGCTTGTACTTAATTTGACAATGTACTTCATTATACGCTTTTTATTTTGTAGTTCTTAACTTGCAGTGTGAGACATCTCTGCCACTTCCGGGAGTACTTGTTCCGGATTAAAATAGTATAGTTTTAATACAGATTGTGGATTAATACTTAAAGTGTAGTTCCCTTACATTAGGAAATAGCAAACACAGCTTACATGTCACCAATCCCTACTTATCAGGGATACAGCGTTATCAGTGAAAGCCAGAAAAATATTCACATACGGCGTTGTAGATCGCTCACAATACCGTTAATTCGTCAGGAAAGGAATGTAGGAACATTGTTGAAGTCAACCACTCCCAAATACAAACATACACAAATATGTCGTTTTACAAGATAATTTCTTACATCGTTTTAAAACATTTTCAATTGAAGATGAGGCTAACAGTACAAGTTCATATATTCAAATCGTACCTGTAAGTTTTTATGATATATATATTTACTATGACGAGCTTTTCATATTTATATAATACATCAGTGTGACTAACCTTATTGTAGGATGAGCTATCATTCTAATAGATAAATTGTTTTTTCATATATGTGTGCAACCTTGACCTTTTGACATATGATCTAATTTCGGACAATCCCGCGGACTAATTTTTTATCTACAAACTATATAATTATTATTATCATTAATACATTCTTAACGGCCCGTCAACACAAAAAAGGTCATTAGGGCCATCAAACGGTAAAACACACAGCGATCCAAAAGGAAATAACATTAAACAAACTAAAAGGTAAAAGACAAATGTTAAAAATCTTAAATGGGTATGATAACAAACTCGAATAAGTACATGCTAGAGATATTTGCGACGAGATATATTTTACTTTACTTCTAGTAATTTTTCTCTGGTGATGTTTGGCCCTCAATGATTTTAAATATAGATTGGTTATTGTAATATAATACAAAAACAAAACCCAAAGGCACTAAAATATTAGGAAGAAATTTATTGGTGTAAAATCTTAATAAACAATCTGAAATAGACGAGTAGTGCAATGGTTACGTAAACGTCATGAGTTGTAGATAGTGTTCTGTAATGACAGGTAGTAACATACAATTCACAATATTGAGCTATACATTACGATACAGTATGTGACAAAGTGAGTAAAAAATAAGGTAGAAAAGTATTCTAGTGTACTATTGAGTTGTATTTGGTTATTAAGTATCATCACATTAAACAATACGTTTAATTTATACAAATTAAAAATAACGTGTATATCTCGGTATTGTCGTTTTCAGTCATTATTTCTTATTTTTTTTTACGATATTTTAGCCGTTTTATAACTATGTCAACACGTTAAGTTATCCAAAAAAGGTCCCTGAGGGGGAGCAGAAGGTTCGTTAATAGCCGAATATTTAAGATCGGAAGTGTATTCGGAAGGTGATGGGCATCCCGCTGCTGGTGGATGTCCTGCAGGGGATGGGCATCCCACACCTGGTGGATGTCCTGCAGGGGGTGGGCAACCCGCTGCTGGTGGATGTCCTGCAGGGGGTGGGCATCCCGCTGTTTGTGGATGTCCTGCAGGGGGTGGGCATCCCACACCTGGTGGATGTCCTGCAGGGGGTGGGTATCCCGCTGTTTGTGGATGTCCTGCAGGGGGTGGATATCCCGCTGTTTGTGGATGTCCTGCAGGGGGTGGGTATCCCACACCTGGTGGATGTCCTGCAGGGGGTGGGTATCCCGCTGTTTGTGGATGTCCTGCAGGGGGTGGGTATCCCGCTGTTTGTGGATGTCCTGCAGGGGGTGGGTATCCCGCTGCTGGTGGATGTCCTGCAGGGGGTGGGTATCCCGCTGTTTGTGGATGTCCTGCAGGGGGTGGACATCCCGAAGCTTGTGTTACACTTTGATTTGGAGCTAGCATAGCTGTATCTGAAATGAAAACAAATGATGATCATATGACGTAAATTTTCTCAAAGTAGAATAGTAGAATAAAATAACTCCTAATTTTACCATATAAGAAACTGGCTTGGAAAGGACGTCCTTTCAGGACAGGATTTATATTGTAATGACAAGAATGTACATAATATGAACACCCATGACAACCCACTAGATCTTACTGTGTTAACAACGAGCTAACCCGTCAACCAATTCTTACGTATCCCGTTTAATGCAGAGTTACAAGCAGGAGACACAAACTATCACGTCCCGTATCCCTTTCACTTGTTTTGTAATTAAATAAAAATATTTCTTTAAGATGGGGAAAAGAAAAATATGCCAGGTTTAGGAATCTTAAGCCATACCGGAGAGGAACACACTGTAAAAATGACACATGTGGAGGGGTTACATCGCAGTCCTAACAATTATCAAATTCACTGCCTGATCAAGACCACTGCCTGATCAAGACCTTGTAGCTTTATCCAGCTATCGTTGTCTCCGCCCAAATGACTGGGTTAGCAAGAAGTAATATGAATTGATAAATATGTATTACTGAAGTATACGATTAACTTTATCAATGTTTGTGTTATTAATAAGATATAATAAAATGTACTCAAATTCCGTTATTGTGTTATCGATCAATAGTATAAAACATAGTTCTTATTACTTAATAATAGATTTTTGTCGTTTAATGTGTACACCTCTACATTGGGATACAAAAGCTGAGGTTCCACAATAACGCCAATTTTTTAAACGTTACAGTTCGGGTAAGTGCATATTGAGTAATGAAAAATTACAAGACTTGTTCAATTATCTTAAAATGACATTTACAATACGGACTGGACTGATGAAACTACATACTTGATGAATTGTTGTTGTTGTTGTTGATTATGGTGGGACCAGTTTGTTGTGGCATGGCGACGACTGGTGAGCTTCTTTTACAGCAACAATAGCAGCAGCATATTAATAGTAACAAAATTCCCCCGCAAACCACAACTGCCCCTATTGTAAAAAATGCCCAGTCCATCACCAGACCTGCAAAGACAAGATTTTCTCATAGATAATTCCCTATTACCATATCTATAAAATCAGGTATTTCCCGTTGTCACGTGTTTTTATCATATCTTAAAACACGTGAATTTCTTGTCATATTATCACCATACTTGTAAAGAAGTGTATTTACAGCTCTCATATTTTAACATTGCTATAAAGACGTCAACGTTTTTATCATCCTACCTTCAAACAGGTATTTTTTCGACCTATAATATCACCAAACCTATAAAAACAGGTATTTCTCGTCCTATAATATCACCATACCTATAAAAACAGGTATTTCTCGTCCTATAATATCACCACACCTATAAAAACAGGTATTTCTCGTCCTATAATATCACCACACCTATAAAAACAGGTATTTCTCGTCTTTAATTATCACCACACCTATAAAAACACGTATTTCTCGTCCTGTAATATCACCACACCTATAAAAACAGGTATAATATCACCACACCTATAAAAACAGGTATTTCTTTATATTATCACCACACCTATAAAAACACGTCCTATAATATCACCATACCTATAAAAACAGGTATTTCTCGTCCTGTAATATCACCACACCTATAAAAACAGGTATTTCTCGTCTTTAATTATCACCACACCTATAAAAACACGTGTTTCTCGTCCTGTAATATCACCACACCTATAAAAACAGATATTTCTCGTCCTATAATATCACCACACCTATAAAAACAGGTATTTCTCGTCCTATGATATCACCATACCTATAAAAACAGGTTTTTCTCGTCCTATAATATCACCACACCTATAAAAACAGGTATTTCTCGTCTTTAATTATCACCACACCTATAAAAACACGTGTTTCTCGTCCTGTAATATCACCACACCTATAAAAACAGGTATTTCTCGTCCTATAATATCACCACACCTATAAAAACAGGTATTTCTCGTCCTATAATATCACCATACCTATAAAAACAGGTGTTTCTCGTCCTATAATATCACCATACCTATAAAAACAGGTATTTCTCGTCCTATGTTATCACCACACCTATAAAAACATGTGTTTTATCTTCTTTAATTATCACCATACCTATAAAAACAGGTGTTTCTCATCCTATAATATCACCATACCTATAAAAACAGGTATTTCTCGTCCTATAATATCACCACACCTATAAAAACAGGTGTTTCTCGTCCTATAATATCACCATACCTATAAAAACAGGTATTTCTCGTCCTATAATATCACCACACCTATAAAAACAGGTATTTCTCGTCTTTAATTATCACCACACCTATAAAAACACGTGTTTCTCGTCCTGTAATATCACCACACCTATAAAAACAGGTATTTCTCGTCCTATAATATCACCACACCTATAAAAACAGGTATTTCTCGTCCTATAATATCACCACACCTATAAAAACAGGTATTTCTCGTCTTTAATTATCACCACACCTATAAAAACACGTGTTTCTCGTCCTGTAATATCACCACACCTATAAAAACAGGTATTTCTCGTCCTATAATATCACCACACCTATAAAAACAGGTATTTCTCGTCTATAATTATCACCACACCTATAAAAACAGGTATTTCTCGTCTTTAATTATCACCACACCTATAAAAACACGTGTTTCTCGTCCTGTAATATCACCACACCTATAAAAACAGGTATTTCTCGTCCTATAATATCACCACACCTATAAAAACAGGTATTTCTCGTCCTATAATATCACCATACCTATAAAAACAGGTGTTTCTCGTCCTATAATATCACCATACCTATAAAAACAGGTATTTCTCGTCCTATAATATCACCATACCTATAAAAACAGGTGTTTCTCGTCCTATAATATCACCAACACTTTAAAAACAGGTATTTCTCGTCCTATAATATCACCACACCTATAAAAACAGGTGTTTCTCGTCCTATAATATCACCATACCTATAAAAACAGGTATTTCTCGTCCTATAATATCACCACACCTATAAAAACAGGTATTTCTCGTCTTTAATTATCACCACACCTATAAAAACACGTGTTTCTCGTCCTGTAATATCACCACACCTATAAAAACAGGTATTTCTCGTCCTATAATATCACCACACCTATAAAAACAGGTATTTCTCGTCCTATGATATCACCATACCTATAAAAACAGGCGTTTCTCGTCCTATAATATCACCACACCTATAAAAACAGGTTTTTCGCGTCCTATAATATCACCACACCTATAAAAACAGGTTTTTCGCGTCCTATAATATCACCACACCTATAAAAACAGGTTTTTCGCGTCCTATAATATCACCACACCTATAAAAACAGGTTTTTCGCGTCCTATAATATCACCACACCTATAAAAACAGGTTTTTCTCTTCCTATAATATCACCACACCTATAAAAACAGGTATTTCTCGTCCTATAATATCACCACACCTATAAAAACAGGTTTTTCGCGTCCTATAATATCACCACACCTATAAAAACAGGTTTTTCGCGTCCTATAATATCACCACACCTATAAAAACAGGTTTTTCTCGTCCTATAATATCACCACACCTATAAAAACAGGTTTTTCTCTTCCTATAATATCACCACACCTATAAAAACAGGTATTTCTCGTCCTATAATATCACCACACCTATAAAAACAGGTATTTCTCGTCCTATAATATCACCACACCTATAAACACAGGTATTTCTCGTCCATCCTTCCTTCAGGACAGGATCAAATTAGAATGCATATATGTACCATAATAGCGGAAAGAGCAATGAAATGAAAATCTATAAGACACAATATATACAACATCATGCATTGTCACGTGTTACAACACTTAACGTATGTACTAAATGACCAATAACAAAGAATGCAGCAATATTATTAACTAATATTTTCTGTATTCTGGTCCTAAAAGTATTGAATGAAGAAATTCTAATATCTTAAAGATCGGTATTAGATTGTATAAAAGACGCTATTGTTGATATAAGTACATGGCAAAATTATGTTTGCATATCGAATGATAAATATATACACATTTTTTGACAATCACTTGATATCCTAATTTGATCTGCTCCCTTTTCTACACATAAAATATTTTTTTATCGTTAAACCTTTACCAACTACATGTAAATTATATTGTAAACTTTGATCTTAGAATGGAATGTAATATACTTACTTTGCCTTGGATGAGGATACACTGAAAAAGATAGTCCACGTTTGTGTTTGTTCAGAGGTTAGCGAACCAGGATAGAAAAGTTAAGAACCATCATTACATATGATAAAAACATACGTATTCTTTCGATGGTGTAATGTGTATTACTCGCGTTTGATAATCTGTGAATTCAAGTAAAATAATCGAAATGAAATTCGTTATACAGTAGTCAGTGAATATCTGTGATAACAAGACTTCACACTATCAGCCCCTTTTCCCCCAATATCCATGCGCTCATCATATATATATACATTTCGAGCTGTGGATACATAAACATATTTTCCCGAACATGGCGATCAAATGTTTTTAACTATCAATCAATCTTAGCATGGTCGGTATCCTAATCAGACTGAGAAACGTTCTATAAAGCAAGTTGTATTAGATGCCATTATTTCGCCTGGTAGTTTAAATTTTGCTGACTCTGGCCGCATAGAGAAAAGACAAAGATATTTGAATTTGTACTGTTTCATTTTTTGAAAAGTTCCTTTGAAATCCCATATACATTGTCATCTAGTTTGCCAGTGATGGACAACACTCATCAGAAACATACAGCTAACCTTCTCAAATATCTAACCCCGAAGGTGTATTTTTCAGTCTGCGCTGCTGAAATTCAGTTTTTGAAAGCTGCATAGTAAACGGGAAGACTCGGAAAAATGGCAGCCTTGCGCTCTTTAACCTTTCTAACAGATGGACCCTCCAAATCTAGAAATGTAAGGACTGATTTTACACTCAGTTCTGTCCATTTTACAAGCTCAGTGAGGGCATATCTCTCCAACAAAGTATTACTTGTAAACAATAGCCACCACTGATATGATTCTTTATGATATATGAAATGAAATCAGAACTGAGAAATATTCGATAGAATTGTAAATGGGGGATGTTGGTGTGTGATAGAATATTTTTTAAGTGATAAGTTTTAGGGAATAGTGATTTACTTTTGTCAGCGATAGCTTGCTTTGTCGGGATTTAATGTCTTCGCGACAACCCGGGTCATTTGAGGACCGTCGTCAATATTTAGTAAGCCGACTTCTAATAAAATGGGACGTGGAGTCAATCTACTGAGTGGGCCACAATTATGACATTTAAGAATGATTGAAACTGTGAAAGTAATAGTCAGATGCTCTTTGTGTGGGGCTTTTCATGTGCGTCATTACATCAACAATTGTCGTATGGTGAGGACGACCAGTGACAGATGACTTTTTATTAATATATATATTGATTTTCTCTTGTAACTACCATTATCACTTTCATTAATAATGATTCACAACAATAATTGGACGTAGAAACAATTAACCCCCGACCTTCAAGCACTTGATATCGGCTCTTTGCATCTCTGACGAAACAGCTGAATCCAGAGTTTTAATTTCTGCTGTCTTTTTTTCTGTTTTGATCTGCATGTGTTATTCTCTCATGTGACTTTTACACAAGACTTTGAAACCTGTACTATGAATGCGTTGTCCTATTAAACTTATATCTTTCCGGAAAATTAAAAATCTTTAGTTTCAGGAGTGGTCTCCCTTTGTACGTCTGACAGAATTAGAAGGGTATTGATTTGAAAACTAGAGATGATATTTGTCCATATTCCTAATAGTTGAATACCTATTTCCGATGTTTGGTTAGATAGTACGGTCATAACACTTTTTTATGTTACATTATGTTTTTATGTACTATCCTGTCGTACCAGCTTTAACATTTTAATATATCAGTGTTTTGCTATACTAAAACCCCGTGCTAGAAAATATCCTCGCTTTTCAATATTTGCCGTCTCAGGTGTTTATCTTGACCTACCACACTGCACGTCTCGCTGATAATTTCTTTTTGCAAACCCATGAATTCGATCTGCCGATATACACTTAAAGGAATGAAAATGGGAGATGTCTTTTATCTGGTGTCCATTGGTGTCCTTGAATTTAATTGTGTTAATGTTTCTGAAGACTAATTGTAAATCAATCTGCCAATATCTATGATATACACATTATTTTGTTTTTTGTTTTCTAAACATTCTATGAATTATATTTGCTGTGGTGGTACTATAAAGGCGACTTCACAGGGAGGCCTACTTGAACATATCGCAGTCCCACGGAAACACATCCGCTCAATATAGGCGTACACCTCGAACTATTGATAGGATCTGAAACAGTAGAAATCCAAAACACACAGAATGTTTTATTTTCCTGACCATACCGATCAAATATCGATACGTCGTTTCAAACCATCAATCTTTACCTGGTCGTCATCAAAATCTGACTGGGAAACAATGTGTTTGCTTGTGATATATTGAGTTAAGTGTATTTGTTGCCAGTATTTCGCCTGTTAGATCCTGTGTTTCTGCTACGAGCCGCACGCAAAACATCCAGGTATTTGATTTACTTTCTTGATTTTTTAACATAGTCCCTTTCAAATCCCACACATATTGCCATCTAGCTTGCCAGTGATTGATGGAACTCATCAGATGCACTCAGTTCACCATCGTTCTCAATGTCCTGGTCCCAAAGGTGTTTTTTCTCTCTTTCATACTGGAATTCCGTGTTTGAATGCTGCAGAATAAGCGGGAAGACAGACTCGAAAAAAAGGCAGCCTCTCACTCTTTAACCTGTTTAACTGATGGACCCTTCAGGACTAGAAATGTACTGATTGATTTCATATACATCTCTGTCCATTTTACAAGCTCAGTGAGGTCATATCTCTCCAACAAAGTAAACAACAACCGCCACTGATACGATTCTACATGAAATAAGAATTTGAGGCGATAATATACAGTAACTGTGGTTTAGCATACTACAGGAAAAACTCTGTGGGTCCTAGAATTTATTTTTCATAGTCGTATTGTGTACATTAAATTTGGTTTAGCATACTACAGGAAAAAATCTGTGGGTCCCAGAATTTACTCAGTCGTATTTTGTACATTAAGTTTGATTTAGCATACTACAGGAAAAACTCTGTTAGTCCCAGAATTTACTCAGTCGTATTGCATCATTTTGTGTAAAGCTGTATCCTTGACTTTCAGTAAGAAGTTCCAACTGTATGTAGAAATGCTAAGGTTATTGCATGATAGATGTTACATTAAACAGTATAAATATCCCGTAGAGTGGTATATTGGGGATATGGTTTAACTGATAATGTTTAGTGTCCATTCAACAACTAGGATTCTTTAAGGACAGCCTCAAGGTGTATCAGAGGTGAATACATTATTGACAGATAGTGATAGTACAGACCTAAATCGAATGTATTTACTAGAAATCTGACGTTTGGGGAACGTAGTGTTCGATTAAGCGACGAACACGCGGTGTTGTTTTTTCCCGTTAACATTAATATTTGTGAGTCTGCTATCTACTACTGTAGGTGTTATTCCTTATGTGACTTTTGCACAAGACTTTGAAACCTGTACTACGAATGTGTTGTCTCCTTACAACGTTAATGTTCCGTTATATGAAAGATATTCAGTTTGTAGCGTGGCCTTTCTTTTTCGAGTTGGAAAGTAAACCTACTGGATGAGACACGATTATGATGTTTAAGAGTGATTGAAACTGTAAAAGCTATAGTTAGATGGTCCTTGTGTGGAGTTTTTCATGTGCGTCATAACATCAACAATTGTCGTATGGTGAGGACGTCGACCAGTGACAGACAACTTTTTTGTTTTGACTTTTTCTTGTAACTACCATTATCACTTTCATTAATAATGATTTACAGCAATAAATGGTCGTACAAACAAATAACCCCCTACCTTCAAACACTTTATATCGGTTAATTTCATCACTGACGAAACAGCTGAATCCAGCATTTTAAATTTTTTTATTATTTTTTTCTTTTCTGATTTACACGTGTTATTGTCGTATGTAACGTTTGCACACGACTCTGAAACTTGTACTATGAATGTGTTGCCTACTTACACCGTTAAAGTTCCGTAACATTAAAGATGTTGGGTTTGTAGAGTGGTCTCCCTTTATAAGTCTGATAGCATTTCTACGCAAAGGTTGGTCATCATTTCAAAATCAGAGATGACATTTTTATCCATACCTTATACATAAAGTTCTGTAAATTATCTTTTGTTAGGTACCATGGTAACAAAAACACCAATTTGTGTAACGTCACTTAAAACTGTGTTCAACACCAATTTGTGTAACGTCACTTAAAACTGTGTTCAACACCAATTTGTGTAACGTCACTTAAAACTGTGTTCAACACCAATTTGTGTGACGTCACTTAATACCTTCCATTGGTCTACTTGTGTATTACGAGTTCCATACTGAAGTCTGTGTTATACTATTGTTCTACTTGTTGTGTATTACAAGTTCCATACTGAAGTCTGTGTTATAACATTGTTCTACTTGTGTATTATGTGTTCCATGCTTTAGTTTGTGTTATACTATTTTGTGCAGTACAGGAAAACATTCAAAAACCAACCTTCTCAAACTTCTATATTTTTCAAACTTATTATGACCAAAAAATACATAATATAATAAAACCAAATATCCGGAAAAAGTAAATTATAATTAAATTAAAAAGGATACGGAATGAAACATCCGGGATTAACATGATAAGGGAAATAACTCTTAAGGTACAATTAAACAATTAAACTATTTTGATACATATTTAGCAAATAAACCATCTCATATAGTTTGTATTTAACAGTTGTTTTACTTGTTGTGTATTACGAGTTCTAGGCTTTAGTTCGTATTGAAATACAAAAATAATACACAATACACAAAAAAGTACAAATAACTAAGGAATCATATTTATTGATATTGTCACTCACGGCAAAGTTTATAGGTATGGAACAAGCATATTCTTTAGCGTACAGACAAAATGTATTGACAATATCGACTAGAAGGTGTCGAAGTAGTAGCCACACAAAATACACGGACTGTAAACATACAGACTATAAATCTATAGTATAGCTCGGGGCATCGTGTATTAACATAAAATTACTAGTAATACGTTAGTTCCTTGAGTGATATATCAAACTTGACATTCAAAATTAATATTGTGATATTGAAATACTTTCCATAAACCGCCTTCTTTTGATTTAGATAATGGTAAGCTATAAACCAAATGATTTGCATAAATTATATGTCAATCAATGTAATCCCAATTTGATACAGGAGGGAGTTGCATTTTCCAAACATAATCTCCAATATTAAATCGTCTATAATATCTAGTAAATGTGTCTGTATAGTGCTTAAGAAGATATTCTTACCAAATGACAGTATCAGTAGATTTAACGTTTGATACTAGGTCTAAACTCAAAGGATTGTACAAAGCAGCTGATTTTTTAAAAAAGTTTTCTACCAATGTGGGTAGATATTTCCTTTTTCCGTAGTAAAAAAAAACAAACAAACAAAGGAAAACAACTTTGCAAAGGTCATTTTGGTTTATCTGACGCGAAGGATCACAGCCGAACATGTCGTTATATTACCACAATACTTAGCGTTAGTCAGGGAGAAATAACTATTATGTTGAAAAACACGATAGGCCAACAGAAAAATGCCAACACCTTCCTCACCGAGGCGAAGCAATGTCAAGGTAACATGTCAAGAGACATAGTTGTTTAGAAATAAGAAAAAATTAAATCAGAGAAAATGTTCAGAATAATCGGCAATCGAACCAAATTTGGTTATCTTAAAAATGGTTTCCTATGTCACGTTACATTATTTTTGGACTTCATAAATATTTTGAAATGAGCAATCGTTTTGGAGACTTAAATATTCAAAATGTTCATTAATTATTTTCCTCGAATATCTCAACACTCATTATTTGTTATTTTTGAATATTTTGTCCGTCCTTTCTTTTTATGTCAACAAACCTAAGTATTTCAAACCAAACAAACAAACAAAAAAAAAAGAAAAAAAAAAGAAAAAAAAAAGGTAATTTGATTAATCAAAAACACTTCGTTACGCGTAATCGTCCCTCTGTTGGGATTCATTGTGTTAAATTTAAATCATTCAAATTGCTGCTTTTTATAGCGCTATTCAGTGTCATGTTAAACATATAATCCTTAAACGCTTATTTAAATGAAAATACCGCAACCTACAGATCGTGATGTTGAAATGTTTATATCTACGATATTATGTTGATATAAATATTGATAACATGTATATAAGTTGATATAAGATCTTTTAACGATTAAGTATGGTATGCACTGCATAATGTGATGCAATAAAATTGATTTAATATGGCAATTAATAAGTATTTTTAATTACATATAAATTATTCTGATTGTACTATCCTCTTTCAGGGCGAAATACAGAGAATTATTATAATGCAAGTCTATACGTAAATAACACAGATTCCGTACAAGCGATATTAAATTTTACATTTTAATTGTTATTATGGTCTAAATCACAAACAAACAAGGTTTAAGACTTGTTAATTATTTACCTGCTTCGTAATAAAATAACAATTAACCTTTGACATACAGGAAAACAATTCACGTGTAGAATTCACCAGTAAATATATATCTCTGTTAGTTAGGTTATACGATACGGTTCCTGTGACGGTATGTAACTTATTAGTCTCAAAACAGTCAAAACCAAATAGATGAAGATAAGTAATTTATATGAACATTTTTTCATCTCCGATTTTTGGGAGTGAAACGTTATCAGATTTGAATCGAACGAACCCACAACAGTAATAATAACTGATTATTTAGATCCCATTCACATGTCCAGTAAGCTAACAAGATTCTGGTGTCCTAACATCGTGTGTCCTATATACAAAATTACTCAGGCAAAACGAAATCTAGATGATGCATGATACACAGGATCTGACAGCTAACATGTCTGCTACCTGAGATTTCAACGCTCAAATTAGCGTTGATACAGTGAGTTTCGACGGCGGAATAACTTAATTGTCGGATTGAGGAAACTACAGGTGTGTAACAGACACCTGGACAGGGCAGAAGGATTAACAGCCGGAGTAGAACCTCATCCAGATATGGCTGTTAATGTCTTATCATTGGGATTTCTGTTTCTTTGTTCAGCGTATCTGGTTTCCTCACAGGTAAGTCTCTTTAAGTATTTTTATTTTAAATTAATTATACTTTTAATTATTTGTGTTTATTTATTCACAAGTTATGGTCAACATTAAAATTATTTTTATGAATCGCTTTTATTACAAAAGATACGTCAGGTGGTATTCAACATCTTAAATTTGAATTAATTAAATCCATAAACTTAAAACAAGTGTTTAACATACAAAAGTTTTCCGTTTCTGTCACGTGTAAAAGTATTGGAATTCATAGTACCACTTGTTACTTAATTCATGAATTAGGACATCGTATAATTACATACGTAATGAGATAATGATAATGGATATTTCTAAAGTAGAACATTTTTTTTGGGGGGGGGGATAAAACGTATAAGCTTGTGAAACAGATTTTTTTTCTTCCGTATAAACATTTTTTTTTATCTTTATTTATGATATTTGAAAGAAAATATTTTCTGTCGAATAAAGACAATATTTATTTGTGAATGTGATTCATCTGAACTAAATTCCGAACTTACATAATTATATCCTTTCTGTTTTTACTCGACTGAAATTGAAGTATTTTCAATGTCGCCTAACCAGTACGCGGAAATCCGGCATTAGTTATTGAAATGCATGTCGTAATGAACTACGTTATGATCTATGTGAATGTGCTTTTGTATGACATATGTAGAGAAACTTGTGTGAAATCGTGACATATCAAATCGAACCCGTTTAATAAAATTCCACATTACATCGGCACGAGTGTAAGATTTTTTTTAAACATATGACCCGTACATTTCACTCCTAAAATTAATTAAAATCTCTTGAATTAGTTTCCCTATAAGACAGGCTTTTATCGACACGGGCTTCGTTTTTCACTATCGTTAGCAATAAAGTGACGTCATCAAAACGCGATTTATTATGACGTCACAATTGTCTAATTACACATGTGTGTTATGATATTTATGGCAACAAGTCATTTATGTAACAAACCATATTGCATATGCACCATGCATTATAATGTGCACATTCCGTTCAGCTTTGTTACACTAATTCATGTTGTTATTTCTTTACTGGTTTTCGTATATCTTGCTTGTATTAGAGACGAAACGTACTAGAAAAACCAACGCTTATAAAGTTAACTTAATATGAGATGTATGAATGCATATATTCTTCTACTTTATTCGTGTCTCTGGATGTTCCGTACATCTTCAAGCTTTCATGATTAATAGAACCGGGATATTGAAAGTTGCAATAGATTAAATTCTGCCCTTCCCTTCTTCCTTTGTCGTCTGGTGTTTAGTCTGATATTACTCTTCTAGTCCGTGAATATGCTCAGACGGTGCTAATAACTGGTGTATATATAAATATATATAAATATGCCAGTGCCTTATACAGAATTGTTATGGACATGTCGTTAATGTGTCACAATTCGTATGGTGATTATATATTGGTCAATTCGGTCACAGATCGGCATCAAAGATGGTCGTTATACAGAAGTACTTATTCTGTAGTGAGTACGTGACAGATAAGAATGTGGTTGATGACTTCATGCATTGCCTTTCATTCCCTGTAAATCCTAAGTAATGCTGAAAGATACATGTACTTAAAGGAACATAAGCGTTAATACGGTTCCTGCTGGAAACCCTTTGTCTTCAAGACTTTTATTACTGAACCAATATCTGTATAGTTATGGGTCAAACATTATTTGAAGAGCTAACTTTTAAATGGTTCCAAGATTATTTCCGAAATACCAACATTGTTATGGTAAAAAAATCGGCCACGTCAAGTTTCATGTTTTATCATCTCCAAATGCAATACAGCATATAGGTACAAATACATCGTATAAGTAATGAAATGATCAAAATTCATATGTAACGTACAACATCAACGTCTCGTCCATATCAGAATTTATATGGGAGAAAGTAAGGTTTGAATAATATCTCACCTCGAAGTAAACGAATTTATGGAGACATTTGTTTATGTCGTAACATTCTAAAGTCATTTTTTTTTTAATTCATCATAACTGATTTCGGTTATTCAATATATGATTTTTTTCCAGCACTATTTCCCAGAAGTCAAGTTATTTCCAAGTTTTCAATTTTTGTATAGTTTCAGAATCGAGAAAAATATTTCGAAACAAAAATCATTTCAACATGCCAGGAAAAATAACCAAACTCTTATGAATTGAGACAAAGCAATCATTTTAGAGCTTCCCTATACAAGCAGGCCTATTAATTTCCAATCGAAATGTCATCCAATGGTAAACATTGTGTTATCATCTTGCGCTTAGTCAACCGATTACATATTGATATTTGGTTTCACCATTAATGGATACATGTAACCATTTTATTTTTTACATGTGTCATTTTGTTTCCTTGTCTAGCATCGTAACGTAATCACTTAAAGTAATCTGGTATATAGATAAAACGTTTGAAGGAAGTAGGAACGGGTTAAAAATAACAAAGAATTGACTCGCTCAAGATTTGGTCTAAATTGGTGATCGACATCAATGGAAACAAGTCATATGAATTTTGATTGACAGTTTTGGTTCTCTTTTTGTTGGGCTTGATTGCTTTATTTTTTTAAATTATCAGTATTATATGTCATAGTTTAATGTCCTGTCAACAGCAATATTTAATTGGAGACGGTGTGTGTCATTTCTCAATGTGCAGGTATATTTGAAGTATCCTAGTCAATGTCACATCTTCAGAGCCTTTCAACGGTTTTTGTTCATACCCTTGATCAAATTCTTGTTTGCATATGACTTGAAAATTCACGTCTTGTAAATATTTTCTATTTTTGATATGTTTTATTTATCTATTTATTTATGTTTACGTGAGTCGTTTCTATCGCCAAACAGCCTGTCGGGAAAAAGAACATACCGAGAGAAATATTTTACTTTTACTAGTTAGAAAACATTCACCGCTGCAATATCCTTGTTGAGAGATATATAGTTTACATTAACAATACAAATAGCATTTTTACCTTTATGTCTTCTCAAATTTGCATAGCACCATCAAGCAAGACAGTATTATATTCTATGTTTATCCAGCTGTTGAAATCCATTACACAAAAATGCTAGATATGAAGCATTATTAACATACATGTATCTTGTCAGTTTTCATTCCTGTAATCTTCCTGTAGGCTGAAGTATCTAAAGCATTTCCTTAAAAATACACATTATAATCATTTCTGACACGAATTTCAGTATTTTGCGAAACATTTGTATTAATCAAACAGATTTATCTTGTTCTGGTAGGACGTGCATGTCCCCTATTTACATCTGTAGATACAGAAATAGATCTTAAAGGCATTATTTATACATTAAAGGCACAAGATTTTCATAACTAGCCAGCATACTTTTTTTTTACAACATATGAACGATAAAAATGACACAGAAGTGAATAATCACTTTCAATCACTTAAATAAAGGGATCATGGGTTCTTACTGTTTTCATTAAATCTAGAGATTTTATTACTAATATACATTTGCCTGTATGAATGGGTGGTAACGTATCAACCCTTCACGAACGCGGAAATACAATTTTTATGTTGGCATTTTCTAGCAGACATTTCTTGTATTTGTTTTGTAATCGATTATACACAACGTCGGCAATAAACAACACTAAATATTTATTAATCACTCAAATACAGGTAAAGTTACCTCGTCAAATACAATGCTTATCATCGATGACAGTTGTATGAACTTAATTTATTATTCATAAACGTATCAATATTGTCAGGAAACACATTGTGCAATAATAATTAGTTTATTTATAGGCTTAATGGTTACAATGCCACAAAATGCCACATAAAATGTCATTATGATCTCATTTGCATATACATACAAGTATGTTGGTATATATACACATCTTACTAATTTACAGTTTCCATTAAACAATGTATAAGGCTCTGTATTAAAGGGACATATGAACACTTTGATATAGTCAGCGAATCTTAAAGAAGATTGTTATATACATATAAAGCCATTTGTAAAGAGACGTGTCATATGAAAAGAAATGTGTAAACACAGGATTGCGTAAACACCAACAATTAAAGGAATTACGTGAAAGTAAGTACTCCAAGAAAATCAGGAAAAATGTTATGATTACTAATAATATTATATCGGTATAATATGATAAAAGAAGAAAAAAGCACTATATTACTACAAATCTGCAGAGACAGAACATGCGCCTTTAACGTATTTTGACAGCAATGGTTGATGGGTGTACTCAAGACATATAAGACGACATAACAAATCCCTAATTGAATATGGATAGTGAATGACACATGAAGGTCGCAGAACTCAGCCGTATAATATAGGTTATTAATCATATACGTATTTATGTTAATTACCGACAATACGCATTTTGACATGATGAAAAAAAAAAAAACCAGAAAATAACAAACAAAGAGTCTGTTAGAAATTCATCATTTAATTTCAATTATTTAATAAAAATCAAATTATTAACATAAATGCAGAGGAAAACAACGGACAGAATACCGATATGTTTACCGAGTATAAATTAAAATTAAAATTTAATTAATATACTGTAATATATTAATAAAATTAGATAAATACAAGACCATTGAGAAAAAAACCATAATTCTATGTCATTGGCAAAACTAACCAAAAAATACAAGCATGTTAACAATATATTAATTCAAACAAGGGAAAATAAACTCCGGTGTTCCGGAAGGGAAGGCATTTTCTGCTCTGTCGGCGACATCCAAAATGTAGACTCACCTTAATTTTAGTTGTTAAATGTTAACATTAAGATGTAACATTGGGGATACGCGAATGAAAAACAGTAAGAATTTCACTCTAATACATTTAGAGTATAAATTTTTTGGATTCTACAACTGTTCCCGGTCACCATTACCGTAACATGTAATATATAGACAATCAGACATCACATGCAGTGATACCGCAACCTGCAACTAATATTTTTGCTTGTAGACATACAAGTGAATAGCGTCTTTAATACAAACTTAGAGTCAGCCACAGTAGAATAAAAAAGAGGCTTAAACTATATCATACACCTGCCTGCCTCGTTCTTCTAGGACTCGTCAGTGATTCGAAGGGCCTAAATTTATTGAAGCGACCGAGGAAACTCAAAAGTGATCGAAAGAAAAATAAAACTCTAGATAGGGAGGTGGACTAATAATTAAATAACTTTCTTAGTTTTCATAAACTTTGAGAACACCTTTAAGAACATGTGTATAGTCTGAGTCATGTCACAATTCGAAAGGAGGAAAACATGGAATGTAGGTAGTAGGAACAGCCTACAGTATACACTAATACATAGGTAACTAGTGTTGTTATGTCAATACCTACAGTTGACACTAATACATAGACAGCTAGTGTTGTTATGTCAATACCTACAGTTGACACTAATACATAGACAGCTAGTGTTGTTAAGTCAATACCTACAGTTGACCCTTAAACATTGACAATTAGTGTTGTTAAGTCAGCACCTACAGTTGACACTAATACATAGATAACTAGTGTTGTTAAGTCAATACCTACAGTTGACACTAATACATAGGTAACTAGTGTTGTTACGTCAATACCTACAGTTGACACTAATACATAGACAGCTAGTGTTGTTAAGTCAGTACCTACAGTTGACACTTAAACATTGACAATTAGTGTTGTTACGTCAATACCTACAATTGACACTAATACATAGACAGCTAGTGTTGTTAAGTCAGTACCTACAGTTGACACTAATACATAGGTAACTAGTGTTGTTACGTCAATACCTACAGTTGACACTAATACATAGACAGCTCGTGTTGTTAAGTCAATACCTACAGTAGACACTTAAACATTGACAATTAGTGTTGTTACGTCAATACCTACAGTAGACACTTATACATAGACAATTAGTGTTGTTACGTCAATACCTACAGTTGAAACTAATACATAGACACTTAGTGATGTTAGATCAACCCTTGACAACCAGTATTTTGAAGCAACCCTGCAGAATCCGCTTGGTTAGCACAACACTAAGCAATAAGTTTTGTTGCTATCACCCTAGATTACAAGTGTAGCAAGTTCAACCCCTGACAACTGTTGATTTAGATACAACCCTAGACATACTTATCACCCTAGACAACCAGTTTTGTCGGTGTCACTCTATGCAACCCATGTTGATATCACCGCAGACAACCGCTGCTGTAGTTTCACCCCTGACAACAAATGTTTCAAGTACAACCCTTGACAACAAATGTTGTTAATACTATTAAGTGCCATATAATGATTGGCGTCAAGAGGGCCTTTCAGAGTCGAAAGAGAAAGCGATCAAGACCTTTAGTGTAATACACAAAGTATACTCCAAATTCTTGAGGGAGGGACACTCCTGTCTCATTTAACAAGACACAGTGAGATATAGCAGACACCTTCTTTACCTATCACCTGTACGGGTCTTTCCAGCAGACAACCCCATTTTACTTGTATATATCGTATAGCGGGCTCTCTTTGCCATTCTTTAATACATTTTTACCAGTGAAATGTATGAGTGTATCATTTTGATAAAATATTATATCATAGTTGCGTAGTTTTGACCAACCAGAGCAATGCGTTTTAGTCATTGCTTTAAAATACGCCTATTGTCCTGTTCGGTTGAAAATGAGTTAAAAGTTGGTTTTCTATCAACTTATTCGCCCTTGATTTTTTTATCTTCTCAATCTTAGCGAGGAAAACGGTTTTGTAAGTAATTTTTAGCAGATAACAGCTTAAAGTGGTAGAATATAACATAAACCAGCATACTCAAAATGGCGTCGTCTTGTTGTCAAGCGTAACTTCAAGCTATCTAACGTTAAAGACCGATCTAATATTCTCCATTTTTAAACATCCGCTTTATGTTTAATGATTGGAATAGGTTTTAATTTGTTTTCCTTTTAAAGATACAATAATGATATATCAATTTTTTTACCCTAACTTCATATGTATTGTACTTGACTCAAATTCAATAAAAGTATGGCAAAATATAAACTAAAATAAAAATTTACACTGAGACTCCTGAAAAAAATATAGGGGTAATAAGACCAGGTGTTCCGGAAGAGGAAGCGTTTTCTGCTTCATTGACGACACTCGCCATGCAAATCGTTGGAAAGTACATTTCATGTAAGCAGTGTCAATCATCTGACAAGAAGAGCCGACACTCTGCCTCTGCCGATAATTTATGCTGCCTTCCTGATGTTACATGTTTCTTTCGTTCTCACTCTTGTTTTCCTGTCAATATAGGTAACTTTTCTCCTATCTCAACATATTGTTGTCTATACTTTTACTGCATATTCTCCTGAGTTACACTTTAGTTCAATCGACTTTCTTGTTTAATTATTAGAAATTGTAATGATAATTTGATGGGGAACCCATCTGGTGACTATCTTATTTCATTAGGGGCTATGTTTATCAAAACGCAAATGACAAAAATCTTAATAATATTTTTAACATTACTTTTTTGATAACGTTTTTATTTATTGCCTTTACTTACAAAGCCCAACAAGAAAGGATATCAAAGACACAATATACTTGTTTTTTATCTTATCACCTACCGGATTTTTCCTACAATGAAACCAGCAGGGATATCTTTCCACCAAGATGTATAATAATTGTAACATTCGTATTGTAAATGGTTGCCATTTAATATCAAGACCACGTGTTCCGGAAGTCTAACCGTCTTTGTAATATCAATTGTTGTCATTTAATATCCATTCCCAAACTTATGTTTTCTACCCGGCGGACTTGGTTCGAAATCCAAGGACTTGATCTCGAAAAAGATATTTTTATGCAAAATGCCGACTACTGCTTGAAAATCTCACCACCTTACCTAATTTCGAAAGGTGCAGGTTGATGAAAATTGTAACAAAGACATACAAGTAAATCTCACCTTTCATAAAATTATATATAGTTGAGCCAGATACCAAAATAATTGAACGTCTGCTGTGAACATGGTCAAATCTATATTGTAGTCGATCCTACTTGTCGGTGAAGGAAGTAACCCTTAATATAGACATGCTATTCAATTAACACTGTATGTCAAACTACGATAACTAGACCTTGCAGGTGTTTGTAACGTATTACTATATATGGTTTAGATGAATGACACCTGCTGGCCAACATCAAGTTCCAATGCCGTCACGATGATCTTATCCAAATAATCTATTTTCATCTTCGATGTGAAATTAAATGTTACGTCTGATATTCAAAATTATGCATGATGTTAACACTGAGAACGTACTTTAACTGGCTTAGGTCAAGACTTGAAGTTAGGTCAGATGTCGTCGACGGAGCAGAATTCGGTTAGACTTCCGGAGCACTTGGTCTTGATCGTCTTCTACTTTTATCAGGTGCCTACGTATAAATGTTCCTATAGTTCATAGTTTGCCATGATTTGATAGAATTTGAGTTTCAATTGAATTACTGTAAACATGCCGTTAGTTCTAACCATGTTTTTTTTAAAAAATATATCTAGATTGGACAAAGGAAAAAATAGATAAATAAACATCAGTATGTACACGTTTTTAAAATGTGATAATCGCTGTTAGATCTCAGTAACCAGTTAATCACGTTCAATCTGTTGTAATTAGCGAGTAACCTTGTTTAAAAAAAGTGAATTGGCAATGTTTACGTAAAAGCTTTTGTCAAAACTATAGCTAAATCTAATTTGTGATGGATACCTCTCATCGATAATGACCTGTACTAGAAGAAAATATTTCGATAATGCCAGTTTTTTTATCTCTTAAAATGTAATATTAAAAATAATGATACATAGCTATTCAATAAAAACGTATTCAAACAGTGATGGCTGAATCCTGGTATTGGGTGTGACGCAATAAGATATATGGTCGTTGATACATGATAAAATGAGGTGAGATGTTCAAACTAATGAATTTCTTACAAAAACAGTAAACGTGGCGAAGGTTGTGTTTTATGGTCTAAACCAGACAACAATGAGTGTAATGCTGTTAATATTTAATGCCGTCGAAAGATCGATTGAAATTAAATTGATAAATGATTGATTGATGGAAATTTATTGTCTGTAATTGACTAATTAGTTATATTCTAGAGGTGTTTAAACTGTCATCATTCATAACCGTGATAAATGACATAAATAATCTCGTAAATTATGGTTTTCTAGTGTTGAAATTGAGTCGTTACTGACATCGAGGTATAGCCTTTGTGCTTGTGATGGTCCAAAATGTACGGTCCTTTTATTGTGTAAGCGCTCAGGTACGGCCGTCATGTTTTGTATGTGCGCAAGTGGCCTGCTATTTAATGTACACCAATTATATTTCTTATACGAGTGAACAAACATTTATTGCATGGTAGTTGTATAGACTAGTGCATATATATCAGTGCAAGTCCCCTAGTATGTAATGCACGGCCGATCTAAATTGATGGTAAGTGTCGTAATATACGCCCTTTCACTATTTGTGTAGGTGAGTGTAGGAGTTTTTATAGCACTGTTGTTGAATGTTATATTTGTAAATTATCTGATATCTACTATACACCATTGTATGTGTGAGCGCCCCTATAATTAATACACACCATTGTATGTGTGAGTGCCCCTATAATTAATATACACCATTGTATGTTTGAGTGCCCCTATAATTAATACACACCATTGTATGTGTGAGTGCCCCTATAATTAATATACACCATTGTATGTGTGAGTGCCCCTATAATTAATATACACCATTGTATGTGTGAGTGCCCCTATAATTAATATACACCTATAATTAATACACCATTGTATGTGTGTATGTGTGAGTGCCCCTATAATTAATATACACCATTGTATGTGTGAGTGCCCCTATAATTAATATACACCATTGTATGTGTGAGTGCCCCTATAATTAATATACACCATTGTATGTGTGAGTGCCCCTATAATTAATACACACCATTGTATGTGTGAGTGCCCCTATAATTAATATACACCATTGTATGTGTGAGTGCCCCTATAATTAATACACACCATTGTATGTGTGAGTGCCCCTATAATTAATATGCACCATCGTATGTGTGAGTGCCCCTATAATTAATGTACACCATTCTTTTTATGAATGCCCTAATAATTAATGTTTGACCATTCTATTAGTGAGCGCCCTTATAATTAATGTTTGACCATTCTTTTTGTGAGTGCTAATATAATTAATGAACGATCATTTTTCTTGTGAATGCCCTTCTTATTAATTTACGATCATTCTAGAGCACAAATGAACATCCGTGGTATTTGCTGTTGAGTTCCAAACCAAGCCGTTCTGTTATTTGAAGACTGAATATTTGTTTCACGGCTGCTTTGGGTATAATCTTCATAATGTTTTATTATTGAAAACGATTGAATATCTGTTGTAAAATTCTTTGATTTGGTTAAACTAAACCCTTTGGACAAAATATAGCGAACTATTAATTCAATTATTATTTCAAAATATTTCTAAAAATGACATGTATTTGAGATCATATAAATATGATCATATACGCTGTGTAGATCTGTCTTACTCCCTCTGATGTATAGTGTTTTGTTTCCTACATGTTTCACACATTAGTACATGCAATTTCTTGGTTTTCTTTTTCAAAACATATACATGTGTATATCATATACATCTGAAACGGAATACGTGAGCAAAATCAGTGACCTAGCTGGTGTATTATTCAGTCAATTAGCAACAGTAAGGGTATAAAAGGTTAGGAGTTCATCAGTATTTACTTTCCTGAATTAATTATCATCTCATTCTTGACATTTACTGTGCGGTTATCAGCAATGGCGTCTACTGCTGTGAATGGTTGTATAATGATGGCTTAAAATCTTTTCTATGTACAGTTGAAAATATAGTTATTTACGTCTAATGTGTAGAAAGCACTCGTCCCCCGTCCGACTCTCAGATCTAAAACACATCTTTACTCTCTGGTGCCCATACACAATCCTCCCTTCTCAGAACACACTTTACGTATCATCTTTCACCTAAACGACCACATACCACAATCTGTTCTCACAACACTGCTTAATTTTAATACCGGTAATCACTTTCTCTAATGCTCCTATTAATTAACTTGCAACCACAATTGAAACAAGTTACATCTCAATAATCACACTACTAATATTCAAACAATCAACATTCGTCTCGCATCACTGGACACTCTCCCTCATTTACACAGCTGACATCTCTTGACACTATTCTCTTAATTTGCCAATTAGCTTGAATCATATGACACTCCACCTTTCTGTCGACCTTAAATGTTTCTCCTCCTACCCCTAAAGATAACATTTTTTCACACTGCCACCTGTAGAATCGTTTCTTTTCAGCCGAATCTTCAACAAAGTTGACACTGTATGAAACCAGGAACAGATCTGCTGCCCCGTTTGTTATACTTAGACATAGTTACTTTTCGTCTCATTCCCATTTTTTCCCACTCCTGACAGCCGTCCACATATCACCCTAGCCAATGTTAGGACACAAGACCTTGTAAAAACACTTTCATGGTTGTCCATTTCTTCAGATTTTGTGTATACTTCTTACGCTTAAACCACAGGACAGGCTCAGACAGGTACAATAACAGGTAACAGATCGTGGTCGACATATTGAGTTCAGTTATGGTCGGTTTGAAACGGATTAATAGATTTGAAATTGTCTTCATAAAACACTTCTCTTTGTTTAATAAGATTAGTGCCGATTGAGAACTTGAAATCTGGTATAATCACATAACATGGTATCTTACTAGTATTAATTTAAGATAGCACTTGATTATACTTACACCACAATAAACACATCCAACACATATGTCACCACATAACTTTTACTATCAAGGTCAGTACAGATAGATACACGTATGAAGTGCTGATATAGATTCCGCAATAAACAGAAGTAATAAAATAATGATAAGATAAACAAATAAAAAGCATACATCATCATGTTTTTAATTATGATCGATTGTATTGCTGGAACTATCTTGACAATGTGGTTTAAGTAGAGTTCCGGTGATTCCGAGTAGATGTGTACAACACGAAGGCCCCATACCTCTCCATTACATTTGTCCAGCTTTCAGTTATCTTGCGACTCCAGAACAGCACAGATATTTCTACCCGTCGATGCGTCTGTCTGACATTGTATTATAATAACATATCTTCACCACTTGAATTTATAAAAGAATCTCTCATGTTTGTTTCAAAATGTACAACCATGACCTTACCTCAGACCGTTTATTTTTAACGTTTCGAATCCGTTTCGCAATTTCTATGTAGAATCTGACATATATACGCTACTAAAACGAAACGAGCAGAACGCTGTACTGATTGTTTTGTATAATGACTTTATAGTTCTATATTCTCGGTGATAATCATGATCCTTGACTGCTAAATGGCCCAAGTTTATAATACCGATATACGTGTTTATACCTCTGCTGAGCGACCATCGTGTGTTTCTATCCTAATTTAAAATACTTATTACATTGGCTAAGTTTACGAAACTCCCTACTCTTATACCTGAGCTAGGTCTTTTGATTAACAAACAAACCCCAAAATGCCAAGGTGAATATAAACTATAAAACCAGATATAGGTAGCGCATTATAAAAACAAAACGGAGATTAACGGGATCTGGTAAGAGTGACGTCACAGAAGGGTTGATCAACGTTAAACTTGCGTGGCTGTTAGGCTGATACAATTACACAGAAACGACTACATTTATCAATTTACGTAACAAGTTATATTCGGACAAAGCGTTTCGTCTGGTCTGCCGTGGTCACATCCACAGTAAATGCATGTGCGACACATGCCTATCTTTTGTAAGCCGTAAATTCATTTTTGTGTTCTGTCATATTAATAACTTGAAACATACAGTACAACAATTCACAATGCATCATCCGATAATAAATCGGTATTGTGTCTATCATTTGTAAGACGAAGATGTTTCTGTCATATTCAGGACTTAAATAATAGAGTGCTATCCTTCACAGTGCATCCTCCCAATGTTTGGAATAGAAATTGGTGTTAAAAGGATGCATCAAATAAGTAAATTATATGCATACTTGAGAACGGCATTCATTTCTGAACTGACATATTCTATAACCTCGAGCTGTTCCCGCCTATTAACATAATTTTATCTACTTCTGTTTCCATCCCAACCATTTTTTTATCAACTGAAAAAAAAGACGGTGAAGCTTAATTTCAGTATAAAGCAACAGTTATGAGTTTTATTTTATTAAATACAGATACAGCGAAGTAGTAGAGCATAAATCCGTCCACTATTAATGAAAATTTATCATTGTATAGAAGTGAAAACACACAAGGAAATGGAGCATCAATTGTCTCCTTAAGATGCTTTCATAAAATCACAAATTCAAATGTTTTGTGATCATGGTTATCAAGAGAACGTGGTGTGATTGGTTGAAAACTGGGACATCTCCGCTCCAGAAAAATCAAAGTTCGCGACAGATGGACAGATAATTGTTCACAGTTCTCTCCGTACAAAATTGATGGGGCGATAATAAAAATTCCTCTATCATGTCTCTGTCTCATTTCAGCGACACACCGTAAAAACGTGGCAGACTTTCTGCTATTGCTGTCACAGGTGTCACTTGTAAGAAGACGTCTGCACATTAAATTTACTTTTTCCTCCAGCTTCGCTAATTTGTGAATACAATTTGAATAAGTGTTTGCTAGTTTTATTCATTAATTTAAATAAAAGCAAAATGAAAATAAACGATTAAAAGAACACCAATATATAGTTGCACCAAGATGACCGAAAGCATGTCTATCCTTATTTATTAAGGTCGTATTTCTACTCCATTGCAAAGTATATTGCGGGAAAGTTACAATTAATTAGAAATTGATATTTCATGCATAAACATATACATTAATAGTATATTGCGACTCTGTTAACTCACATCCTCATCAATATAATTGTGTAAGTCACTTTGTGATGATGCGGAACTTAAACAAATTTTACAGTGTCATCACACTGCAGTTTACTACCAAAGGTCCCTTGCAGGACGCTCCTCCCGGTCACATTATGACAATGAGCAAACCAGTCGTTAGTCGTCAACTCATGTATCGACCAGGGGTTTGAAACTAAAGTCTTTCTCACAAGGGGCACGTTCGACCAATGGCCAAGATTAAGGCAGGGTCAAGGGAAACATTGTCAAGAAAGATTTTTATAAAAAGAGAAACTGTAAGGATCCTACGTTTGATCGCCTCTTTAAATGAGTCTATTGGAAAAGTGTATATACTTCTTACTCTTAAACTGCAGGACAGGCTCAGACTGGTAGAATGTAAGGTAACAGATCGTGGTTAACATATTGAGTTAAGTTATGGTAGGTTTGAAACGGATTAATGGATTTGAAATTGTCTTCATAAAACACTTCTCTTTGTTTAATAAGATTAGTGCCGATTGAGAACTTGAAATCTGGTATAATCACATAATATGTGATAATACTATTATTAATTCTCTTGATATTTTTTATATTCAAAATGACAAATACATGTAGTAAAAAAAATCGTAATATTCTTTCCATGGCAATTTTAAACAGATAAGTCGTTCCATAACAATGACACTACACGTACGTAAACAGCTTACCAATACTTGGTCAAGGTCAGGGCCAAAGTTTGATGTCAGGCAAAAAATAAGGCGGCATCCCTGACAACACAAACGAAGGAAACACCCTTAGACTGTTTTGCGTGCCATCGATCAACATGAACAATAACAGTAACGTTTTCGAGGCGACACAGTAACATAGGACCCAAATAGGTCATTTTATGCTAACAACTGGCTAATTCTTGTATTTAATCCTTGTGTGATTGCAGGTAATCTGCACAAAAATTGTGCTAATGATTTAAACTGATGAGAAATGTTTTAATTACATGTAAATATTGTATTTTGATCTTCATAAACGTTATATATATATCTGCAGTTACTCTTCAGATATTTTTTTTCACAATTTTACGGACTTGGTTTGTCGACAATGAAAGTTATTCAGTTATTGTTGTTATCGATTGCATCATGCCACGAAATATAAGCTTTTACGGTTATGCACCACTTATATATTCATGGGCAGTAACTTGCACAATAGTATTTCCCATTATTTCCGAGTTATTGCTTCCCAGCAACGCAATGACGGAAGTTTACAAAGATTGTACAAAAGACAAACAAGACCATAACACTTTTTAATGATTTTGAGTTAGATACATTAAAACCAAGCAATACACTGCATCATACACCTGTTTCGTCCTTCTATGGCTCGTTAGTGATGCTAAGGACATTGATTTGAAAGGAGGCCACTAAGCAAAATCCAAAGTGATGAAAAGAAATATCAAATCTAAACGGGGAGGTGCAGCTGCCCAACAATTAGATAAATTTCTTTATTTTCACACATCAGGTAATATTAGAATAGCGTCAAGTACATGTGTATTTTCGGAACCGTGTCACTATTCGAGTGAAAATCTACTTATAATGATAATGAACGATACATGCACATACTTTTACGATGGATAAACAATAGTTCATTCGTTCAAACCCTACATAAATATTTCAATATCTTATTTGGACATCTATTTCACAAAGTTTTTGTGTCTTAATAGTCTTGAAGATGAAGTTTTTTGTCTACATAAAGTGTAAAGTATTTACGTGAAATATTTTTTTCAATGAGTTTTTTTCTATGAGTACATAGAGAAATCATAAACAGACCACCTGCCATGTAGATAGACCTAGCAACATAAACATACATACTCACCGTTAGGTTCGGACAGTCAGCCACATTGACATTTGACCATGAGACAAGTGGTCAGATGCATAGACAACATCTAGTTGAACTACGAAAAAAACAGCTATTGAATGTGATTGTATGTCATTATGTATAATATGATATTTTTGTTTTGAAAATAGAAAATAAAATAAAAAAAAAACAAAAAAAAACAAAAAAAACCAAAAAAAAAACCCCCAACAAATAAACAAAACAAAACAAAACACAGCTGTCAGCGATATATAAAAACGAAATCTATTTGAAATTTCGACTGATGCACCTCCTTATCTAAATTTTGACTCATTTTGACATTTAGGCCCTTAGCATCACTGTCGAATTCACGAATGATTAAACAGCTGTGCCTTTTTGTATGGAACAGTTTCATTCAATTGGATGATATGGAGTTATTAATTTGCGTTTTTGAATGATCTTCGGAATCGCTGAGGGTAGACTCTTCTAGTAGCCTTTCAGTCCCTGAAATATACCGAAACCTGCATATAACATTTAAATCCATTCGAAAAGAGACACTCTTTAGAATATGCAAATGTTTTTGACGGTCTTCTGAAATTAACAAACATGTACAAATAATGATTTTCGTAGAAATATGGGGCTACTGCACCTCCCCAACATTAACATGTTTACATATATTTCGATCAATTTTGATTTACCTCAATTTAATCCTATATTTCAAACTCAGACCCTTGGCATCACTGACAAGTTATAAAGGACGAAACATATGTATGATGCAGTTTAGTTCATTATTTGGCTCTACCGTATGTATATTGAAAGATGTTATGCCATTGTATGTCTTTTGTACAATCATCTGTCCTTTAAACCTTACTCAGATGATATCGGAATGTTGAAACACCGCTGTGAAATCGTTTTAAACTCCGTAAGAAAATTGTTTGTGAAGGCATGTGAAACGTTCACAGTTTGCACGTGTAAATTAACTCCTTATTGGTTTATGTTTATTGATTAACGTCTCTAATGGATTATCAAATATTGTCATATATAGATACAGTCAACTGTTTTGGTCCATTTGTCCTCAAAGACGCAACTTAAATTTGTAAACACTCTTTGTAATATGTTGATGAGGTATCCATATTATAAAGGTCGAATGGTAACTATTTGTATATGGAAAAAGCATGCAAATGAGAGTGATAATTTTAGAGTATTTGTACAAAGTACGTCGAGTACCATTCTTCAACAAAAAAATCAGATATACAAACATATTTATTTTCAAAAATAAGTCAAAACATAAGTACCAAATTTTAATTTTGGTTTTAAGTTTGGCATTAACCACAACAAAAGAACAAATGGTTGCAAGGGAGCGATGTCAAAAAAAAAAAAAAAAAAAAAACCATTTAGTGTGACATCGAAAATCGTTCGCCTGTTTATTTCAGATCCCGAATCCACTTTTATTTGTGTATTCAATAATTTTTTTTGAATTACTGAATTGCATATGTAACATACACATTTTAGTATTATTTCAACCTTTATAGTTCTCACGTGAAATGAAAAAAAAAAAAACAAACACCGTAAATACATCGTATACAGAATAAATGTTTTATACAAACGAAATTATAACAGAATCCATTTAAAGTTAACACAGCTTACCTTTCACGCCCTTCACATGCATTCAACAAAAATTGTTTTGCAGCTCACAATTCATATTTAGCTTGTGTAACCTTAAAACCATAGTTATTTTCATTATAACGTTACATAGTTTATGTGGCGTTGTACCTCTGTACGATATATAGCCGACAAGTTATAACTACATCCCTCCTAGTTATATCACGCATATTAAATAGAAAGTATTAAATTTTGAAACATCAGGTAAAAATAGATTCATTTAATGTTTTAATATACTAATTAAAATGTACAAAAAAATTATCAATTTGCGCTTGTCAGAAAACGAAAACACTAACTTCCATGATAATGTTGTATCGTGTATTTGTTCTGAACACAGTTCATTAGTTATATCCATTACATATATCAACATTTACATAAACATTAATGTGCCTTACTAAGGGTAACAGATTAGTTTTAATTTTAGTACATGAACTTTACGCTTCGATGTTTTTGATGAATAATTACACGCATATTAACCACTGCAATTGACATCATGACCTGGTTTCAAAATAAAGTAAACTAATTTCATTATGAAAGTCTCTTTTAGATTTCATAGTCTTAATTTAATTCATCAAATAGTCAAAAGTCAGACGCATAAAAAACATGGTGCGGCGAATAAACAGTCTTCAGGAGGCATTGCTTTTAAAGTTTCATTTGCTGAAATTTATAAACTTATAAACAAGAAGAACATATCAACAAGTCAACATAAACATTGTTCAAATTCAAATTCAATAAAACAAAGACTAAAATAAGAACAAAAGAAATATCTACACAGAGACTCCTCAGAAAGTACAAGGAGAATAAAACCAGGTGTTTCGGAAGAGTAAGTGCCTTCTTCGTCATCGACGACACTCTCTATGTAAATTTTAATCAATCCAACAAAGTGGCGTCATGTTGATACATGAGAACAACGTATATACCAACGGAACCAACAAGCAAACTCACGAGCATCAAACATGTCGAGCTCCTTATTGAAAGAAATAAAATATTTCTCAATGAGATCAATATCACGACCGTAAAATTCATCAAACTGCACCTTTTGCAACCTTGCGTTACAAGATTGTTCCTCAGTTGACGACTTCTTGCACGGAAATCGTGATAGCAATATATTGTTACTTGTTATGTCATAACGTAAACATTTCCATTTTATTGTGATAGGAAACATGTACTATGTTTTAGATAAATAAATTATCAGATAATCTCTAAAGCACGGTCTTAAGTGCTTAGGTATAACATTAAACAAAGGAAGGACGGTGATAGAATATGTCTTCTGTCTCTCACAGCATGTTGTAAGGGATGACTAATTGTGGTCACGCCTTGCAAGACAGGATTGGTTTCTCTCGTAGCTTCTGTTACGGGATCATCAAAGAGAATAGGGCCTGCTACATTCCATTGCAGGTTCATCCGAGGCGAATAAGCGCGCCCCTCGCGCAGAATCGGCACGGATAGTGACGATATCAAACTAGGTTTGCTGCCACAATTGCAATACTTTGGGTTAAGATATTTCCCATATTTCCAATCTTGCAATTTCCCTCTGTTGTATTTTCCAATCTTGGTAACTGGCCTTATATGACGCCATGATGGCTGTGACGCAGACGTTAAACCCAGTAAAAATAAAACAACACAGAACGCACCTGATCTTATATGGAGTGAACATCGGAAAAGGTTTATTTGATATCCAAAATTGGAATTTGGTATTAGACCCACGATACATTATCGAATCAGGCCAACATATTCAGAAGTAACTCTTTGCCATATGTATATTGCTTATAAAAGTAAGTATTTATGATAATATCAGAAAACCAGGAATGTGACCGGATTTGTGATTTCACAGTGGATGTGAAAATAATTGAAATGACCTTGATAACCATGTTTTTCCCACGTGTAACTGTTGTTTCTGGTGCGGCTTATTCTCGTCAGTATTAACTGATAGATTTGTTCAATAACAAAAATAAGCCACCATTGATAACAAGTATACATAAACAAGACATAGAAAACAATGTAAAAACAAATTGTGAACTTTGAAGTTTTGTTTTCTCGGCTTTATATTTATAAAGACACGTTTGATCTACATAAAATATCTTGCTGATAAAAATCAATTCTAAATTCATGCATGGAAATTACTCTCACAGAAAGATAAAGATCATATTAAAATGGCGTACAGTAAATCAAACACCTTGTACAAATAGTACAAATAAATAGTTCTAACAATAATAACGTGATAGATAGAACCCTGCATACTTCAGCTGCATGAACGCATGAGATGAAAAAAACTTGACATCTCCATGTTTCTTATTTTGTTTGTTTTTTTTAATTTTTGTTTTGTTTGTCATAACACCTATTTCCTTGCTATTAGCTGGACGTCTTGTGTGCTCGTAAGTTAGCCTGTTGGTTCCGTTGTTGTATACCTTTTTCTAATTTGAGAACATTACATTGCTTAATTTGATTGACTAAAATTAATATGGCGTTTGCCGTCACAGAACCAGAAGACGCTTACTCATCCAGAACCCTTTTTATCAATGTATTTTTACCTGAGTCTCCGTGTAGATCTTTCAGATGTTTTATTTGCTGTGAGTTTGGATTATGATTATGTTCTCGCTTGGGTATATATCCTTGTTGTTTTTATTGACATATTTGGAAACAAATGTTTTATGTCAGCCCAAATCTTTGCGTCCAATTCCCCCGCATTGACATATGAAGTCGTTAAAATGCTTTCTGCTTGAATAGAGCTTACAAGGACTAGGTAGACAGTTATTAATTTGAGACATTTCGAATGTTCTAATATTGTACTCAGTAGCCAGGTCAACTAAGTACATCGTCACTGAAGAACAATGACTGTTGTGAGAATGAAAAACTCCAGACAAATGTGACCTAAATGTTATTTCGTTTCTTCTTTTTCAATACTGAAGTCGTATGGTTTGTTTTAAAACACACATGACAAAAATGTTTGGTATTTTGTTGAACCCAACTTCACACTATCTAATGACAACAATGTTGTGGTGTTAGTTAGGCAAGCATTGAATTGCTTTCAATTGGCATACATTGACTCATGAATGTCAGTTGAACAAAGTCAAATTCATCCTGAAGCGCATTAATTCTTATGTTTGCATACCTTGTATTTACTTTTTTTGTTCCAGTTGACAGTTATGGTATGATAACCAACAATCTCTTTACAAAAAATATATAATACAATGTTAGAAAATTGTTAATAGCATTATAGTGGAAATAATTAACGATTCACCGCCCGCATCTTTGAAGAAGTTGTCCTGAAAAAAGAAGATAATATTAATAGAACTACAGTTGACAATTGCACTTGACAGATCAGCGAACGACTGAAAAAAACATAAGTCAGAGTAACATTAACTAAATTGGTGAAATAGTATCCATATACATATATATCTTGTTGTGATTTTCCTTCTCAGATCACATGCACAGAGTTTTACTGTTTTGCTTTGAACAAACTACTAAAGGAAAGTTTCCATATCTGAACACTTTCAGGAATACAACCATACCACTGTCTTGACTGCGCCCAAATTTGGACATTTTAAATTCTATTTTATTTAATACGGGAACTGGAAGGGATCAATCATGGGCGACCAAGTAGCTCCATTGGCAGATCTTTTGTCTCAACTTAGGAGGGTCCCAGGTTTATTGAAGTATACATATACAAAAGGTGGCAAAGCCATTACCATGTTTTAATTGTCAGACAGGGAGAAGTTTGATTGAGAGTGTACTTCACGCAATCACGGAAATTATAACTTTCAATAAGTTGTTCACTATGGTTTTCATGATAATTTGGTTTCCATTGGGATTTGTACCCATTTTTACTTTGAAGGTAATAAACAAATTTTTACTTTGAAAGTAATAACAAATTTATTTCTGCCTATAGTAATGATTTCTTATATATCAACGTATTTCTGAAATTATTAATTTCGCATGTTTATTTTTCCAAAAGTTACAAAAACATTAAAATGAGAGAGTATTTTGTACCTTGTAAATGTTCCAATTTAACCTTGGTAGAGCAAAATATACCATATCAATACCAAATATCATAAACGCTCGTTGTGTAATTTTGTAATCCGTGGAAAGTGTGAGGAGAATGAAACGTCAATCATAATTCTATTACATTTAGGCTATGACATTACTGTATATTATAATGAGTAATTTTGGCATAATTGAATAATTGAAGTCCTTGAAACATAACAACATTTTTCTTTATATCCTCTGTCACTTTGATTACCGCCGTCATGATTTAATCGTCTTTATTATGTTCATAAACTCCGCCTATTTTCGGTAATTTGATTATGTTTGATAACGCATATAAATCACTCAGTGACGTGTCAGCTGTCATACAGGGACGGTAGGCGAAAAAGCAAGCTTTCCCCCACACCCTTTAAAGTACGAATTGTTCAATCAATACTTGTAATGAAATCACTACGGTACAATTTTGAACTAAAAGTTATGAGAGAATTTTATGGGGGTATTTTTGTAATTGTCTTTAGTAAATGGATACTTTAGCGGTACAAGTATTATTACAGCATCTGCGTCAGGGGAAATATTTAAACATGTAAAACGGAGTTTATCACGTCAATCTTTTATGACTGTATCTATCTGCTCAAACTGTGTGATGTATGTATGTATGGTATGTATGTATGTATGTATGTATGGTATGTATGTATGTATGTATGTATGTATGTATGTATGTATGTATGTATGTATGTATGTATGTATGTATGTATGTATGTATGTATGTATGTATGTATGTATGTATGTATGTGTGCATGTTTGTGTGCATGTATGTGTGTATGTATGTGTGTATGTATGTATGTATGTATGTATGTATGTATGTATGTATGTATGTATGTATGTGTGCATGTTTGTGTGTATGTATGCATGTATGCATGTATGTATGTATGTATGTATGTATGTATGTATGTATGTATGTATGTATGTATGTATGTATGGTATGTATGTATGGTATGTATGTATGTATGTATGTATGTATGTATGTATGTATGTATGTATGTATGTATGTATGTATGTATGTATGTATGTATGTATGCATGTTTGTGTATTGGTGTGTTTGTGTGTGTGATAAAAATATTATAGATTAATGTCTAGCATCAGAAAAAGTCATTATCTCATTATCTAGATGGAAAGAGGCACTAGCACAAACATTCAATAAATTGCATAATTTTCATATATCTGATCATTTTGGAATAACTTAAAGTACATCCAGAACCGTGCTATAATTCGAAAAAATTAAAACGTTGAATGCAGGACACTGCAAACCTGTGGGACTAAAAGTACACCAGCAGTGTCTACCACCTGCAATCTCGAATATTGCGCAAAACACACAAAAATTGGATAGCACCTTTAATATAATGTTAACAAAGTATTCGTAGATGTATGAATAAAATAATTAAAATCATCAACATTTATTAGGACTATGAAAGCAATTTTCACCATTTAATTAATTTTAGGAGAAATTAGGACTGACGGTGTCTTTTAAATAAGTGCCTCGAGAACGCGAACAAGCGTTGTAATACATTTTGGAAGGACAGAGTTCACCCACCACGCACCGTTGCAAAACATATTTAATAAACAAGATTTGATTTCATTTTGTTTCAAGTTTTGTGCAATAATGTGAAGTCAGCATATCGTGAAGTACAGCATGTCGCATTTCCTGCTTAAGTCATTAATAATATCACAAGTTCTAAAATTATATTCAGTAAATGTTTCATGCAATAAAAGTTTCCTTCGGTGTGCGGAATCGACTTTGAAATAGATACAGAAAGAGTTGAAAATTGATACTATATTGATATCAAACACCTGCTTTTTCCTGTAAGTCCAACTAGTTAAATCGGAGGTAAAATTTTAAGATGTTGGAAATTCGATCTAAACGAATGTGAATGTAAAATGGATGAGAGACCTTTATGAATTCATAAGACTATAGATTAACTCTGCACTGACATCATGATTCATTAAAAAAAAGAAAATACCAACACGTCACCAGAAGCTTAATTCAAATTCGTTGAAACTGTAGAAAATATGTACAAATGAAAGATTTGCAAGGAGACTCTATAAAAAGTACAAAGAGAAAAAGATCAGGTACAAAGATGGCGACATGCATGATAATAAAATATATGTATATAAATATTACGTAGATTTATTAATTTCTTTTGTAACAAAAATGTTATATCAAGTCAGGAGTCTTTTCTATTTATGAGATTAGAATACAGTTCGTTGTTGATTACTATCATGGGGTAATGAATTGAACATTTCGCAGCGGCAAAATTAACAATACACATAAAAGAATATAGCCTCAATTATGTATCCCGTTTACAATCCGATTCCCAATTTTTTTCAACTCACTCATCAGTATTTTCACACGTGTTCCACCATTAATAACAAATGGGAAGATGGGAACCGTTTTACTTTCGCATATATTGTAATTCCGTTTGGGCAACCTGAAGATTTGAAACAAACATGGACATTTTCAAAATTTGATAAATCTAATGTAAATCCATATTCAACTATCTCCAAACGAAAGATTCATGTATCCTGTGATTGTTTCATAAATTCTTGTCTTGAACAAGGGCAATACTTCATTTGAACGGCAGAAAAAATTATACACTTACAACATGCAATAAAACGTATTTGCATAATTATTACGTGGCTGTGTAAATAGTTTCAAGGAATGTCTATTCTAAAAGAACTTAGGGTTCAAATGATGTCAAACCTCGACGCGACCAACCGGTGCTGAATTAATGCTGATTTCAGTCAATTTGCGTAATGAAATTCTTAGATCTGACATCTAAAATATCCCTGTATTATTAAAGCCGTGCTGAATCACACCATGTCAAACATGATTCCTCTGTCAGGGATTTATAATGACAAATACCTTCAATAAAATTACTAATTAGAAATATCTTATTAATCAGGTTTTTAAATCATCGTTAATTACTTACCAGATGGCACCTATCATCAGTACAATTTTTAAGTATCAGCATTTAAATTCGCCAAGTTGATTAATGAAAATAATAAACAATTTTGTATGGAGAGCGATACGTCGGGTTTGATTGTGAGAGGAATAGAATCATTGACTATTTCTAATTTAATAATCAGGATATATATATAAAGAAAACACCGAAAATTCATCATATAAACATTGAATGACAAGATAAAATTCAAGAATGATTTTCTACGGTGTGCCGATGGCTCTACTGAAGAAATGTGTTGAATTGGACATGAACTACTTACCCCTGTACTTAGAAGAGGTCTTTTTCTCAGTTTGATTGCATCGGCGGATGTACGACCTTGTATTTCCGAAGCTTATATAGATCTGTAGGAGGTGCCTCCAGATATATAGACTTTATCTTAAACTGTGTCGTAGTTATATCGATTTCGAATGAATCAAAAGAGACCCATTCAAAAATAGATATGGGGTTACTTACAAGACAAACTCGATTGACCCTCAGGGTAAAAACAAAGTGGTAAAATATTTTTGTGACCCTTGTGACCATGAACTACTTACCCCTGTACTTAGAAGAGGTCTTTTTCTCAGTTTGATTGCATCGGCGGATGTACGACCTTGTATTTCCGAAGCTTATATAGATCTGTAGGAGGTGCCTCCAGATATATAGACTTTATCTTAAACTGTGTCGTAGTTATATCGATTTCGAATGAATCAAAAGAGACCCATTCAAAAATAGATATGGGGTTACTTACAAGACAAACTCGATTGACCCTCAGGGTAAAAACAAAGTGGTAAAATATTTTTGTGACCCTTGTGACCATGAACTACTTACCCATGTACTTAGAAGAGGTCTTTTTCTCAGTTTGATTGCATCGGCGGATGTACGACCTTGTATTTCCGAAGCTTATATAGATCTGTAGGAGGTGCCTCCAGATATATAGACTTTATCTTAAACTGTGTCGTAGTTATATCGATTTCGAATGAATCAAAAGAGACCCATTCAAAAATAGATATGGGGTTACTTACAAGACAAACTCGATTGACCCTCAGGGTAAAAACAAAGTGGTAAAATATTTTTGTGACCCTTGTGACCATGAACTACTTACCCCTGTACTTAGAAGAGGTCTTTTTCTCAGTTTGATTGCATCGGCGGATGTACGACCTTGTATTTCCGAAGCTTATATAGATCTGTAGGAGGTGCCTCCAGATATATAGACTTTATCTTAAACTGTGTCGTAGTTATATCGATTTCGAATGAATCAAAAGAGACCCATTCAAAAATAGATATGGCGTTACTTACAAGACAAACTCGATTGACACTCGGGGTAAAAACAAAGTGGTAAAATATTTTTGTGACCCTTGTGTCCAAAAGCCTATCCTACATAAACATATATTAAAGAATAAAGAATATAACCGTCATTTTCACTAGTACTAAACATCTGGGTCTTGGGTTCGAACCAGGTACTGGCCGCAGGTTGGTAGGTTTTCCATTAGGAGATCAGGCTTTCCTATCCCGCCCAACCTGGCACATTCTTAGAAGATCTGGAAAGTTATTAATATGTTAAGCAGCAATAAATCAAACCAAATTTTCAAATTGTAACTTTTCTTCTTCTGAATTTGACTTTTAAACAACACAATTTTATTCTCTACACTCATATTTCTCAAAATCCTGTGTCAATAACGTAATTTCAACAATAATCATCAATATGCAATTCAATATTCAGATTACATCTTTTGAAACCTTGTGTTACGTGTTTGTCCGTCAGCTGACGACTTCTTGCACGAAAATCGTGATAAAGGGAACAAGCCCTTGACTATCGAATCAGCTACCGACATGTAAACATCAAGTTTTTATCTCCAGATGCGATACGAAAGTTTCACATCTTAAGGCATAAGACTTCATAAAATCTAACTTTGGACGTAAAATAAGTAAATCCATTAAGTGTAACAGAAATAATTAAATTCCGATCTGCCAAGATAAATACGGCCAATTTTGCTACAATAATTTACTGTAATGTATTTTAGGGGAAAAACTGCTATATTCATAGCAAGTATGACTGGTGAAAATCTATAAAAATATCAAAACTTGACCATGCATGCAAGAAAGTCGAGCATTGCGTGATTAACTATGACCTCATTTTTATTGTAAGCCATTCCATCTTATAATGTATATGTTAATTAGGACCTCTTGACTACCCATTGGGCTATTACAACCTCATTCATCTTTTCTGTCTTTTGCTATTATTTATTTATTATTTATTTCAGTATTTGGTTATTTAATGTTTTGTCTTTGTGTTGATATATCATTATTCATTTCCAGGGATTACGTCTTAGCTTTGCGAAACAACAGAATGCCAATGCACAACCAACTAGCACTGTATTTTCCGCCAAAAATTCGCCAAGGTTTACTAGACCAGCAAGACTCGGAAGTTCTGGAACGCAGAGAACAAGAGTATTTCAAGGCTCCCAAATGATGGCAACGAGTGCACCCTTTCGACGCCAGTATCCTTCCAATGGCAGAAACCCATTCTTTAATCGTCAACAGCAAATGGTTACAAATGCGCCATTTATCACTCGTCAACAACAAACACAGGTATTACTGTCACCATGGGTAATCACTTATATTTCGAGTGGAATTTTTTCGCATTTATACGCGGGGAAAGTCAATCGCAAATTCAAAAACCTCGTAAACAACGTCGGATGGAATCTTAAAGAATGCGGGTCTTTAATGGCTCATCATTTTCAGAATTAAAGGTGGGGTGGATTATGGTAACCTACAAGTCCCTGCATTAAGGTGACTATTAATATGAGACTGCATAAGGCAACATGCAGATCTGTTGCGTAGTAAGGAAGTAAGGTATCAGGCGGTTTCGTGTAAAATACAAACATAGTCACGACCTAGGAAAGGTATTTGGTTATCATAGACAGAGTAAGGTAACCTGGGAAGTCCAAGACACATAATCGTGATTATCAATTGTACTTGGGAGGAATATTTTCCAAGTGATGAACACACCATGCAAATATTTGTCTGAGCCTGAATAAGGCAATTAGTCATCTGGGTCGTGGGACAGTACTCTTCCGAGGAACCAGGTAACCTATTACTTAGCTTAGACACATGAAGGTATATATTGGTCGTAGGAGGAACCAGGTAACCTTTTACTTAGCTTATACACATGAAGATATCTATTGATCGTCGGGAAACCAGGTAACATATTACTTAGCTTAGACACATGAAGGTATATATTGATCGTAGGGAAACCAGGCAACATATTACTTAGCTTAGACACATGAAGGACTTTTTGACATTAGGAGGAACCAGGTAACTGTTTATTAAGCTAAGTCACGTGAAGGTGTCGGTTGAGCTAAGACCAAAAAGGTAACCAAGGACCTACGTGGCATTTATTTATTAATGAGCTATAAATAATTCACCTGGTGCGGTTTAGAGTAACTGAACTGGCAAAACCTCATACCATGCATATATCAAAAACATTATTTTTTTCCTTTCAAAGAAACATTTACTTTTTATTTGATAGAATTCCTGGAACAATCAAAACAAGCAAGCTGACCGTTTCGGTTCAAATTCGAAACAAAGACAACACCCAATGCAACAAAACGCAATACAACCTCAAAAGAACATGGTGATGAGTGGACTTCCTACATTTCACCCCGTTCTTCGACATTTCGCCCAACCCTATCAATTTAAAAAAGAACAAATAACAACACAAGCGCCACCTGTCACTGTCATACAGAGGTTCTCTCCCCCTAACTATGCTTTTGGTAACGTGAATAAATCGCCATCTTATAAATTTGAACCATCAGTACAGCCACAAAGACAAAATCAAAGACAAGAAGTAAATCAGGGAAACTTCCAGACACTTAATCAAAACAATCAGGGCAATAACCAGGCACAGCAACATCCAATGGCCGAAAGCTTGATTAATATAACGCCTCCTCCACCACCATCACAACAGATTCGGCAGGCCCAGGGAGGCGGGGGTGGAAGAACGAAATCCGGCGGTGGAAACAATAAACCGCTTATGAAAATTGGAATTGATAACAAGAAAATGAATAATCCGCCTCCACAATTGTTGGCTAACAACGTCCCTTTTTTTCAAAAGCCAAATTCGCAAAGAGATTGGATGAACAACCCAAACCCTAGACGACGGGGCGGTAATCGACGGCCCAATAGACGAGGGAAAAATTTAAATTGGATGAATAAGGGAAAACGGGGAAGGCGACCTGGTAAGCAGCGTCAAAGACCAATGCCAGAGATGACAACACTTCAACCATTCAACCAACCATTCGACCCTCAAGCCCCCTTCCCAGGACAGCAGCAGCCAGGGTTTCCATTCCATGGCCCTGCTTTGTTTAACAACCAAGGACCAACATTTCCAACGATGCCACCAAGCAGGCCAACCGGACCACCAACCGGACCACCGACTGGGCCACCGACAGGGCCGCCAACCATGCCGACAGAGCCGCCAGTTTATCCACCAACAGCTCCTTCACCATATGCTCCTACATTTCCACCGCCAACTGATCCATTTTACGTGCCGACATCACTTAACCCCACTACCAGAGTGACGCCGGCACCCACTAGGGCGGCGCCCTTACCAAAAACGACCATTGATGGAATAGGTAATTCCTGTCACCACACAGCAGAATGTAGCGCCGGGTGTTGTTTTGACCAATCTGGAGCCATGTTGGATACTGACACTTATGGACCAAATGGCCTCAAAAATGGTCTCGGTAGGTATCGAATTTACATAGTTTCCTACAATTTTTAGTTTATAGTTTATTTATCACAAGAAATAAAGATAAATTTAACATGTTCATATAACATCATCTTTTAAATCCTTTACAGATGAGAGATTTTGATGGGAATTTTCTTGAAACATTTTTGAAAACAGCGAAGGCGGAAAAGCTACATAAATAGAGGCCACACAGAAAGTGCTTCCTGTATAGGGTATCCCTCTGTATTTCCCTTAGTAACTTGTTTTTCGAAAAAGCAACTAAAACCTCCAGTTTCAGGGAGTGTTCCTTTCAATACAATTCTGAAAGAGAGAACGATATATAGTATCCAACTTGCGCGATCTGTTTGTCAACGATATCAGTTAAGGTGTAATGAGCAAAAATCAAAATTGCAAGAATAGGTGGAAACATAATTTATTGAAAAGTATTCAGCGGTTTCATAATCATGAAAACAATAAATAGATATACAGAAATTAATACCGAAATCAATTTATTAAAACTAATAAACTAATTAATGAGCGTTTTCATTTCCTCAAGTGCTCTTCAGGTCAAAGTGAACCAACTTAACGTTTACATTTTATTCTACGGGTGGTCAAAACGTATAGATATAGAAAAACTAGTTGTTATAATTAATCAATGCTTCAGCAGTTAATATCACTTTATCTTATTTCTTGGTTTTACTACAGATTCTATACTTCATAGCACGTGAATATAAAGGTATATACTCAAGTCATATAACTAAGACAGTTGCAAACTTAACACTGCTACAGTGTATGTCATTAATGAGAATTTTATTATATTAGCCTATGCCACCTAGTAGAAAACATACCTCTGAGTGTCTTATTTTGAAATTAATAATAAATAAATAATTGGTTCTGTCGTTGTTTCCCTAAGTGTTGACCCTGTTATGAGATATGAGTTCTTGAAACGCGACCTATGTATTGGAGCGTTCAGTCATAGCTTCTTAGTTAAAGTAATCACACGGAAAGCGTTTTATTTTATGTCGCTTAATATAGAAATAATGTAAACCAAATATTTTTTTCTAGAATTTCGTCATACTTACTATGAATAGGATAAATCTCCTACCTCTTGAGTGCTAGCCTTCTACGTGGAAGGTATGAGAGTTAGTCGGCAGGTTTAGCTCTCTAATGTGCTCTTCAAAGATTATACAAATGACGTTTAAGCAAATAGCACCTATTAACACAAATTTAAATAAATGGAGACAAACCATGAATTCAACTGCATCATACAACTGTTTCGTCCTTGTAGGACAGTCATTGATGCCAAGAGTATAAATTTAAATTCAAAAAATGAATTTAAGTTATTCTGAAGTTGTATGTTTTGAAAGGAGATTAATGTTCCAGTTGTTTTTATGTGTAACAGCTACCGGTACCTGTCAGATGAAACAGCCTGGTCTTGGTGAAACATGCGATGACCTCTGTGCCTGCAAGACAGGTAAGCATACCTCATGTTAATGTTTACTAGTATGATGTGCATATGTCATGTCAGTAAAGCTTGTATATGCAGTTGGAAAAGATATATAGAGCAAAGATTATCCAAAGGAATCTTCGTGCCCTCTATTGTATATACTATACATCTAAAATTATAGTTTAACAAATCTTTATTGAATATTTTTCTTAATCTTATCCTCAAAATGCTCATGAATTGGCAAGTCGTTGGCATGGCAACCATTCAGAACCTAGACCAAGAATGGCGGCATCTTGTCAGTTCAGGCGGATGTTTGACTTCGATATTAGGAAAGTGTATGATGCAGACATTGTGTCATCGAAATGTGAAATGAAGGCCGTTAATGGTAAATTTCGTGACAATTTGTTTCAATATTCTTCGATTCCATGTCATTTGTTGGTAATGTCAAGAATATAATAATAACGGTTTGCTATATTCTCCATCAAAGCATCAACTTCAGCTGCTACACATTAGATAATTCATACATCACACAGTATTACCTCTTACCCTTACTGGATAGTTATGTACAGAACGATACATACATGTAAATCCCAATTTGAAAAGAAACATAATGACAACTTTTGATGAGTCTGAGATTCTAAGTCATCAACGGTGAAAATGAGTGCTTAGACTGGATAAGAACATGTGAGGGACTCTTTTTAACAAAAATGTGCAGATCTTCGTTGACAATAGGATAATAAGATCACTTTTAGTCTCAAATAATTTTAGAAAAGAGTTACATTTTAGTATTTTTTGTGTTATGGATGTACTGGAGTTTAGATAATGTTATAACAACCAGAAATTGCATAAAAACAAGCATACTGTTATCTAAATAGAGAACGATAATCCAGAAGCTCGAGACCGAGAGAGACAACGTATACAATGACCCATCCGGTCTTTCATGTGAAATAGAAATAACGAACTTTAAATATCAAAATCCAAGATCGACATGTGTCAACCATGTCTTTTGCTTTCTTTCGTTTTTCTATGATTCCCATGATGGGCAATGCAACTTTAGGGATCAAAGTGTATTTGCATATGAACTGACACCGTTTTGTACACTCAATCACATGAATTGAATTTTTAACATATATTATACGGTTTTACTATTACCAAATATGTAGTACATGATTGAACTTAAACTTTGATATTATTGCAGATTTGAGTGTAAAGTTTGCTTGAGGAACATATTGTATCAGGATGTTTTTTTCTGGATAGTTGATTTGAGGTCGACTTGTTGATTTTATCATGTAAAGATATATTTTCCTGATAATACAACAGCCTGATTTAATGTTGATACCATAGTTGTAGTGCAGCTCTAAATCATTAAACGTCTTAGAATTTCGGTTCTTAAGAATATAAAAATGAGTATGAAATGAATATTTAAAGAGACGTAGCGTTAGACGACGGAGTGAAACACGTGATGTTGTAACGGCACATCTACAGAAAAAATCAAAATGATGAAAGGTTTCTGTGTGTGTGAAATTTCATCAAATTAGATAAAGAACTCATTTTTAGAGACACAAAGATACATAGCATAGTGTTATTCATCATAACCCTGTTGAATATTTTGCAGGGTTTGAATGCTATCGCCGGTATAAGCCCAACTACAAACAAGGGAAAGTTATGGCCCAAAATCCCTTGTACGAGCCACCAGAGCCTCCCTCCAAACCTCGACGGACTTGTATGCGAAAGGCTGTATCTCTGGCCGAGCGCTGGGCGTTCTGGAAATGTTACTTCGATACAGCTTGTTCTGGACCATTGTTAAAGTAGCTGCCACAAATATGTCTTCTTGGTTACGAGTGCCAAACGCCAGCGAGAGTCATCAAATATTGCTCTTGCACAAGGCTATCATTCGTTATAACGTAACGTTATCAGCTACTTTTTATGATTGTTTTTGCAATATCTCAAATTGATACACAGTAAACATATTTTGTTGTTTACACCAAGTCATGATATGATGATTTATTTAAAGTAGGGAGCGTGACTGTCACAACATTTTTACGACCGATAATATTTAATCTAAAATTTAAGGAACTCTATTAGCAATTAGATTGATACATAACGTCAAGTATCGATCAATTAAATTTTGGTGTAAACATGATCATGGTATTTCGATAAGAAGTCCCCAACAGTCTAATGACAATTTCTTATAAATCGTTTTAAACGAAGAGCTGAAATTTTTTTCCACGGGTAAATTTTTTGGCGATTTTCTAACAACGATCGAATAATATTTTAGTGAATTAAACATGTAACCATCTAATGTTAAATAACATCTTATACACTTCCTTTATTTCAAGGAATAAAGTTTCTTGGTCACGTATGAGTACCGTGAAACAGTAAAGATATCATTCTTGCAAAAATAAACAGCTAAACGGTATTTCGAATGGTGACAAGATAACAGCAGGGAGGAAGTTACGCTGTTATGCATAATCAAATATATACATTAATATTACCACTTTATTTGATATGAACACCCCACTGTTATTGTCAAATTATTGTTGACAGTGATTAAACAATCGGGATGAACTAGCAAACTGATATTTTATTGAAAGTTTCAATTGAGGGTATATGAAACAATTAGAAAGCATTTCAAATTCAGATACGGTATAGTTTACGTATAGATATGGTGATATTTTGATTAGTAGTGTCATGGCTTTCAATCGCTGTATTAATGTATCATAAAAATGACTAACAAGGTGGATCATCCAGAAGTATTCAATAATTCATATTTTAATTAGACATGACAAGTTGAAGACCGAATATCACATCCTTATGACTAGACAGAGTAATGATCTTAAACAAATGTTAAAGTGCATCGATCGGTTTTCATTTTTTATTCTTTCATGTCGTATTGCATACATATGTAATTATGCAGGTGAATTTGTATGAGTTTTTAGAGACTTAATTAATTTTTTAATTTTAATTCTAATATCGTTTGATAATCTTATTGAGATTTATAAAGATCAAAGATCGTTAACTGTAATATATTTTTTATTATGGCACATATGATGCTAAGTCAACCAGTGTACTATAGAAGAGGCTACCTGATGCTTTGTTGTTTGTCTACACTAATAAACGACACAAAGAATTGAAACATCTCGAGGTTAGTTTTGTTGCTGATATAAAAACAACGTTATTGTATTAAATGACAGGTGAACAGGTGACACTAATATTGTGCTGTACTAAGTAAAAAAAGGATAAAAAAATTGTGGCCTCTTATTCTCTCTTATTCTTTGCAACTGATTTGTCAATCTGTGTTATAAAATCAGTACTTTGTCTGTGTGCAAGAGTTGCCAAAACAATCACAATCCTATGTTTAAATGCGGTTTCTGAAAGACGACTTAGTGTGCAAGAACAAGAAAATATCAACATGTGAACGCAGTCATAATCCAAACTAATATTCTATTATAAAATTGAAATAAATTCATAAGAAGAATGAAACATGGCGTTATGGAAGAGTAAACATCTTCGGCTTTATTGACCACACCGGCACGTAAGTCTTGGTCAGTCGAAGTAAGTAATCGTAAATTAATTTTCGTCAGACAAAAAAGTGCATTTCCTCAGGGCCGACTTTATTGATAACAAAATGGGACAACGATTGAAGAAATGGCAATATATATATAAATAAAAAAGAGCGTTGGTGTGATACCACCTATTCCTGGATGGGAATCACTTTCTCCTGGGTGTGGTATCACTTTCTCCCTGGGTGTGGTATCACTTTCTCCCTGGGTGTGATATCACTTTCTCCTGGTGGTGATATCACTTACTCCTGGGCGGGATATTACTTTCTCCTGGATGGGATATTACTTTCTCCTGGGTGTGGTATCACATTCTCCTGGTTGTGATATCACTTACTCCTGGGCGGGATATTACTTTCTCCTGTGTGTGGTATCACTTTCTCCCTGGGTGTGGCATCACTTTCTCCTGGATGGGATATTACTTTCTCCTGGATGGGATATCACTTACTCCTGGATGGGGTATCACTTACTCCTGGGTGGGATATCACTTACTCCTGGGTGTGGTATCACTTTCTCCTGGGTGTGATATTACTTTCTCCTGTGTGTGGTATCACTTTCTCCCTGGGTGTGGCATCACTTTCTCCTGGATGGGATATTACTTACTCCTTGGCGGGAAATTACTTTCCCCTGTGTGTGGTATCAGTTTCTCCCTGGGTGTGGCATCACTTTCTCCTGGATGGGATATTACTTTCTCCTGGATGGGATATGACTTACTCCTGGATGGGGTATCACATACTCCTGGGTGGGATATCACTTACTCCTGGGTGGGACATCACTTACTCCTGGATGGGATATCACTTACTCCTGAGTGTGATATCACTTTCTCCTGGTGGTGATATCACTTTCTCCCTGGGTGGGATATCACTTACTCCTGGGTAGGATATCACTTTCTCCTTGGTGGGATATCACTTACTCTTATATGGGATATCACTTTCTCCTGGTTGTGGTATCACTTTCTCCTGGATTGGATATTACTTTCTCCCTGGGTGTGATATCACTTACTCACCGGGTGTGATATCACTTACTTCTGGGTGGGATATCACTTACTCCTGGGTGTGGTATCACTTTCTCCTGGGTGTGATATTACTTTCTCCTGTGTGTGGTATCACTTTCTCCCTGGGTGTGGCATCACTTTCTCCTGGATTGGATATTACTTACTCCTTGGCGGGAAATTACTTGTCCCCTGTGTGTGGTATCACTTTCTCCCTGGGTGTGGCATCACTTTCTCCTGGATGGGATATTACTTTCTCCTGGATGGGATATGACTTACTCCTGGATGGGGTATCACATACTCCTGGGTGGGATATCACTTACTCCTGGGTGGGACATCACTTACTCCTGGGTGGGACATCACTTACTCCTGGATGGGATATCACTTACTCCTGGGTGTGATATCACTTTCTCCTGGTGGTGATATCACTTTCTCCCTGGGTGGGATATCACTTACTCCTGGGTGGGATATAACTTTCTCCTTGGTGGGATATCACTTACTCTTATATTGGATATCACTTTCTCCTGGGTGTGATATCACTTTCTCCTGGTGGTGATATCCCTTACTCCTGGGCGGGATATTACTTTCTCCCTGGTTGTGGTATCACTTTCTCCTGGATTGGATATTACTTTCTCCCTGGGTGTGATATCACTTACTCACTGGGTGTGATATCACTTACTTCTGGGTGGGATATCACTTACTCCTGGGTGTGGTATCACTTTCTCCTGGGTGTGATATCACTTACTCCTGGGTGTGGTATCACTTTCTCCTTGATGGGATATTACTTTCTCCCTGGGTGTGGTATCACTTTCTCCGGGTTGGGATATTACTTTCTCCTGGGTGTGATATCACTTTCTCCTGGATGGGATATTACTTTCTCTTGGGTGTGGTATCCCTTTCTCCTGGGTGTGATATCACCTTCTCCTGGGCGGAATATTACTTTCTCCTGTGTGGGGTATCACTTTCTCTCTGGGTGTTGCATCACTTTCTCCTGGATGGGATATCACTTACTCCTGGATGGGGTATCACTTACTCCTGGGTGGGATATCACTTACTCCTGGGTGTGGTATCACTTTCTCCTGGGTGTGATATCACTTTCTCCTGGGTGGGATATTACTTTCTCTTGTGTGTGGTATCACATTCTCCTGGTGGTGATATCACTTTCTCCTGGTGGTGATATCACTTTCTCCTGGGTGTGGTATCACTTTCTCCCTGGGTGTGATATCTCTTTCTCCTGGTGGTGATATCACTTACTCCTGGGTGTGGTATCACTTTCTCCTGGGTGTGATATCACTTACTCCTGGGTGTGATATCACTTTCTCCTGGTGGTGATATCACTTTCTCCTTGATGGGATATTACTTTCTCCCTGGGTGTGATATCACTTTCTCACTGGGTGTGATATCATTTACTCCTGGGTGTGGTATCACTTTCTCCTGGGTGTGATATCACTTACTCCTGGGTGTGATATCACTTTCTCCTGGTGGTGATATCACTTTCTCCTTGATGGGATATTACTTTCTCCCTGGGTGTGATATCACTTTCTCACTGGGTGTGATATCACTTACTCCTGGGTGAGATATCACTTTCTCCTGGTGGTGATATCACTTTCTCCTGGATTGGATATTACTTTCTCCCTGGTTGTGGTACCACTTTCTCCTGAATGGAATATTACTTTCTCCTGGGTGTGATATCACTTTCTCCCTGGGTGTGGTATCACTTTCTCACTGGGTGTGATATCACTTACTTCTGGGTGTGATATCACTTACTCCTGGGTGTGGTATCACTTTCTCCTGGGTGTGGTATCCCTTTCTCCTGGGTGTGATATCACCTTCTCCTGGGCGGGATATTACTTTCTCCTGTGTGGGATATCACTTTCTCCCTGGGTGTGGTACATGTGACAAGTTTGCTATGTAAATTTTAAGGGTTGTTTATATTAAGTGAAGGTTTTAGCTGGGTGAGCTATACACTGTAACACTTAATATCTAAGGTACAAAGTATGTTTCTACTACAGTCACACAGCCCAAAAAACGATCAGAATGATACCAAGTGTTACAGTATATTTTAATCGCACACATTTTAAAACGGTCTCTGTACAATTTCATTTGATGTAATTGGTGCAGTTTGGTACCCAGGCCAAATGATTGTACAAAACCCACACAAGTGAATGATCACCTTTTGGATACGAATTTATATTGTATTGTAAAAAGAGACAAACAATGAATTAAACTATAACATACAGCTGACTCGTCCTTCTTGGACTCGTTAGTGATTATAAGTGTCTAAATTTCAAATTTAGGAGGCGATTAAAGATAATCAAAACTGACTGTCAAATTTCCGAAATCAGATCGGGAGGTGCATTAGCCCCATAATTCAACAATTTTCATAACTGGCGTGTATCTGGTAAAGTCAAATGAACATCAAGTACATATTTATATTCTGAAGTGTGGCACTATAACTTTAATGCTCAAACTGATTATCATGTCGGACTTGTACAACAAGTGAATGACAAATTCACTGCTGAAATACACTTGAAATGAGCCCCATGGCATGATCGAAACAGGCAAACTGAATAATCATAATTAGGATTCGTTCTTTAAAGATAGGCCTAACCACCTCTTGCTTTGGCATAACAAATCAACTATTCCGAGCATAAAGAAGTAAAGAAGAAAAATTAAGATGATTCAATACCCATTATAAAAAATGAAATTAAACATTTGATAACCAAACTGATAGTGGGCAGGGCATTTGTTGGCACCAAGTATAGTTAATGCCGATTTCTGAAAACATACGCAGTATTTACTACCATTATCAAACATGGTGCCAAACAGAAATTCGACAAGAAGGCAAACCTAGGAAAATTCTTATGTTACATGAATAAACAATTTATACAACCCATGCTAATTGGCGGTGCCTGATCATTACGAATTTACTACTATCTTCAAAAGTAGTGAAGACCAAAAATAATTGTTTTTACTCCAACTCTACATAATACATCACTACCTCTCGCTCATATATATTCTGGTGGTTTTACATTTTGCATCAAATGGAGGGTGTCCTAAGGACATAATAAACAGAACAATCCCATGAGATACATGTGTGTTACCCATCTTCATTGATCTACGGAGTTTTCGATACGCATACACGTCCTTATTGCCCTTTACAACCCTCGACTAATTACACTCGCCCTCGTTTGCTTACCACCAGTTCTCCTAACCTGGCCCAGGACCTGCATGCTTGATAATATCAAATTCTCAAAAGAACAGTATTTATTTTAATGATCAGCCAGCCAGGCTCTATACAAGCACATATTTCAGGTATTTATAAAAATATTGTCAGTCAAATTTCTAATTGCAATGGAGTTGTACACCTTGAATCCACAGCCCTGTTCCATCAGCCCACAAACACACCTTAATTAAACGAACTATTAGCCAGGATTGATCACAACCTTGTCCCACCTAGAGTGTATATATAGCCCTAGTTTGTGACTACTCGCTTTATTTAAGGTCAGGATGTATAATGACTTAGCTTTTATTCATATCTATTTACAATGATGACGTTGTATTACTTACGATATATACTATCAATAGCAAACATGAACAAGCATAAATAAAGAGAAAATCTATAAATAGCCATTCATTACAATAATAAAAAGTTGATACACATCATAATGGTTATGATTATCATACTTAATGACAGTCTTCCCAACCTGATTAGAAAAATGAATGCAAATTTCCAAGAATTCTCTTATTACAGTTTATTTAGGTCGATATACTTCAAAACATGGAATTTTGTTAGAAAAAAATAAAACGGTTTCAGGAAAAATCAACAGGCATGCCATTAATTGCAACTTATATCAACAATATCAACTTATTCTTTTCCTTACTTCCATTATTAAGCTTGCTTTTACACATTTGGATTTTGACAAACGAAAAACTTTAATCTACAAAATCCAAGATGGTCTCCTTTCAGCCGTTTCAGTTTTTTTTCCATCGGTCCCAATATCCAAGGGTCACAACTATGGGTAACAATTACCTACCTGCGAAATTTGAGATCCATCCAGTGCTTTTCAAGAAATAGCGATAAAAAAGCAAAAAAAAAAAAAAAAAAAATTAAGATGGTCGCATGTTTTATGTTTCTAATCAGTCATAAAATAACCCACATATTGAATTAGAGGATGATACATCAAGTGTTTTTTACAGATATTACGATAAGAATATTAAGAATGTCATTGTCAAACGTCGCCGCCTCTCAGCCACTGGATTCTCTGCTCAGTCCCAAGATATGCAATGCACATCCATGCATAATGAAAAAACAACTTCAAATGAAATTTGAGATTGATAAATTCAGCGTTTCTTAAGAATATCTATAGGAAATAGGGACTGTCAAAATATAACATGGCTGCCTTCTTGTTTATCATGTTGATGTTTTACTACTTAGAACCAAAAAGTGAAACCTAGATAAGAAATGTGAGAATGATCAATTTAGCGTTTCCTCAGATAAAGAGGAAACAAGAATGGTTTAAAGACGTATGGACGAAGGGCGATTTGAATTGATAATTGTTCTGTATCTTATTGAACCTTGTGCCACGTGTTTAGGCGAAATATTTTTGGCTTTATATGTAAGATAAAATTAGTAGAATAATAAGATTATTTGTTTGTTTATCCTACATAAAAATAACCACTCTGCTGACTAATGAATTTAACTGTAATGAACATAGCCATGTCAAGGGGACATAACTCTTTACCCGAGTAAATAATAATAGAAATAAGCAAGAAATGAAGCCAAACTTAACAAGAGAGTTACCGTTACTGTTCATTTGCATGAAGAAATAGTTGAAGGAAGGGACTCTGTGGAGAGTTACGTAAAATAGTAATTTTACAATGAAGAGCAAAATTTGTACAACAATTCAAACACAGCGACATTCTTCCACGTACCAAATCACTTAATCGAACGATCAAGCATTTGTACTAACATACAACCAACGACAGCAACCTTTCGAATAAAGGGCGTGTGGTCTGTGTAGTAATCTGCTGATCACGAAGGATGCTGTTTACAAACTTCAGACAGATCAAATGATACAATAACAGGGAACTGGCATCAGCTCAAACTGAGGCATGTCACTGCTGTGATTCATTAACTGTAGTTTTGGACATAACGAATCATCTGCAGTCGCAAGCATGACCATAAATAATTGGAGATGGGCAGCTTGGTGTCTACTGCAACTCTACATTATACCTCTCATTCATACAAGTATAATAGTGTTTTATATATTGCCTCCAATGAAAGAAGTTCCCTCGGCATATAAATAAAAACGTTACCCATGTTTACAGGGTTTATGATACGCAGGCACGTCATAATTATCTTTTACAACCATGGAGTAATTAATGACGCGCCCATTTGCTCACAACCTAAATTGACTCAGGACATATTTACTGCTTGATTATATCAAATTCACAACAGAACATTATTTAATTTTTTTGATCAACCAATAGGCTCTATACAAGTACATATTCCAGGTATTGATGGTGATTCTGTCAGTCAACCTTGCTCACAGAATTTCTCTTAGAAATGAAATGGTACCTGGTAAATCCATAGCCCTGTTCCATCTGCCAACAGATACTATTTGTTAAACAAATGCACTATTGGCCTAGGTTGATCACAGCTCGGTCCCTCCCAGAGTAAATATATAATCATGACATTACAGGATGTAATGATCAAGGCTTTGACAACATTGGCGTATATAAGGATGTAATGATCAAGGCTTTGACAACATTGGCGTATATAAGGATGTAATGATCAAGGCTTTGACAACATTGGCGTATATAAGGATGTAATGATCAAGGTTTTGACAACATTGGCGTATATAAGGATGTAATGATCAAGGTTTTGACAACATTGGCGTATATAAGGATGTAATGATCAAGGCTTTGACAACATTGGCGTATAAAGGATGTAATGATCAAGGCTTTGACAACATTGGCGTATATAAGGAGGTAATGATCAAGGTTTTGACAACATTGGCGTATATAAGGAGGTAATGATCAAGGTTTTGACAACATTGGCGTATATAAGGAGGTAATGATCAAGGTTTTGACAACATTGGCGTATATAAGGATGTAATGATCAAGGTTTTGACAACATTGGCGTATATAAGGATGTAATGATCAAGGTTTTGACAACATTGGCGTATATAAGGATGTAATGATCAAGGCTTTGACAACATTGGCGTATATAAGGATGTAATGATCAAGGTTTTGACAACATTGGCGTATATAAGGAGGTAATGATCAAGGTTTTGACAACATTGGCGTATATAAGGAGGTAATGATCAAGGTTTTGACAACATTGGCGTATATAAGGATGTAATGATCAAGGTTTTGACAACATTGGCGTATATAAGGATGTAATGATCAAGGTTTTGACAACATTGGCGTATATAAGGATGTAATGATCAAGGCTTTGACAACATTGGCGTATATAAGGATGTAATGATCAAGGTTTTGACAACATTGGCGTATATAAGGATGTAATGATCAAGGCTTTGACAACATTGGCGTATATAAGGATGTAATGATCAAGGTTTTGACAACATTGGCGTATATAAGGATGTAATGATCAAGGTTTTGACAACATTGGCGTATATAAGGATGTAATGATCAAGGCTTTGACAACATTGGCGTATATAAGGATGTAATGATCAAGGCTTTGACAACATTGGCGTATATAAGGAGGTAATGATCAAGGTTTTGACAACATTGGCGTATATAAGGAGGTAATGATCAAGGTTTTGACAACATTGGCGTATATAAGGAGGTAATGATCAAGGTTTTGACAACATTGGCGTATATAAGGATGTAATGATCAAGGTTTTGACAACATTGGCGTATATAAGGATGTAATGATCAAGGTTTTGACAACATTGGCGTATATAAGGATGTAATGATCAAGGCTTTGACAACATTGGCGTATATAAGGATGTAATGATCAAGGTTTTGACAACATTGGCGTATATAAGGATGTAATGATCAAGGCTTTGACAACATTGGCGTATATAAGGATGTAATGATCAAGGCTTTGACAACATTGGCGTATATAAGGATGTAATGATCAAGGTTTTGACAACATTGGCGTATATAAGGATGTAATGATCAAGGCTTTGACAACATTGGCGTATATAAGGATGTAATGATCAAGGTTTTGACAACATTGGCGTATATAAGGATGTAATGATCAAGGCTTTGACAACATTGGCGTATATAAGGATGTAATGATCAAGGTTTTGACAACATTGGCGTATATAAGGATGTAATGATCAAGGTTTTGACAACATTGGCGTATATAAGGATGTAATGATCAAGGTTTTGACAACATTGGCGTATATAAGGATGTAATGATCAAGGCTTTGACAACATTGGCGTATATAAGGATGTAATGATCAAGGCTTGACAACATTGGCGTATATAAATTGTGGGCTTGATGTGGTATCAGCTAGCACGTTTTCCCTCCCCTCTACTAACAACGCATTACCCTAACCTTCATGTATAGTCGGCTTCTATCCAAACTAATCAGTAAGAGTCTTTGTTGTCTGCAGATGGTCATATTGGCAGTAATCGCCTGTTCCTGTTTGAAGTCTCTGTGCTACCTATAAAATGCTTTAATCAGGATCATATTTCACTTAAGAAATCCTCCAATGTAAATCCTGGAAGAAGTCAAAAGATATAAAAAAAACTGGACTGTTTGATGTTTCAAGTCTTACGTTTGAAAATTTTCTGGCAGCATCAATTAAGTGTTCCTATTAGTGACTACCGTAGCTCTACTGCCCGAACGCCGATCTTTGACCTTGCATAACGTTTCGATACATTCAATCAATTTCTCATGTTTCAGCTGTGTTATGTTAATCACCTCTCTTAGAAAAGACGCCGATATTTATCTTCTTTCTTAAAAACTTTATGTAAAATTGTTGGCCCGCGAAACAGATAAATCGATCGTACCGTTGTTCAACAGTGAAAGAAAATCATTCGAAAACTCAAAACTTGCACTTCACTTTCATATTTCTACACACGTCACCTCTTAACCACTGAAAAAATATCTGAATACTTTTCAGTCCTAAAAAGAGAACTTGACCTTACGATGAAATGGAGCACTTTTATACCGCCACTGAAGGTTATGAAATTTAACGTTACAATGAAATATATTGGAAATGTAATTGCCGTTTCGGTCTTCGTTTGATTTGACTTGCCACATGCTCTTTGCATCAACTGTGTAATAGATACATGTAAGTAGAACCGAACGGGTTTCTGATTCTGAAGAAAAATGCCGAAGTTATTTAAATATAATTTACACATTTATATTTTATTGAGTATAGAATACAACGTGTGGTATACTTCGTGACCAACATATTACAGATAGGTATGTTTGTAGTGGCAAACTGTAAACCTTGACGTCTACTTTTTATTTTGGAACAAATCGTGTTTGCTGAATCTCTTGGAATCAGTTGATAAATAATATGCAAAATAAATTTAAAAAGAACAAAGAAAGTGCCGATATGTCAACAGAATTTCATTTAGTATTTAAAAGTGATGAAACGAAGACGAAATACATACAAACGATTTTCACGGAGACACATAAAAACGTACAGATTTCCCGGAAGGCATGCCATCTTCTGCTTCATCGACAAACCCGCAATGTGAGTTTCGGTCAATGCACGTCAGTAATTTCTCGTTCCCAACTCATTGTCAAATAAGATAATGTTAACAACAACGGAACCATTACATATACTAACGAACAACAAAGGCGTCAATTGAATAAAAAGATATTTGACCGAGACGTCATTGAGACTATCAACCTGCATCTCTCGAAAGTCTTTCATTGAATCAGTAACCTAAATACCTTCTCATCAAATGACATTTGGTTCCTCAATCCGTGAAGCAGTTTGATAGGACGGGGAAGTTTCAATCTGCAGCTTGATGTTGGTGGATGGCTCTGAAAACCAAGAATTCAGCGCGAGTTATCTCCCTTCGCATTGGCCACACTGATGTCTTGAAACTCTATGCAATAAGCCTAACAAACAAGCAAAACATGTTTACATTTTGTTGAATAAAACTTCGAATAATGAGTCGATGTTTATAAGTTAATGCAACTGACATGTTAATTAACACAAAACACCAACATTCAAACAAAATGTAAAAGGACAAAATTAAAAAAAAAAAAAAAAAAGGTACCGGAAGTATCAGCTGATAGAAATGGTCATGTCATATATATTGGGTTATACATTAAAGAGTTTAATGATAGGAAGATTATCCAAATATAGGATTGTTATACTTAATGATGATGTAAGCCGTAGGGTTAGTCAAACGTTTATATCATCACAATTCAATTAAAATTTATAGCAAACACTAGAGTGAATTTGAAGATTACATCATCACAAAGTTTTAACTGGAATGGTAAACCATAGGCTTAATTAAAAATTTATATTAATACAAATACAATTAAAAACCCCTTTGGTTAATCAAATGTTTATATCAAGACAAAACACAATTAAGATTTATGGTAAATCGTAGAGTAAACTTTGAAAATTAATTCAAAATACAATTAAAAAACCCATAGGAATTTAAGACTGATATCAACTCAACATCCAATTAAAATCCATTGCAAATCATCGACGACATCCGCCATGTTAACTTTGGAAATCAAAGTTAGTAATGTTACGTTCTCAAATCAGAACAAGGTATACAACCAACAGGCAAACGAACGAACAAGCATCAAATAGGCCCGGTTTCATGTAACAGAAAAATAGAATATTTTTCAATGAGATAATTATGGTGACCATAACACTTTTGAACCTTTGAACCCTTGTGTACGAGTTTGTCTGTCAGTTGACGACTTCTTGATTATGGGAACGGGCCCTTGACTATGGAATCAGCTGTGGGTTTCATAATGTACCCCTCACTCCAAATCAGCTTCAGGAAACAGATGGTGTCATTGTTAATTTTGTAAAAGATAAACTAGGTATAAATATGTCTGCTGATGATATCAGTAGATCCAACATCATCGGGAAAATCAACGTCCAAGGGAAGGCCCAATTGATGTGTCGATTTCGTAATTGGAAGATCAAGAACTCGATCTTTAAAGCGAAATATAAATTAGCTGTTAAACACAACAAAAATCCCGCGAAAATCTTCATTACCGAGGATCCAATGCGAACGCGCCAAGAACTGGTAACGCGACTCAATCAGCTCCGTCGGAATGATGACATCACTTCCGCTTGGACGATTGATGGCAAGATCTTTGTGAAAGTGCACACAAGTTCAGACAAATTAAAATTAACTCTCATTGTGATATTGACCGTCTTGACATCATGTGCAATGTGGGTGGACCATTCTAGAGCAACTTTGATCTGCATTTAATGTAAATACTTGTACATGAACTTTTTGATCTCGTCCTTATGATATGGATTTATATAAAAATAAATACAAGGTCCACACAATATATATATGTGTGTCTGAAATTACCGAGTTTTCGAGATTCTAAGTCTTCTGTACAAGATCTTAAGAATCTCTGTCTTTGTGTTAAGTAATTACAAAGTTCTGAGATCTTAAGTTCAAGTTCTTAGGTTTTTTATGTCAATGTGCCATTTATTATGAATTCCGTAAATATATCAACATTATGATATTTTTTTACATAAGATCTTCAGAATTTGTACCTATGTTGTCATCCAGTCATATATTATCAATATATTCAGAAACCTTCAATAACATATATACTATGTATATATTGCCAGTTATTATGTAGTCAACATGAATTACCAAGAATCTGAAATCTTAAGTACAAATTCTTGGGAATTTAAATTTGTTTTTGTCAGTTCTTATTTGTCAACAAAACTTATTTATTGAGTGCTTTTGCAAATAATCGAAAGAATTTATGTCTATGTGTTAGTCCTTTGGAATTAAGTTTCTATTGATTCTATAAAAGATCATCTTTTGAAATCATTAATACAAGATTTTCAGTATTTATTTCTTTGTGGTCAGTATACATGTTTTAGGAGACAGCTATTAACATCCAGTTGTACCAGACTATTATTTATTTTGTATCATAAAGAGCAGCATTTATCCATTTAAAACTAAACAACACTAGCTTAAACTTAACAAGAATGAAAATTATTTTGTGGAAAATGTATTCCCTACAAGTTACTCGATTTGAGGTTTAAAATCAGTTGATATTGTAATGTTGTTACAAAACTGTAGATAATCCTTGTACATTAACTCCATGCTATGTCATTGTTTATCACGGTATCAACTTATTTTTGTCTTATCATGTACATATGTTTTCTAGCCTTGTGCTAGATTTATTTCTTCTCTAATGGTATCTTACACTATCCTTCTCTACCTATCACCAATATTTTACTTTCTATACATTTCTACTACTTGTCTATTATCTCCCTTTGCAAACTGTTCACTGTTTATGTTTCATTGACCTTGGCTATTACATTCATGTTTATGTATCCAGATTCCGTTATTGATGGGGTCCCTGTGCGATTTACTGTTTTTTAATATGGTTAAAAGGTGATTTGTCTTCAATTTGGCACAGGGCCTCCATCGGAAGTTTTTATAATACATGTTATGGAAGACAAGTTATCAAAAAATGTGTTTATAAAATACATATCAATATCTAGAGTGTTTCTAGTAAATATACATGTCATAAAACCATTTTAATATCTAGTGCCAAAGCGAGTGTAGGATCTCTGATGTTAATCGGCTTACAGTCTCAATTTATTAATATATGTTTCTGTCATGTTTTATTATTACTTTTGATCATAGACATTGATGTGGAAACCAACCCCGGTCCCACTGAAAACGAATTAACTTTATTTCATTAAATACTAGAAGCATACGAAATAAATTAGGTTATATTGAAAATATCGCCAATGAATATAACATTTTATGTTTTACTGAAACGCACTTAGATCACCATGTATCATCAACTGAATTATTTATACCAAGTTTTTTGGAAACTTTTAGAAAAGATCGGAAATTCTCAGCTGGAGGAATATTGGTTTATTATTCTGACTCCTTAAAATGTAGTCGAAGAAATGATCTTGAATTTCTGGTTGGAGAAATTCTTTGGATACAGATTGAAATAGGTCGTCAATTAATTTTATTATGTACTGTTTATAGTCCAGTTTGGGAAAGTTTTAAGTATTCTATTGAAAAGCATAAGAAGTTACATCTTATGTAATAATTGTAGGTGATATCAATGTTGATTTTTAAAACCATATCGCAAAACCATATTTTACAGCAAATTATGTTAGAATTATATTTCACCAATGTTATTAATGAACCAACAAACACGGAATGACAAGACACAGTTTACTTGATCCTATTTTATTAAGTGATATATCTAAATGTAGTGATTCAAATGTAATTATGATAGACAGAATCATTAGTGACCATGATGCACGTGTAGTATTTTAATCTGTACCTGTAAATATATCTCACACCTATACTCGCGAAGTTTGGTTATACAAACATGCTGATTTTGATATGTTCAACCGTCTGATAAATAACTTTAACTAGACTGCATTTTTTTTTCAAAGGTTTGATTCTGTTGACGATGCTAGTGTTGAATTTACTAAACAGTTTTTAATCTTTCGCAACAGAATGTATCTCAAAATAATCAATTATAATAACACCTCGTGATAAACTGTGGATGAATTCTGAACTGAGAAAATCTATGAGGCTGAGGGATAGATTCCATAAAAAATATAAACGTAATAAGTCTATAGTTAATCTTTCAAACTAAGGCAAAGTAATAAGGTTGATAATATGAAAAAACATGCAAAAGAATTATTTCATGATAATGTTGAAACTGTTATTGACAATCTTGATACTAGTAATCCTAAATCTTACTGGAGACTTGTTCGTAAATCATTTAAGCAATCTGGGTCACAGGAAGTTGTTTCGCCAACTGTAAATTCTGAGAATGGAAATGTTGAACTGGGCGATATTGAAAATCTAATATTCTCAATAACTATTTTTGTTCAATTTCAACCTTAGATGAAAATGATGTCCCGTTACCAACTTTTGATTACAGAACTGACTTTCTTCTTGAATCCCTTTATATCCAATGTGATATTCTTAAAATCCTCATATTAGGTAAAGGATCTGGTCATGATTCCATGAGCCATCACATGTTGAAGTTCACAGCAAATTCTATATCTTAGATCTTGACAATTCTGTTTAATATGTCAATGAGCCAAAATGTTTTCCCTTTTACTTGGAAAAAAGGAATTGTTTTACCTCTATTTAAAAAGGAAGACCGGCATTTGGTGACAAACTTTCGCCCGATTACATTATTATCGTGTATTGGTAAAGTTTTTGAAAGAGTTGTGTTTAAGTATCTTTACAATTTTTTTATTGACCAATCACCTTTTTTATGAAAAACAATCTGGTTTTATGTCGCATCATTCAACCGTATACCAATTGTTAGAAATGTACCATAAAATGTGTTGCTTTCTTGAAGAAAAAAAAAAACCCCACACCTGTCTAATTTTTTTGTGATTTATGGAAAGCATTTTGACCGTGTTTGGAATAGAGGATTGATACATAAATTACATGCATATGGAATTGGTAGGGGGTGGGTGTTAAATTGGTTTAAAAGTTACATATCAGGACGTCAACAGCAAGTACTAGTTAACACAGTCTTCACAAATGTCCTTGGACCACTCTTGTTTTTAATATATATATATAAATTATATTGTTGATAATTTGGAAAGCATTTCTCGACTCTTTGCTGATGACACTATTTAATGTTTTCTTCTTCATCGTGTCCAACTTAAAAAAAACAAAGCAAAGTACTTTAAATAGAGAACTTCAGAGACTTAATAAGTGGTCCCAGGACTGGCTAACTAAATCTAATCCCCAAAAAACTGATTCCTAAATTGTACCACTTATACAACTTTCTTTTGGAGATGAAACTTTAAATTGCGTTTAAAGCCATAGACATTTAGGCGTTACTTTAAAATCAGATGCAAAATGGTCCCTACATATATCAGAAATTCAAAAATAATGTTTAGAAACGTATCAGTGTTAAGAAAATTAAAAAAAATTGTTGAGCAGGAAAACTTTATTAAGAATATACAAATCATTTGTATTGCCGGTTTTGGAATATGCATGTGAAGTTTGGGATGGTTGCTCTCTGGCAGATGCCTACAAGCTGGAACAAGTTCAACTTGAGGCAGCAAAAATCATTACTGGTATGCCATCTTTAACAAGCAATCAGTCATTGTATTATGAACCACAGCTTCAACCGTTATCAGAAAGAAGAAAATTTAAGAAACTTTCACTTATGTATAAAGTTCATTATAATCAAACTCCTTCCTTTTTTAAGTAACCTCCTTCCACCTAGGGTAGGCGAACGTAATGTATATAATGTAAGAGATAATGAAAACTATACTCTTCCTTACTTTCGTTTATCTACTTCTTATGAATCTTTCTTTCTATCTACAATTAGACCATGGAACAATATACCAATTAGCGCCAGAGATCAGCCATCCATCAACTGCTTCAAATAAAAAATCCACCAAAATCCAAACAACTTACCCATTTATTATTATGTTAGCAATATTTTACAGTATTTTTGCAGTAGTTTAAAATATGATTTATGTTATTAATATATGGACATAACCCATCAAGAGAGTGAACCAAAAGTAGCATGTTCTCGTTTCGCCCATTCTCTAGTATAGGTTTCAACGAAATCCATAAGTATCTTGAAATTCACATTCCAAAAAACAGACGGGGTTTCACGATATTTAGGGCCCTGAAATATGAAAAACCCTCGAAGCTTAACATTTTGAATAATGCTTAAATCAACAGCTACTATGTGCCCAGTTGAACCATAGTTGTAAGTAAAGATTGAACAAGAACAAGCTGACGGAGGACAAGTTCAAAGGTTATCTACGTTTAGTTGCTGCTGCGTTTATTTGTAGATGAAATATTTGGATGCAATGGGCTTGGAGTAACTGTGGGAAATTGCAGGGATGTTTCTTCTTTAAAAAATATGGTGGAATGTCAGCCTGAACAGACTTCTGGTGTAAAATATTGCTGATGTTTATAGAATCCGCTCCCTTAATTACAAACTCAACATTCATAAATAAGCGAGTTGATGGAGGATCGCGGCAATCTGTTCGGGCAGATTTAGAGGCCTGATTTGTGCCACATCAGCAATACTTTTAAGAAGTTTCCAAACTAGTTTCCACAGGTCACCAGAGGCTGTATTATCTTAATCTATTTGAACCTTTCGTAGCATGGAAAGACGAAGCGAATATTACGTAGAACGAACCTAGTGGTTTCTGTAACGTATCCATTAGGTTTTCAAACCTGACAGTATATCCGCTAGATTTATTATAATGCCTCTGTCCGTGGCAAACATTACGTATAATTTGGGGAGCGAATAACGTCATATCGTTAGTGCTACTGCACCCAGGCCTGGGGAAATTTCTTACCGAGTCCACGCGGTCATTGCAGCAATATGGCGCACCAGTGCCAAACAGTCTAATATAGTGTTCCTCACGTTGTCTACTGACCGGTGTTCTCTGTTTGGGGTTATTTGTACGGTGGTATATTTTTTCAAAATACGAACATTCATCGAGAGTATGGAGTGGTCTGGGAGGTTGAAATGTTGATAAAAACATTTATTCTCTCCGCGGTTCACTGCTGAATGATGACCATTCATAGCTTGTCTTAACTGTCCTTTTGTTTCACCAACATATATTAAATCACACAGATCGATAGTTTTAGAATTTAGGGGCTCAAAGCTTCTGGTAGTATAAACTTTATTAGTCAGAGAACTAATGTAATTCTTACCAGTAATTATAATATTGCATGTTTTAGTGTTTTTTGTTCCTCATTCTGAAATGTTAAAAAAATCCGAAGTGTCTGATTGACTATACAATTTGTTCCTGTTACAATTTGCGTGAAAAATATAAGCTGTTGAAAAGAGTATACCCACGCGAAGACAAAATGTGTCAAAAAAATAGATTGATGACGCATTACTCCTTGTGACTGTGAAAAACGTGCGGTAAACAATTACTTCTTCGTTATTCTATGAAAGGTAAGAGATATTTTGAGACACACTTACATATACGGAAAAAATATTGGAGTGGTTATGAAAATAACACATGGGCATGCGTCACTACGATAGTTCATCAAATTTACAAAATTCTTCAATAATTGAGCTACTGGCATGATTATCATAAGAAAAAGGGAACAAGATTTTATACAAAGTGCTTCATGGACCTCATTTGGAGAAATGAAGTGTGGAGTTCATATTGATATCAACGAAAATATAAACAGAAATGTCATTAATTTAAGAATTTATTGCATCAAACAACACCAATACATGGCCTAATATTATCTGCTGTCCCCATTGCATGATCGTAAGAGGCGACTAAATTCGGATCTTTACATTTTCTCCATTTGCTAAAGCGCTTTCCTCTTTGTTATGTCTCCCTTTAGTTGAATGGTGTCTGTCTCCAAACCGAGATATACCAGAGTGTTTGAAAACAAGTCTAAATACTTCGTTTGTAATGTGCAGCACCTGTAATAGTGAAACGACAGATTTTTCTCGTTGTAAGTATTATGTGACCGTTCGATGTGTTCTTCTGGGGCTTCTGACAGCATTCTTTGCATGAAATATGCACGCTAACCCACTGATCCAACACAGGCCATGTTTCTGCCGTAAAGTCAGAGTTTTTCATTAAATTTCTTATATGAATTAAATTTACGCATACACGAGCTGACTATGCCTTTCGTTGTTAGCTGTGTCTAAGGTATATGTTATTTCAATATTCACGTGTTCAGTGATTAAACACCGGCATATTATACATATTGATTATAAATTGTGGACATTGGCAAGGTGGCCCTTCTGGCTCTATTCATTTGAGTAGTACATGTGGAAGTGCAGTGAGGAATAAAACCAGATTTTAGTCACACGTGTAATTAGTTAATATGGTCACGTGTGTTTATTTCTTATTTAATAACTATTAATAAAACATTTGGATACTGACTTGCAAAAACTCGAGACATTTGGCTCACTGAGGGCTAATGCATTGTTATGCTGAGCCAGTTGATGTAACGACATTTAAGTCTTTTTCATGCGCTCTGAAAACAATCAAATATCATTATGTATATGTACCATTGACAAGTATTATTCAAATGTTGGAAAAACACAATAAATACGAGAAAACAAAAATCTATTCGAGGTATTGCAACATTACAGTGTTATGTTTCCTAAAATTCTGATGATCAGATAATTGTGTAACTATGCTGTGCATTGATCATTTAAGTTTTTTTCTCTCTCATTATTATTCATTTATCTATTTATTCATTGTGATCTTCACTTGAAGCCAATTCTTTCCATAAGGTTTTAAAAAGTTCGAAAACCGTTCTCCCAGATTTCAATTCATTTCATTCTTGTACTAATTGATAAAACACATATTGAAGCTAGTAATCAAAATATTGCACACAATATAAAACCCTGGCACGTTTTTATATATCTTTAGCAATAGTTTGGTTTAGAAAATGTTAAAATCCGCAATTTTCCCCTTAAACTATCTATATACCAATACAAATTGGATAATAAAAATTGAGTAATGTTTCAGAGAGGTAAAAAAATAAGAGTTTGTGAAAAAGGTTTGAAGGCACTGACGTGTTGATTAACTAAACTAAAAACACATTGCCTTTGGGCCTTTTTAATCTGAAATATGCTATTTTTTTCTTCTTTTTTGTATTCTCACTAATAATACTACAAGTATGCAAACTTTGGAAGAAATCAACGTGTTGGTTTTTATGAGAAATTTAAACTTTACATTACTGAATTTGAACATTGAAAAAAAATGTGTATATATATATTTATATTTAGGTATGTGTGTACAATACAATTTTCTATTCCATTCTACTAAAAATCGGATTTAAATTCAATCGTCTGTCTTTTCCTCAGAAATGGATATTGCCTACATAGATGTTGCGGCAAACTTTCGGGCAAGGCGGAATCTGTACAAAGTTATTTTGATGATGCATTTTTATTTATCTCTAATGCCTGAAGTTTATTTCATCCGACATTATCTGAATAGTATATATTATAGGCATCCTGCAAGATGTCCAGGGAATTCGCCACAATTAAAATAGACCTTCAACTGTTCACAGGTTGATAATTTTTGTTTTTATCAATTTTTTTCAAAAGCAGATTAGGATATAAATAAAAAAAATCCACAAATTTTGAAAAGTTTCATGTTTCTTTACTACAGTACAGAAATGTGTCTTAAAAACACATGGAACAGTCGGAAATATTGGTGGTTTCTCTTGTAGCAAATTCTTTAAATTCAGGCATTTTATGACTCATGACGTCATCGAGCCAAATAATGCGTTGAAACTGGCGTAGCATACTTTTTGTCATACTTTAGCAAAGCTCCATCGGCCTCGTCACACATAACTCCATCAATATTTGGAACGTCGAACTATGTATAATATAAAATGTAAAAAGTTTCCTTTTCATAAAAAAATGAAAACTTATCCGTGAATTATAGGGGGAAAGTGTTTGCGTATGAATGGGGAAGATAGCAGCTTTATATTCCGATTATGTATGCGAATGATACTGTTCGACCCTCAGTAAAAAGATCTCCACACAAACTGTGTTTAAGCGCACACAAATACTGTATGTATTATTTCAATGTGTAAGTGCCAACACACGAAATCAGCAGCAGAAATCAAAGGCCAGACGGAAAGACAATATCGACATTTTTATTGGGAAACATTCAAACACTAAGTCTTAACAATTCAACTTTGACCTTGGAATTTAACTTTGAACAGCAGACATACAATTAATATCATATACAGAAAATGAAATACAACAGTTCACTGTTTTGCGGTAGCACATGTTTATCAATTATACCGTTATTGAAACCGAAAATGTTTGAGTCCCTTCGAAAAATATCAAAGACTAACTAACAAATACCAACTAAAAAAAAAAAAAAAAAAAATCAACTTATCTTCAGGCATTCAACACAGGCGTTTTGGCCAGTCTATATCAAAGTTTATTTCAAATTTGCAAACTTGTTGGTAAGGGCGCGATGACGGAGGTGTTACTAAATTGGTTTTTACGCGCAAAAAAGGCGCCAAAACTATTAAATATCAAATAAACTAATGGCAAGCGGAACAACCAAAAGCAACAAAACGAAAAACAAAACTTACAAACACGTTATGTAGGAACTATTTCCATCCTTTCCCCCTATTTTGCAGGTGCTCGTTTTTTCTCACCCCCACCCCCACCCCGCCCCCGCGCTCATTGACCTTTCACGCGCCACAAGATGAATGCGCTACGCTTAATCCACCTGACAAATCCTTTGTTGGAGGCTAATTGAGTTCTGAATCAATTAGACGTCTGCTATATTACTTTGGTCGATAAACAGATTTTGGGCTGATCTTGCCAGACTTTTTGTGAAACTCGACGAAGTTTCGGACTGACTGACAAGATCCCTGACAAAAATGGACCTTCAATGTAGTGGAAAAGAAAAGGCTTAAATCTGCTGATACATATCATACTTGTAAAAATGCAATACAAACAATATTTATGGATCATAACAACGTTAAAGACGGTTTTCCGCATTTTGTTTTATGTTTTTGCCCGCAAATTTTCTTCCTGTTATAACAACGAATGACCATTTGATTTCTTCTTAACGTACGAAAGTGGCAAGGTTTCCATAGGTATCACGAACGGTAAGTAAATCGTGTTACAATTTCGTATATTACAATTAAGCAATATGAACCAAAACAGTCATTTTGGTGCATTTTTGTCATGTAGAAATACAAAGGTATTCAAAATACAAATTGTATGAATATTGTACAACGTTTCCGATCACCTCCTAAAAACCACAACTCAACAGGTCGCCAAATCTCATGTGTACCTACTGAACATAAAATGTTACGTTGTATCAAATCTCAAGACATTGGTATCCAAGGTCAAATTATCATCATTACTGTAGTACTAACTGTACATAAATCTTACTTCATGATCGATTCATTTCCGAAAATTTTGCAACCGAACAAATTCCAGTAACTCTTCCGACATAAATTAAAAGATATATATCAAAGAACGATAATCCTGTAGCAAACGGTTTCGCGAAAGTTTTAATTGTCTCTTACATGTTGTGATATGGAGCTCGCAAAAATGAGTTTGTTTGCAGTATAGGTACGAAGTATCAGAAACACTTATAATTTGCACATTTTGAAAAAGTCACAGTATCTATCAATATGGAATATATTCTTTTTACACATCTTTATACGGACTAAAAAAGTCACTTTGCTCTGAAGTCGTTGTTTTTCAAAACCAATAAGAACAATATACATTCCTGTCTTTTAACATAGACAAATTCTGATAAGGTCTATTAACGTCATAAGGTCATTGTAAAGGTTACCATGGCAATAGGTCAGATGACATCTCAATGCTGATCAATATTCATTTTCACATTCTGCTGCAATAGAGCTACTAAGCATATGCGTACAAGTCACAGGGGTTCGCTCTTCTTGTTAGTATTATCAAAAATTCAATCTGAAACATGAACGACGATTGGTAATTGAAAAATTTGTTTATTTAGATTTACGCATCTGGATTTCCCTTAAATAATTACAACTCTTTTTAAGAATAGCAATTATCTCTCCAATTAATTCTTTTATATAAGTTGATTGCGGTAAGTATGCGTGTTTTCTGATTATTTTGTTTGATGTGTCTATAGACGAGGTAAATTTTCATACATTTTTGCACGAAACAATAATCCGTACGTTGGTGGGAACCCACCTTCGACGGATATCGATGTACTGTGCAACTATAAATTATACAAAGGTAATGATAATTTTTAAGTGTGATAACTGATTTTTATTGTTTTCTTTATATTTTTTGTTATATTTTTCATTCTCCATGATATTGTTAAAGATAAAATACAGGCTGTAATATTGACCATTTGAAACTCCAATTGGAAATATGCATTGTTCAAATATGAAGAAAATCGGTATTTAAAAAAAAAACAATATAATTACAGGAGTTCACAAATTGTATTTTGATCGATACTTCTGTTTTATTGCTCACAGATATTAATGACAATATGTCTTAGGATCGATACGAATTACAGGATCGGTAACAAAAACATATCTACATGTCTCCTTTTCCAGTAAATGTATGTATATCTCTAAAATATATCTGTAAAGATTTAATGAAAATATCGTCGTTCTTGTCCACTGAATAGTTGTTTCCAATGGCCAAATCTCGGAATCAATTAGCACCCAATTCTTTCTTAACGTCCCAGTTTCAAAAGTCGTTCTTTGTTGACGGCGAGTTCTTCCTCAAGCCTACGCCTGCCACTCGCTGCCAACATGTCAGCCAAGGACGACAACGCACCGTTTATCGATAACCTTTGACCCCTCTTCTGAAGCTCAGCTGCATTTGTATCCAGCAACGATAACTTTTGATGTGCATTTTCGATATCGTCATCTGATACATGTTCATATTTTGAAGCCCTCTGTGTGTTTTGTACCACATGCTCTGCTAGATGGGACATTTCCTGGCCGTTTCCAATGGGATCTCTGTCGTTCATTCCGAGTGAATGACCACCGCTTCGCTTTCCTAAGGTAGACATTTGCTGTCTCACCCGGGCGTATTGATCTACTCGACGACGTCTCTGAGAAGCAAACAACATCCGGGCGAGCATGCGCAGATCTGCATTCAATGATAATGGCATGGCTCGTTTTTCAATATTGGTTTCAACATCCGGTTTCCCAGAATTATGCTGTTCTAGGAGAGTGTCGCTCGCCGTCTTCTCAAAAGCGTATGTATTTGCAGTCGGGAGGTAGATCATCACCAAGCCGATAAGAAATACTGGAACATTTTGGATCGCCATTTCTGAAAGATAAAGACAAACATGATACACAATTCATGACATGGCACATGTGAACACTATTTCTGCGAATTAGAAAAGGAAACAATCTTAAAATTTATGTATCTTAAAAGTGTGTAGTGACTATGTTACAAGTGTGTAGTGACTATATTACAAGTGTGTAGTGACTATGTTACAAGTGTGTAGTGACTATGTTACAAGTGTGAAATGACTATATTACAAGTGTGTAGTGACTATGTTACAAGTGTGTAGTGACTATGTTACAAGTGTGTTGTGACTATCCTACTAGTGTGTAGTGACTATGTTACAAGTGTGTTGTGACTATCCTACTAGTGTGTAGTGACTATGTTACAAGTGTGTAGTGACTATGTTACAGGTGTGTAGTGACTATGTTACAGGTGTGTAGTGACTATGTTACAGGTGTGTAGTGACTATGTTACAGGTGTGTAGTGACTATGTTACAACTGTTTAATGACTATGTTACAAGTGTGTTGTGACTATGTTACGAGGATGTGGTGACTATCCTACAAGTGTGTAGTGACTATGTGACAAGGGTGTGGTGACTGTACTACAAGTGTGTAGTTACTATGTTACAAGTGTGTAATGACTATATTACAAGTGTGTAGTGACTATGTTACAAGTGTGTTGTGACTATCCTACTAGTGTGTAGTGACTATGTTACAAGTGTGTTGTGACTATCCTACTAGTGTGTAGTGACTATGTTACAAGTGTGTAGTGACTATGTTACAAGTGTGTAGTGACTATGTTAAAAGTGTGTAGTGACTATGTTACAGGTGTGTACTGACTATGTTACAATTGTGTAGTGACAATGGTACAAGTGTGTAGTGACTGTGTTACAAGTGTGTAGTGACTATGTTACAGGTGTGTAGTGACTATGTTACAAGTGTGTAGTTACTATGTTACAAGTAATGACTATTCTACAAGTGTGTAGTGACTGTGTTACAAGTGTATAGTGACTATGTTACGAGGATGTGGTGACTATCCTACAAGTGTGTAGTGACAATGTGACAAGGGTGTGGTGACTATACTACAAGTGTGTGATGACTTTCCTACAAGTGTGTGGTGACTATGTTACAAGTGTGTAGTGACTATGTTACAAGTGTGTAGTGACTATGTTACAAGTGTGTAGGGACTATCCTACACGCGTGTAGTGACTATTACAAGTGTGTAGTGACTATGTTACAAGTGTGTAGTGACTATGTTACAAGTGTGTAGTGACTATGTTACAAGTGTGTAGTGACTATGGTACAAGTGTGTAGTGACTATGGTACAAGTGTGTAGTGACTATGTTAAAAGTGTGTAGTGACTATGTTACAAGTGTGTAGTGACTATGGTACAAGTGTGTAGTGACTATGGTACAAGTGTGTAGTGACTATGCTACAAGTGTGTAGTGACTATGTTACAAGTGTGTAGTGACTACGGTACAAGTGTGTAGTGACTATGTTACAAGTGTGTAGTGACTATGTTACAAGTGTGTTGTGACTATGTTACAAGTGTGTAGTGACTATCCTACAAGTGTGTAGTGACTATGTTACAAGTGTGTAGTGACTATGTTACAAGTGTGTAGTGGCTATCCTACAAATGTGTAGTGACTTTCCAACAAGCGTATGAGTCCTATCATGCAAACAGGTAATAGTGTCTATGATAGAAGTATGTAGTAGCTGATCTTTGACCTTTACGTTTCACGTTTTTACAGTATTGTATAACACTTAACGTATGCCTCACCAGACTTTATTTCACGCGAGACACGTGTACAAACAACACGTGGTTCAATAAACACCATATAACACGTGGTTTACAAAACAATAACATGTGCTTCAGATGTTTAGTTACGCGTTATATACGTATTGCATTACACGAGTGTAATGAGAATGAGTGAATTGATGTGCATCACGATACAATCTTACAATATATAAGTGCATCGTCAGTCTGCATTACGCGTGTTTTACGATATGGACTTGTCTGTGCTTTACGAGAACATTACACGTACTTAGGTTGCCTTAAAAAATGTATTATTAGAATGTGGAACACGTGCCTCACAACACTGTATTTGGCGTGTTTCACGTGGCTGCACAGTTCAGAAAAACTCTGGTTTAGTTTATAGTAAAAACACGAAAATGTAATTTGCTCGTTTCAAAGACGGACATATATCTTGTTTAACTAAATCGCGTCGCATCAACTTCACTGCGCTTTTGTTCCATTTGGGTTTCTCTGTCTTCCTAAATATCATCGGTATTGATTTCAGCCCGTACAGTGATTAATACAACCCATTCTATCAAGGACGGTAGTAAACCAGACAGAGTTCCTTTTTACATACATATTAATCGTACGTTCGGGACCCTGCATGAAATCGGACATACAGTTGACCGATGGTCGTTTCAATTGTATCTAGACGGGATTGACCCGTCTACACTATGGACAATGGTAATCTTATCCTTGAAACATTGATGCCCTATAGTTAAACACAAAATGTGCTGAAGATGTGTTTCACTTAAGAGAAATGCGTTACTGAATGCTTGGATGCAAATATGTGGCATTTCTCTAAATACCATATTGCATTAACACAGATTAATAAGTTGGCCTATATTAGTGCGCGCCCTTACAGGTGCATACTGATGTTCATAGGATTGTTCGTCATGATAATATGCATGTTTGAGATGGTTGCAGTGTCCATATATTTATTTGTTAGTAAAATACATATGGCTGTGTGTCATGTACAATGCAGGACATATTTTCCCGCAATATCCAATGGTTATTCATAGTAATATTTTATTTTCTCTCTCTTATTATTTTATAACAACTTATTACGTTTTTGTACAGCTTAATCAAGTATCACTCAACTGTTACTTATCATGAAACCGACTGGAGCTATTTCTAAGATGTAAACCTCGTCTTTTAAGAACTGTCTGTTTTTGGACACAGGGATACCCTTACAATATGTACCACATTCCGTATAATGCCGGTTTGTTGTTTTTTCTCGGCTTGACCATATCAGTTTGTATCGTGTGAGGTTAAGTTGAAAAAAGGACTACAGGACGAGAATCGTTTTTTTCCCAATCTTTTCAGGACGAAAACACTAAAAGACGAAAATTAAAGTTACCAGTCAGGGTGCATTGATTTAGCATTTACGTGTACGGTAATTTATGAATTGTCTTCTCGAGGATTTCTTGTCGAAAAGATGAAAATTAAGGTTGCTAATTTTCGTAATGGCACAAATCAGCCACTGCACAGGTCTGCTACAATACCTCTATCAGCGATCACTTTCTATACAAAAAACACCAGTTCGCTACCTATTAAAGAAAGTATTGTTTAAAACTTAAGTAGTGTTAGGAAGTCAGTTTATTAATCGAATGCTGTACATTCAATCGTAATTTTACTGTATACTACATGCCATGTCATGACTTAGATTGAATCTTGCGTTGTAAACTGTATCCTGACTTTGGGTGTATTACCAATATTTTTTCATCTATAATTTTCTCTTTTCTTTCTTTTGTTTGTTTGTTTGTTTGGGTTTTTTTTATAGTTATTAATTACATGTATAATATGCGTTTTAATGGTATTTAAACGACATATAAATTCATTGTGCTTTAAAGCAGACTTAACAAAATGATTTATTTCTTTAAAATTGCTAAAATCGTGGATCTGCAGTTCATAAGTACGTATCAAATGTTTATAAGTATGTGATTCTGTTAGTAAAAGACGGTAGGTGGCATATGTATTTTGTGTCTGTCACAGGCAAAGACCACTCAGCTCAATGTTCGCATGCTATTCTGTAAAAAAATATTAACCGGAGCACATCCACAGGACACTTTGCAATAAAATATAAAAAAAAAAAAAAAAAAAAGAAAAAATGAAAAAAAATTCAAAAGGCCTGAAATCAATAAATTGTCGTAATATTAAATATAAATAATTTCCGACATTCACTCAGACTTTACAACTGTTAAATTTACTTAAACATTACTAAAACGAAATTAACATATAAATAAGTTACTTGTCATTGTCTGCACGTACCTTCTATGACTATACTAGTCAGGTAAAATGGAGAATTATGTCCGTGGCATTACATAGAGACACAGGATGATACGTCTCTGCGAAAGTGAAATGATCAACTGCGGACGTTCGCGGTATTAAGTTCCTTTTAACATTCCATACACTCCCATCTTCACACTATCTTACGAATTCATTTGCTTTTAAACATCACTCGTAAACAAGACCAAATACGGATATGTACCGACAATCACCTGGATGAACTTTCAAAACACGTGTAGGACACAGACAGAACTATCAATAGCACTAATGTTTTCCACAATACATTTCACAAATACAGACGAATATTGCGCGTGGCAAGGGACATAACTAACATAGTAATCTATTTATATGTACCTGTGACACACATACCCTCTAAAACAACATCACAAACCCTCCGCTCAACTCTAAAACAATATCACTTTTCCCCGCTCTAAAACAATATCACTAATCCCCGCTCTAAAACAATATCAGTAATACCCGCACTACTCTAAGACAATATAATTAATCCCCGTTCTACTCTAAAACAATATCACTAATCCCCGTTCTACTCTTAAACAATATCACTAATCCCTGCACTACTCTTAAACAATATCACTAATCCCCGCTCTAAAACAATATCACTAATCCCCGCTCTACTCTAAAACAATACCACTAATCCCCGCTCTTAAACAATATCACTAATCCCCGCTCTTAAACAATATCACTAATCCCCGCTCTTAAACAATATCACTTATCCCGATCTACTGTAAATCAATATTAATAACCCCCGCTCATCACCAATCCCGCTCTACCCTAAAACACTATCACAAATCCCCGCTTTAGTCTAAAACAATATCACTAATCCTCGATCTAAAACAATATCACTAATCCGCGATCTAAAACAATATTACTAATCCCCGTTCTACTCTTAAACAATATCACTAATCCACGCTCTACTCTAAAACACTATCACTAATCCCGCTCTACTTTAAAAAATATTACTAATCCCCGCTCTACTCTAAAACAATATCACTAATCCACGCTCTACTCTAAAACACTATCACTAATCCCGCTCTACTTTAAAAGATATTACTAATCCCCGCTCTACTCTAAAACAATATCACTAATCCACGATTTAAAACAATATCACTAATCCCCGCTCTACTCTAAAACCATATCACTAATCCCCGCTCTACTCTAAAACAATATCACTAATCCCCGTTCTATTCTAAAACAATATCACTTATCCCCGTTCTCCTCTAAAACAATTTCACTAATCCCCGCTCTAAAACAGCATTACTAATTCCCGCTTTACTCTAAAGCAATATCACTAATCCCCGCTCTACTCTTAAACAATATCACTAATCCCCGCTCTAAAACAATATCACTAATCCCTGTTCTTTTTTGAAACAAAACCACTAATCCCCGCTCTACTCTAAAACAATATCACTAATCCCCGCTCTACTCTAAAACAATATCACTAATCCCCGCTCTACTCTAAAACAATATCACTAATCCCTGTTCTATTTTGAAACAAAACCACTAATCCCCGCTCTACTCTAAAACAATATCACTAATCCCCGCTCTACTCTAAAACAATATCACTAATCCCCGCTCTACTCTAAAACAATATCACTAATCCCCGCTCTACTCTAAAACAATATCACCAATCCCCGCTCTACTCTAAAACAATATCACTAATCCACGCTCTACTCTAAAACACTATCACTAATCCCGCTCTACTTTAAAAAATATTAGTAATCCCCGCTCTACTCTAAAACAATATCACTAATCCACGATCTAAAACAATATCGCTAATCCCTGCTCTAAAAAAAATATCACTAATCCCCGCTCTAAAACAATATCACTAATCCCCGCTCTACTCTAAAACAATATCACTAATCCCCGCTCTTAAACAATATCACTTATCCCGATCTACTGTAAATCAATATTAATAACCCCCGCTCTTAAACAGCATCACCAATCCCGATCTACCCTAAAACAATATCACAAATCCCCGCTTTAGTCTGAAACAATATCACTAATCCTCGATCTAAAACAATATCACTAATCCCCGTTATACTCTTAAACAATATCACTAATCCACGCTCTACTCTAAAACACTATCACTAATCCCGCTATTCTTTAAAAATATTACTAATCCCCGCTCTACTCTAAAACAATATCACTAATCCGCGATCTAAAACAATATTACTAATCCCCGTTCTACTCTTAAACAATATCACTAATCCACGCTCTACTCTAAAACACTATCACTAATCCCGCTATTCTTTAAAAAATATTACTAATCCCCGCTCTACTCTAAAACAATATCACTAATCCCCGCTCTACTCTAAAACACTATCACTAATCCCGCTATTCTTTAAAAAATATTACTAATCCACGCTCTACTCTAAAACACTATCACTAATCCCGCTCTACTTTAAAAAATATTACTAATCCCCGCTCTACTCTAAAACAATATCACTAATCCACGATCTAAAACAATATTACTAATCCCCGCTCTACTCTAAAACAATATCACTAATCCCCGCTCTAATCTAAAATAATATCACTAATCCCCGCTCTACTCTAAAACAACACCACTAATCCCCGCTCTACTCTAAAACAACACCACTAATCCCCGCTCTACTCTAAAACAATATCACTAATCCCCGCTCTACTCTAAAACAATATCACTAATCCCCGCTCTACTCTAAAACAACACCACTAATCCCCGCTCTACTCTAAAACAACACCACTAATCCCCGCTCTACTCTAAAACAATATCACTAATCCCCGCTCTACTCTAAAACAATATCACTAATCCCCGCTCTACTCTAAAACAATATCACTAATCCCCGATCTAAAACAATATTACTAATCCCCGTTCTACTCTTAAACAATATCACTAATCCACGCTCTACTCTAAAACACTACCACTAATCCCGCTCTTCTTTAAAAAATATTACTAATCCCCGCTCTACTCTAAAACAATATCAATTATCCTCGCTCTACTCTTACAGAGTATTACTTTCTCCGCTTTATCAAAAGGTTCTTTATTAAACTCATATATTACCGGTTTTCCCTAAAGCATTATTACTATCGTTCGCTCTGTTTAAAATCCCAATAAGTAATGTCCTGGCCTTCTCTAAAACAGAACAGTATCAGTTAGATTGAGTTACAATGAAGTAAGACCGCTTTTTCAGCGTAACATCTATTGTTTCGACTGTCAAATGCCCAGTAAACATGAATATCACTATCAACATCACCGTCATTCAAGTATACAGTTTCATTTCGATTTAGCGGTACAAAATATTGTTAGAAAAATTATTTCAATACTTACTCGTTCAATGCGAGTAAATTTCCCGTTGAAAGTTGTTATCTTGGCTGCTCTCAGCACGGATATCCATACATTGCTATATGTGCTGCCAAGTTTACGGGTCTCTCCTGATCTTCTCAACTTCAGAATTTAAAAGATCGTTTCTACATTTTGTATTTGTATATATATATAATATATATAACACATAACAATATTGCGCATGCGCCAACGATGTCATGCATAGCTACAGGTTTTGTGTGTATCACACTTCAGTATTTGGCCTACGAATATCCGTTGCTGTTTAGAGATGTTGATATATATTCATTATCACCGAGCAATCCTGGATCACGTCTGCCTTGTTCATTCCCCTATACAGCTCTGTATCTGGTGCTAGTATGTCAATTAACCTTCGTTTGTATCCCTAACTCATCGTGGCAAACAATCTCAAATAACACTGCAGGAATCGTTGTTGATGCTATTATTAATTAGCGAATATATCAACTAATATAAAACTACGTATGCCGATTGAATAGATGACTACAAAGAAAAAAATATAAAAGAGAGAGAAAATACTGAATATTTGTTTTGACATATTAGTATTCCAATAGACAGAAAAATCGAAGTTTGATTATACTAAATCGACTAGTCATCGAAGATGACGTCATTTCGAGTGTTCTTGAACAATTTTATGAGAATGATGACGTTACTTAAGCGGACATATTTCTGAATAAGACATAACAACAATTAATGCTATCCATTCGTAATATTAAAACCGAAATTACATGTAGTACTACCTTTTGTAAATTGCTCTTTATAATTCTAGATACGGAAATTATTCCGGAAATATGGGATGTCTATCTATCTATCGGCACAATTAAACAGAGAAATGAAAGGAAACCAGGAGATTCGCAAATGTATAGAACGATGGCTTTACAATTTTGTGTTGTTTCCAGAAAATTTGCAAATGTACAGGTCGATGACTTTAAAGTTTTGTGTTGTTTCTTGAAACATTGATGTGACACTCGTCTCGATATCTGTTAAACACATTTAACAAAAAGTAATCATGAAGAGTCCTGAAAATATCTCTGTCGCTGTTTCTATTCAGTTGGGAGTGTCATTTTGTGGTAAAAGCTGGTACGTATTATATGAATGGAACACATTTACAGACTTATCAATGGTTTGCATATGTACAATGTGTTATAAAATTGAATGATGTGTTCTGTTTAATTCCACCAAGTCAGACAGCACCCTGATTATAACAGGAGGGAAAGTCACCCAATACTTTTTTCATCAATATTTATAAACAGTAATAAGAAAACAATTCTCCTTTTATGATTCATCACACGAACAATCATGGAATAAACTTTCCTGCGAACTTTTTCTATAGCGATATTTTTTTGCTTTTGTACACAAATTGCCCAAATTCAAAATGGTGTATAAAGTATTTAAAATGAGTTTAAAAATATTAGGAACATTGAATATTAATGAATATGAGTCGTGGTATATCGTTTGAAATAAAAAGCAGCATCTTGCATTTTTATTTTGAATCATGTGAATCAAATACGAATACATGCCACTTGTCGGGTACATATCGTGTATACAGGGTATACATGTCACGTGTCGGGTAGATATCGTGTATACAGGGTATACATGTCACGTGTCGGATATATATCGTGTATACAGGGTACATATGTCACTTGTCGGGTATATATCGTGTAGACGTGGTAGACCTGACACGTGACGGATAGATATATTTTGTGCTGGGTCGAAATGACACGTGATGCGAGCCAGATATAACACAAGTACGATACATATGATATTTAAAAGGTACATGTAGATATTGTAAGTATGCTACGGGTATGGCTATGTGCAATGTATGCGATCGGTATGTATGTCTTGTGACTTCGTGTTGTGAACTATCTTCGACATGAATCTCCATGAGTGAGTCGTTAAGCCTACGGAGGATCAGTCAGTTAGGTAGTCTCAGCTTTCACAGATTTTCATGGTGTATTATGTGAACACAAGCTAACTATTTGCCCCATAGCGATCGACAAAAAGTACAAGAACTCGAAATGATTAGATTTTGAAAAAAAAAAATGTTTCTTCCTTTTTACGAAAATTGAACCTGTTATTAAATTACGTACGTATATCTATCTAGCGAAGGTAATGAGGTACGTATTATCGGGCCGCCAAATACCGTCTAACTATGGAAGATAATATCTTCCCCAAACATATCGATATTTGTAAGACACATGGGATTTATATACAAAAACGGCCTATAGTTATTGAATTTTGTGTTGAGAGCTTTCCTCAAGAGTAGTACAAATAAAAGAACATTCAAGGTTAAATTTCACTCGCGAGCGAAGAAAAATACATCTTAAACACAACTGGATCTGAATATGACGTCTCTTTGTACTTAATCAATATATTTTGTGTAACCATCAAACTATGTCTGAACTCTAGACCTCTCAACTGTCCAAACTTCATTTAGTCAATATCTGAACTTTAGACCTCTCAACTGTCCAAACTTCATTTCGCCAACATCCAAACTCTTGACCTGTCAACTGTCAATACTTCATTTAGTCAATGTCCGAACTCTAGACCTCTCAGATGTCCAAACTTCATTTAGTCAATGTCCGAACTCTAGATCTCTCAACTGTCCAAACTTCATTTAGTCAATGTCCGAACTCTAGATCTCTCAACTGTCCAAACTTCATTTAGTCAATGTCCAAACTTCATTTAGTCAATGTCCGAACTCTAGACCTCTCAACTGTCCAAACTTCATTTAGTCAATGTCCGAACCCTAGACCTCTCAACTGTCAAAACTTCATTTCGCCAATGTCCGAACTCTAGACCTCTCAACTGTCCAGACTTCATTTAGTCAATGTCCGAACTCTAGACCTATAAAATTTCAATACATCACTTTATCAATGTCCGAACTCTAGCCAATATCCAAACTCTAGACCTCTCAACTGTCCAAACTTCATTTTGCCAATGTCTGAACTATAGACCTCTCAACTGTCCAAACTTCATTTAGCCAATGTCTGAACTATAGACCTCTCAACTGTCCAAACTTCATTTCGCCAATGTCCGAAACTCTAGACCTCTCAACTGTCCAAACTTCATTTAGTCAATATCTGAACTCTTGACCTCTCAACTGTCCAAACTTCATTTAGTCATTGTCCGAACTCTAGACCTATAAAATTTCAATACATCACTTTCTCAATGTCCGAACTCTAGACCTCTCAACTGTCCAAACTTCATTTAGTCAATGTCCGAACTCTAGATCTCTCAACTGTCAATACTTCATTTAGTCAATGTCCGATCTCTAGACCTCTCAACTGTCCAAACATCATTTTGCCAATGTCTGAACTATAGACCTCTCAACTGTCCAAACTTCATTTAGCCAATGTCTGAACTCTAGACCTCTCAACTGTCCAAACTTCATTTAGTCAATGTCCGAACTCTAGATCTCTCAACTGTCAGTACTTCATTTAGTCAATGTCCGAACTCTAGACCTCTCAACTGTCCAAACTTCATTTAGTCAATGTCCGAACTCTAGACCTCTCAACTGTCAATACTTCATTTAGTCAATGTCCGAACTCTAGACCTCTCAACTGTCCAAACTTCATTTAGTCAATATCCGAACTCTAGATCTCTCAACTGTCCAAACTTCATTTAGTCAATGTCCGAACTCTAGACTCTCAACTGTCCAAACTTCTCTCAACTGTCCAGTCAATGTCCGAACTCTAGACCTATCAACTTCAATACTTCATTTAGTCAATGTCCGAACTCTAGACCTCTCAACTGTCCAAACTTCATTTAGTCAATATCCTCTAGACTCTAGATCTCTCAACTGTCAAGTCCAAACTTCATTTAGTCAATGTCCGAACTCTAGACCTCTCAACTGTCCAAACTTCATTTAGTCATTGTCCGAACTCTAGACCTCTAAAATTTCAATACATCACTCAACTGTCCAAACTTCATAGTCAATGTCCGAACTCTAGACCTCTCAACTGTCCAAACTTCAACAATGTCCGAACTCTAGACCTCTCAGATGTCAATACTTCATTTAGTCAATGTCTGAACTCTAGACCTCTCACCTGTCAATACTTTATTTAGTCAATATACGAACTCTAGACCTCTCAACTGTCCAAACTTCATTTAGTCAATGTCCGAACTCTAGACTCTACTCAACAATGTCCAAACTTCACTTTAGTCAATGTCCGAACTCTAACCTCTCAATGTCAACTGTCCAAACTTCATTTAGTCAAGACTCTCTCAACTGTCAAACTTCATTTGTCCAAACTCAACTGTCCAAACTTCATTTTCCGAACTCTAGACCTAGTCAATGTCAATACTTCATTTCTCAATGTCCGAACTCTCTCTCAACTGTCCAAACTTCATTTAGTCAATGTTAGACCTCTCCGAACTCTAGACCTCTCAACTGTCCAAACTTCATTTAGTCAATGTCCGAACTCTAGACCTCTCAACTGTCAAACTTCATTTTCATTTAGTCAATGTCCGAACTCTAGACCTCTCAACTGTTCAAACTTCATTTAGTCAATATCCGAAATCTAGATCTCTCAACTGTCCAAACTTCATTTAGTCAATGTCATTGTCCGAACTCTAGACCTATAAAATTCCAAACTTCACTTTATCAATGTCCGAACTCTAGACCTCTCAACTGTCCAAAATATCCGAACTCTCTCTCAACTGTCAAACTTAGTCAATGTCCGAACTCTAGATCCTAAAATTTCAATACATCACTTTATCAATGTCCGAAACTCTAGACCTCTCAACTGTCCAAACTTCATTTAGTCAATATCTGAACTCTTGACCTCTCAACTGTCCAAACTTCATTTAGTCAAAATCTGAACTCTAGACCTCTCAACTGTCAAAACTTCATTTAATCAATGTCCGAACTCTAGACCTCTCAACTTTCCAAACTTCATTTAGTCAATATCTGAACTCTAGACCTCTCAACTGTCCAAACTTCATTTAGTCAATGTCCGAACTCTAGACCTCTCAACTGTCCAAACTTCATTTAGTCAATGTCCGAACCCTAGACCTCTCAACTGTCAAAACTTCATTTAGTCAATGTCCGAACTCTAGATCTCTCAACTGTCCAAACTTCATTTAGTCCATATCCGAACTCTAGACCTCTCAACTGTCCAAACTTCATTTAGTCAATGTCCGAACTCTAGATCTCTCAAATGTCCAAACTTCATTTAGTCAATGTCCGAACTCTAGACCTCTCAACTGTCCAAATTTCAATACCACTTTATCAATGTCTCAACTGTCCAAACTTCATTTAGTCAATATCCGAACTCTAGACTCTCAACTGTCCAAACTTCATTTAGTCAATATCCCTCTCAACTGTCCAAACTTCATTTAGTCAATATCCGAACTCTAGATCTCTCAACTGTCCAAACTTCATTTAGTCAATATCCGAACTCTAGATCTCTCAACTGTCCAAACTTCATTTAGTCAATGTCCGAACTCTAGACCTCTCAACTGTCCAAACTTCATTTCGCCAATATCTGAACTCTAGACCTCTCAACTGTCCAAACTTCATTTAGTCAATATCCGAACTCTAGATCTCTCAACTGTCCAAACTTCATTTAGTCATTGTCCGAACTCTAGACCTATAAAATTTCAATACATCACTTTATCAATGTCCGAACTCTAGACCTCTCAACTGTCCAAACTTCATTTCGCCAATATCTGAACTCTAGACCTGTCAACTGTCCAAACTTTATTTAGTCAATATCCGAACTCTAGACATCTCAACTGTCCAAACTTCATTTAGTCAATATCCGAACTCTAGATCTCTCAACTGTCCAAACTTCATTTAGTCAATGTCCGAACTCTAGACCTCTCAACTGTCCAAACTTCATTTAGTCAATATCCGAACTCTAGATCTCTCAACTGTCCAAACTTCATTTAGTCAATATCCGAACTCTAGACATCTCAACTGTCCAAACTTCATTTAGTCAATATCCGAACTCTAGATCTCTCAACTGTCAGTACTTCATTTAGTCAATGTCCGAACTCTAGACCTCTCAACTGTCCAAACTTCATTTAGTCATTGTCCGAACTCTAGACCTATAAAATTTCAATACATTACTTTATCAATGTCCGAACTCTAGACCTCTCAATTGTCCAAACTTCATTTCGCCAATATCCAAACTTTAGACCTGTCAACTGTCAATACTTCATTTAGTCAATGTCCGAACTCTAGACCTCTCAGATGTCCAAACTTCATTTAGTCAATATCCGAACTCTAGACCTCTCAACTGTCCAAACTTCATTTAGTCATTGTCCGAACTCTAGACCTATACAATTTCAATACATCACTTTATCAATGTCCGAACTCTAGACCTCTCAACTGTCCAAACTTCATTTAGTCAATGTCCGAACTCTAGATCTCTCAACTGTCCAAACTTCATTTAGTCAATATCCGAACTCTAGATCTCTCAACTGTCCAAACTTCATTTAGTCAATGTCCGAACTCTAGATCTCTGAACTGTCAATACTTCATTTAGTCAATGTCCGAACTCTAGACCTCTCAACTGTCCAAACTTCATTTAGTCAATATCCGAACTCTAAATCTCTCAACTGTCAGTACTTCATTTAGTCAATGTCCGAACTCTAGACCTCTCAACTGTTCAAACTTCATTTAGTCATTGTCCAAACTCTAGACCTATAAAATTTCAATACATCACTTTATCAATGTCCGAACTCTAGACCTCTCAACTGTCCAAACTTCATTTAGTCAATGTCCGAACTCTAGACCTCTCAGATGTCCAAACTTCATTTCGCCAATATCCGAACTCTAGACATCTCAACTGTCCAAACTTCATTTAGTCAATGTCCGAACTCTAGACCTCTCAACTGTCCAAACTTCATTTAGTCATTGTCCGAACTCTAGACCTATACAATTTCAATACATCACTTTATCAATGTCCGAACTCTAGACCTCTCAACTGTCCAAACTTCATTTAGTCAATGTCCGAACTCTAGATCTCTCAACTGTCCAAACTTCATTTAGTCAATATCCGAACTCTAGATCTCTCAACTGTCCAAACTTCATTTAGTCAATGTCCGAACTCTAGATCTCTCAACTGTCCAAACTTCATTTAGTCAATGTCCGAACTCTAGACCTCTCAACTGTCCAAACTTCATTTAGTCAATATCCGAACTCTAGATCTCTCAACTGTCCAAACTTCATTTAGTCATTGTCCGAACTCTAGACCTATAAAATTTCAATACATCACTTTATCAATGTCCGAACTCTAGACCTCTCAACTGTCCAAACTTCATTTAGTCAATATCCGAACTCTAGATCTCTCAACTGTCCAAACTTCATTTAGTCAATGTCCGAACTCTAGACCTCTCAACTGTCCAAACTTCATTTGTCCGAAAACTATAAAATTTTCATTTAGTCAATGTCCGAACTCTAGACCTCTCAACTGTTCAAACTTCATTTAGTCAATATCCGAAATCTAGATCTCTCAACTGTCCAAACTTCATTTAGTCAATGTCCGAACTCTAGACCTCTCAACTGTCCAAACTTCATTTAGACAATGTCCGAACTCTAGACCTCTCAACTGTCAATACTTCATTTAGTCATTGTCCGAACTCTAGACCTATAAAATTTCAATACATCACTTTATCAATGTCCGAACTCTAGACCTCTCAACTGTCCAAACTTCATTTCGCCAATATCTGAACTCTAGACCTGTCAACTGTCCAAACTTTATTTAGTCAATATCCGAACTCTAGACATCTCAACTGTCCAAACTTCATTTAGTCATTGTCCGAACTCTAGACCTATAAAATTTCAATACATCACTTTATCAATGTCCGAACTCTAGACCTCTCAACTGTCCAAACTTCATTCCGAACTCGACCTCTCAACTGTCCAAACAATATCAATATCCGAACTCTAGACCTGTCAACTGTCCAAACTTCATTTAGTCAATATACGAACTCTAGACCTCTCAACTGTCCAAACTTCATTTAGTCAATGTCCGAACTCTAGATCTCTCAACTGTCCAAACTTTATTTAGTCAATATCCGAACTCTAGACCTCTCAACTATCCAAACTTCATTTAGTCAATATCTGAACTTTAGACCTCTCAACTGTCCAAACATCATTTCGCCAACATCCAAACTCTAGATCTCTCAACTGTCAGTACTTCATTTAGTCAATGTCCGAACTCTAGACCTCTCAACTGTCCAAACTTCATTTAGTCATTGTCCGAACTCTAGACCTATAAAATTTCAATACATCACTTTATCAATGTCCGAACTCTAGACCTCTCAACTGTTCAAACTTCATTTAGTCATTGTCCGAACTCTAGACCTATAAAATTTCAATACATCACTTTATCAATATCCGAACTCTAGACATCTCAACTGTCCAAACTTCATTTAGTCAATGTCCGAACTCTAGACCTCTCAGATGTCCAAACTTCATTTAGTCAATATCCGAACTCTAGACCTCTCAACTGTCCAAACTTCATTTAGTCAATGTCCGAACTCTAGACCTCTCAACTGTCCAAACTTCATTTAGTCAATATCCGAACTCTAGATCTCTCAACTGTCCAAACTTCATTTAGTCAATGTCCGAACTCTAGACCTCTCAACTGTCCAAACTTCATTTAGTCAATATCCGAACTCTAGATCTCTCAACTGTCCAAACTTCATTTAGTCAATATCCGAACTCTAGATCTCTCAACTGTCCAAACTTCATTTAGTCAATGTCCGAACTCTAGATCTCTCAACTGTCCAAACTTCATTTAGTCAATGTCCGAACTCTAGACCTCTCAACTGTCCAAACTTCATTTAGTCAATATCCGAACTCTAGATCTCTCAACTGTCCAAACTTCATTTAGTCAATGTCCGAACTCTAGACCTCTAAACTTTCAATACTTCATTTAGTCAATGTCCGAACTCTAGACCTCTCAACTGTCCAAAATTTTCAATGTCCGAACTTAGACCTCTCAACTGTCCAAACTTCATTTAGTCAATTATATCCGAACTCTAGACCTCTCAACTGTCCAAACTTCATTTAGTCATTGTCCGAACTCTAGACCTATAAAATGTCAATACATCACTTTATCAATGTCCGAACTCTAGACCTCTCAACTGTCCAAACTTCATTTAGTCAATATCCGAACTCTAGATCTCTCAACTGTCCAAACTTCATTTAGTCAATATCCGTCCAAACTTCTAGTCAATATCTCAATTGTCTGAACTCTAGACCTATAAAATTTCAAACTTCATTTAGTCAATGTCCGAACTCTAGACCTCTCAACTGTCCAAACTTCATTTAGTCAATGTCCGAACTCTAGACCTCTCAACTGTCCAAATATTCATCAATGTCCGAACTTCTCAACTGTCCAAACTTCATTTAGTCAATATCCGAACTCTAGATCTCTCAACTGTCCAAACTTCATTTAGTCAATGTCCGAACTCTAGACTCTCAACTGTCCAAACTTCATTTATCAATATCCGAACTCTAGATCTCTCAACTGTCAAACTTCATTTAGTCAATGTCCGAACTCTAGACCTCTCAACTGTCCAAACTTCATTTCGACAATATCAGAACTCTAGACCTGTCAACTGTCAATACATTCATTAGTCAATGTCCGAACTATAGACCTCTCAACTGTCCAAACTTCATTTAGTCAATGTCCGAAATCTAGACCTCTCAACTGTCAAGACTTCATTTAGTCAATATCTGAACTCTAGACCTCTCAACTGTCCAAACTTCATTTAGTCAATGTCCGAACTCTAGACCTCTCAACTGTCCAAACTTCATTTAGTCAATGTCCGAACTCTAGACCTCTCAACTGTCCAAACTTCATTTAGTCAATATTCTAGATCTCTCAACTGTCTTCACCTATAAAATTTTACATCACTTTATCAATGTCCGAACTCTAGACCTCTCAACTGTCCAAACTTCATTTTCAAGTCAACTCTAGACCTCTCAACTGTCCAAACTTCATTTAGTCAATAGAACTATAGACCTCTCAACTGTCCAAACTTCATTTAGCCAATGTCTGAACTCTAGACCTCTCAACTGTCAAAACTTCATTTCGCCAATGTCCAAACTCTAGACCTCTCAACTGTCCAAACTTCATTTAGTCATTTAGTCAATGTCCAAACTCTAGACTCTAGATCTCTCAACTGTCCAAACTTCATTTAGTCAATGTCCGAACTCTAGATCTCTCAACTGTCAATACTTCATTTCGTCAATGTCCGAACTCTAGACCTCTCAACTGTCCAAATTTCATTTAGTCAATGTCCGAACTCTAGATCTCTCAACTGTCCAAACTTCATTTAGTCAATATCCGAACTCTAGACCTCTCAACTGTCCAAACTTCATTTAGTCAATGTCCGAACTCTAGACCTCTCAACTGTCCAAACTTCATTTAGTCAATGTCCGAACTCTAGATCTCTCAACTGTCCAAACTTCATTTAGTCCATATCCGAACTCTAGACCTCTCAACTGTCCAAACTTCATTTAGTCAATGTCCGAACTCTAGATCTCTCAACTGTCCAAACTTCATTTAGTCAATGTCCGAACTCTAGACCTCTCAACTGTCCAAACTTCATTTAGTCAATATCCGAACTCTAGATCTCTCAACTGTCCAAACTTCATTTAGTCAATATCCGAACTCTAGATCTCTCAACTGTCCAAACCTCATTTAGTCAATGTCCGAACTCTAGACCTCTCAACTGTCCAAACTTCATTTAGTCAATGTCCGAACTCTAGATCTCTCAACTGTCCAAACTTCATTTAGTCCATATCCGAACTCTAGATCTCTCAACTGTCCAAACTTCATTTAGTCCATATCCGAACTCTAGATCTCTCAACTGTCCAAACTTCATTTAGTCAATGTCCGAACTCTAGACCTAAAAACTTTCAATACATCACTTTATCAATGTCCGAACTCTAGACCTATTCATTGTCAATACATCATTTCATCAAAATTATTCTTGTATATACATGTAATAAGTGTCCAGCATCTGCTATGTACATGTTATAAGTGTACAGCATCTGAGCCTATAACAAAATTACTCTGCTATGTACATGTAATAAATGTCCAGCATCTGGACCTATAACAAAATTATTCTTATATTACATGTAATCTGGACTTTTCCGCTATCAATCCTTTACATTTCCCAAATCCAATCGGTGTAATGCATAACTTACAAAGTAGAGTTTATTTATTCTAGTTCATTGATTTAAGACGTCAGATCGCGGTAATGATATTATCGTACCAAGCTATTTAGTATTGAAAATGGTTTGTTCTTGTATCTAAGAACACTCCTTAATATTGATATGTTTACATTTCAATCGCTCCTATAAATGATATTAGTAGGACTTAAAGCGATACAGATCCGTTCATTTCAATCGCCCCTATAAATGATATAAGTAGGACTTAAAGCGATACAGATTCGTTCATTTCAACCGCCCCTAATAATGATATTGGTAGGGCTTAAAGCGATACAGATCCGTTCATTTCAACCGCCCCTATGAATAATGATATTGGTAGGGCTTAAAGCGATACAGATCCGTTCATTTCAACCGCCCCTATGAATAATATTGGTAGGGCTTAAAGCGATACAGATTCGTTCATTTCAACCGCCCCTAATAATGATATTGGTAGGGCTTAAAGCGATACAGATCCGTTCATTTCAACCGCCCCTATAGATAATATTGTTAGGGCTTAAAGCGATACAGATCCGTTCATTTCAACCGCCCCTATAAATAATATTGGTAGGATATTAAGCGATATAGAACCGTTCATTCAAACGGGTGTATCATTATATTTGATCAGCTGTTTCCGGTAATCTAATTATCAATGAACAAAGGGTGCCGACATTTTAATAACGATATTCATGTGATTGATGAAAAACGTTGATGTCATAGTTTTCAATTTAAAGATGTAATTAGAAACTGTTGCCGACACCTCTATAAACTCGTCATACCAACTTATATAGGCTTTCTAATTTCCTAAGAAAATGTATGGATTACAAAATCGATATTACGGAATCACGTCCCGTTGATATCTAGATTGCACTCGTGCAAAGCTGAAAATTAAAGGCGCATAGTCAAGGATTTACACGAAAGGAACGAATAAAGAACGTTGGAAAGTAGTTTAGATTGGTTTTTTTCTGGATCTATGTAAACAAGAATTCTGGGATGCGGAATAATATACGCCCATCCCATGCCAAGAAATAGTTATGATTTACTGTATTTACTGTATCAAGATCAGAACAAACATAAGACTGATATTGACATCTTGAACATTTAATAAATGAGGATGAGACAAGTCGGATCCTGAATTTCGTCGCCACTGGTGATCATGCGATGGGGTCATCAGGTACAACTCTTTTGCCCTACCTATAAGTCAATCGAAGCTTGATTTGATTTAAATATATCATATTGCATCATCAAATGGTGGTCGGGCACAAGTTGTCCAAGTTATGTCAAACGCTCTCCCTAAAATAACGCACAACACCTAAATATTTACAAAAGATGACTTTAATCTAAGAATTGATATGGCAAAGATGGGATGCAAAGGAATAAGGCAATGCATATTGAGGAGGAAAGAGGAGAACTCTTTCATGTTCACTTTTGACGAATAGTACCGAAACTTGATTTGATAAATAACGATAAAGGTTGATTGACTGAATCCCCCCACCGTCCTATCCGATACCAGTTAACATGCCTCTATTCCATTCGTTCGACTTTGCACAGTTCACATTTCTTTCCTTAAGCTGTTTCTCCAGAGTCGTTCCTTTCTTTCTAGTATTTCCGTTTCTCCGGTGTCATTTGAGTAGCGAAAGATCACAGACCCCGTCCTTTATGTTACTGAAAAACGTACATGGATATTACTGATGAAATCAGAGCTATCATATCAAACATGTGAAAACGATTACTGACGTCACGCCCAATCTTAGAAAACAGTAATTATTGCTAATAGCACAAAACAAGCACCACAAAGGCGCTCCAAAAAGGTGTGTGTAGAAGAGAAGTATAAAGGGACATCGCTCAACTATCCACGTGTCGAGACAATGAGGATGACAACAATGTATTATTGTATATAGCTGAAACTAGGATAATGCAGCACTTATTATAACACACTGCTTAAATGTTGTCATATGTACAAGGTATACACAATTATATGTTATGTAAACTATGTGTTATAACCTTTGTCACAAAACCATGGACATAATTTCGTTTCGAGACAAGCTTTTGGTTATGACGTCAATATCAAGCTGCCATCTTTGACTCCCGTTTAGTATCCTATGAAAAGGATATGAAAGGACTTTGTTTGTGTTGGTAAAATCTGTTCTAATGATTTACTGTATTGGTTTCACACATAACACATTTTCATTCGTTAGATTATTTTCGCAGAGGCCACCAAAGGTCATTTTATAACGTAATAAGAGTGTAACTGCGTTGTACGTCCTCTGCTTTACAATCATTTGTGTCGATCAACGGCGGAAATGCTAAGTACATTTTGGGAAAGTATACAAATCATGAAACCAATGGAGTTGCTGAGCGGTAGGAAATCACATCTTCCTTTAAAACGTCTGCGGACGATGTAAAAACAAATATAAACAATGCACATGATGAAGATCGGTCGGAAAAAAATATTAATGGGTTTTTAACGATATATTCTTCAAGGTAAATCGTGCCCCGACAAAAGATCATTATTGAAAATGACGCCTTTATTGAAGCAAGTATTTACCTTGACCATAATTCAAATCCAGATATCCTTAGACTCAGCTTTCGGTTGGAAACAAATTGAAAGACAAGGATGTCATTGTTACCTCAGAAAATCATCTGGGATTGAGACGTACGTCTCGGGTCTTTCCTAAGGTTGCAAAACACGAGATCAAATGGTCTTACGGTCAATTTGGATGTCCATGTGTTATGTTGTATTTAGATTTGAATTGAATTGAATTGACAAAGGTCATAGAAAAACAGATAGTTAACCATTTCTAGATAGCAATCTGCCTGCATCCTTGACCTATGTTAACATGTCGCATTTCACTCTGTTCTTGACAAAGACGGTTAATTAATTTCTTCAATTCCACCGATGTCATTAAAAGTGAAATTTTATGAAAATGAAGTGAACTTTATATATTTTCTTTGTTGCTGAAATATCCCACTCTGTTTTAATCATTTGATGATTGTTCCCACTACTACCACTGTTATATCATATATAGGTTTTATACATTCAACTGACCGTTAGGTCCATTGGTAAAATGAATACACCCGGCATCGCTAACTGTCATTATATACCATTGGATGGAATACGCATATTAAGGACACATATAGAGATCGTATGATTCCATAGTAATGATCTCAGATACAAACAAGGAGCTGCTAATTACATATGTTTAAAGGAAAATTAGATTTAATATCTACCCATGTCTTGTTATTTGGAATATAATAGTCCGTTGATCCTGTGGTACATCTAAGAATTGAAGAAAATTTCGGTTTTGTTACTTTATTTCATGAACAAAGAAAAGATTAACAAGGATACTTGAAAAAGTACAAGGAGCGTAAAACCATGTCTTACTGTGGGGTAAGCGTCTTCTGCTTCAGCGACGACACCCGCCATATAAACATGGTTAAACTAAGGACATGATCCTTCCATTCCTACAGATAAAGAATTTTAAAGTATTTGCTTTATTCCCTTATTGGTCGCCCTACCCTCCTATTCCAGGGGGTCTAAATCCACTTGCATACAAAACTGATTCCCTCTTCACCAAAGGATGCTTCAGAACAAATTGGGCAGAATCCTAAAATTCCTGGTGTTAAAGAATTTTAAAGAACCATTTTAATAATCGGTGGTTCCTGACCACCCGGGATGGAAGGGGATTGTTCTATATTAAAATAGAACAAACACCTTGACATCCTTCTTCCTCTACAGGGAACGACTGAATTTTGTCCCGAATTTGATTAAAAGCATTCCTTTTGTTGAAGGGATATCAATTTTGTATTTACAGTAAGTAACACCATCCTGCTTAGGCAGGGATATGTGAAATCGTTCTTCGTCCTTATTCTTTGTGATTGAATTTTGTCCAAATTTGGACTGAGGCATTCTTGGATGAATGGAATTAAATTTTGAATGAGCGGTGCACTCGATCTCCAATAGGCCAGAGACGCTAAAAGGATATATAGAAATATAGATCTTTTTAAATGATTTTCATCTGGTTAAAATGAAGTTTATTTTCAGTGAACTAAACCATTGAGACACAGGCCCAATAGAACTCTTGTTATTCGAAGCGATTGGCGAGAGACATGTTGGCAACGAGACATACTCATATGTATCTGTAAAATCTGCATATATATCTATATCGGAATATATCTTTTGTTTCCGATATCATAATATTCGTGCAAGATGTTGACATTAGACAGATAATACTTTCACCGCCGTTGCATGGCCACAAATTTGTGCAAATAAATCCAAAATGTCTTTGATCCGTCTCTAGTAAAGGATACTTTCTTCACAAAGTTACGTCAGGAAATCGGCTATTCTGATATCGGAATATACAGCTTAAAATCAACTTTGCCTACATCTCACACTAGGTATTGATTCACCAAACCCGACTCTTTTTTTAATTCTTTAATTATATGTACACATAAGTACAAGGTAGTCCCAATAGGACATTTTATATACTCTATGCAGTTAATCCGGGTAATATTGTTTACAGATTGTAGAATTACAATGTTAGTGCATCTCCTCATTAATATTTAAACATTTATTTAGATGGATTTCGATTTTTAAAAATAATCCTCCTAAATTTCCATTCTTCAGACCCCTTGCATCCATGACGAACACCAGAAAGACAAAAGGAATGAAGTTTGATATTTGATTTGACATTAACTACATCTATTCCATGTATTTGAATCCCTTTGGAGATTGCTTTCTTTTGAACAATTCTTAAATAATACGAAAGCGAAAACAACGACACGTTTAATAAATCGTAAACCAAATTAAAAATCAACGAAACGAGAGCGAAAAAAGGACAAAAGAAGAGATTTACACAAAGTACATGGGAAATAAGTCCACGTGTTTCCAATGTATAGGAGTCTCCTGCTTCATCGGCAACATCTGCACGTAAATATATGCCAAATCAATTACAGAGAACTGAAAATGTTACTGTTACATCCCTAATAGAATAAGTTTATAATTATAATTATTTACTGTTTTAATCATTATTATACTTGTACATATACGCTAGATTTTCTAGTTAGTTTGATATGAAGTTGGACGAATTTCCTGCGCGTGATTTTGCCTGGTGGAAACCAGTTGTTGACATTATTCTTATTTAAGAACGTGACATTACTTGCATTAAACACTATTTTTAAGGTGTGTTTCTTCGATGAAACGGGAGATGCTTAAGCTTACAGTGTCCATGTTGTCCCTGAGCGAATGTTCAATCTTAATTAACTATTATTGAGAAAATGTTTTGTACAGCTATGTTTACTCAGAGCAAGCGTAACTACTAATAAATTTTTATGACCAGTTTCATTTTTTTTCTTTTCAGTTACAACTTTGCAAGATACTCTGTACCAAAGAATAACAATTACCACTCAAACAGGCATGATCCAAAGATAAGTATTCAATCTCCGAAAAGTGCGTTTGAGGGTAACAGATGGAGCTGTACCGTGGTATTGGTACAAAGCTTTTAATTCCTCCGCTGTTTTAACGTGTGATTAATGTTGTAGTTCCACGAGCATATTACAGTGCATGCCGTACACAGAGGCTGGCTACCGAGCCACAGCTTACCATTACAAGCTTACATCAGCATTATCAATACCGCATTCTCTTACTGCATTTTTACTTCATTATGTAGGCATTCTTAGGGGCAAAATTGAAATCTAGTTAAAGAACAATTAACAAAAGGAAACAAAGTAAATATTTATATATATTTAATCAAAATAGGATTGCTACCAGCAATGAAACACTCTACAACATCAAAGCGAAAACAAAATTCAGATTAGGGACGTTACAAAGTTATGCCAAAGTCCCTGAAATGTTTAAGAACAAATTATGTACAATGTTTAAAAAGAAACTAAAAGCTTAACGTGTTTTATATCGACAAAAAGCATTATGAACAAACTATATTTAGATGCAATATATGTCCACGTAAAATCTGGACAAATAACACTATGAGCAAGATGTGGATCAAATTTTAGAAATTAAAAACAACATATATTTCTAGTAAAATATAGGCAACAAAAAACTTCATTGTAACTAGACATATGGAAAACGGAGGCAAAACTACGTTATTTCAGATAATTAAGGTCAGAAAAAGTATGAAGTATGGCACAATAAAAAAATACACAGAGATGTATTATGAAAATGTTCATAAACACATATTGAATACAGAGTTTTTAATTAATCTGACAGTTAGCTTGTATCACAAAAGGATTTACAAATGTATCGAAAGTCCTTAGCAAACACAAGCTTCTCTGGAAAGGAGGATCTTTTTCCGCTTATCTTTATGACTTTTCAAGATGCAAACTGCATATAATGCTTTAGATTTCTCTATTGATAAAACATTTCTCTTCCGAAAAATTCATTTTAGAATTTTAATTTTAAATCGTAGTCTGATCTTGAAATAAAGATTACATTTATTTAAGTCTTGATAGATAAGATTTTCGAAAGTATTTTCTTGACGAAGTGCTAAATGTCGGTGTCGGCGTCATTATCTTATTTGGAAGCATTATTTCCTTGTGCAAAATGAAGATGTTTTCCATGCTTATTAGCAAGTTTAGTGCTTCGTTGACATTATCAGATGGTGGGCTATTCGTCCATGGTTCTAGTCGGTCTGTCGTCCGTCCACAAACACTTTTTTTTCGGTATTTCTTGATACGTACTGGATGAAAAATTTTCAAATAATATTTGTTCCTTTCAGTCCTTTAAAGTCCCTCTTAAATTTTGAAACCATCCCATGCAAATTAAGAACTTGAGTCAAATTCTAAATTAAACTGCATCAAAGGGCTTCGTAAATAGGTTTACTCTGAACCATTCGATTGAATTTAAACATGGAACGCATGATCTTTATTCGTAATGTAATTCATATGTAGGCGTCTTTGGTACATATGTACCAAGTCTTGCCACTTTTAGTTAGAAAACAAATCAGGGAAATGGAAATGAACAACAGATGGCAATATGGGAATTTAATATAGTATAATAATAACAATTAGGATCTGATAACAGCAAGGGGTCATGTTCTGGTGAACTTTGCAACATTTGAACTTCACCCAAAGCGAATGGTTCATCTGTCGAAAGTCATTTTATCACAAGATGTAGGTCAATCTGATCAGATAGTCAGATTTAATTCTCATTCCTTAATTCTCAGCAGTGGAATGAAAAATGGGAACATGAAGACAGATATGTAATTAGAATAGAACTTACTACTGTCTGAAAGTGGGGCATGTATATCATATATATTTCTAAAGTTCAGAGTTATGAATGTTTCTAGGAAAAAAAGTATGGACGACTGGCGACACTTTTCAGCTATTGTTATTCTTTCATTTTGAGTTCAAGTTTTTAGTAAAATTCAATTGAAGGTTTCTTTTCGAGGATGACGTCGATGTTGTTGATCGGCTATAAATATCATATCTGCTGCTAGGGTATTTTAAGGACGGTCTCTTTGTGTGAGTGAGGGGAGTGCATGAGTTGACTGTGTGTTCTCACAGGATGTGATATTTTCGTTGAAGCATCGTTGTTGTGACAGTGCCAAACTGAGGCCGACGGTGTTGCGCTACCTCGCCGAAGTATTCTGCCGAAGGCAACAAGCCGGTAACCGATTCCTCTACGTTAGAATGACATTGAATGAAAAAGTCGTTACACTACCACACTACTGATAGTTAAGCAAGGGGCAGTATCCTCTTAGCCAGGGGTCAGAATCCAACCCTTCTCTACATGGGCGAATGCTCAACTGCAGGCCAACAGTGACGAAATATCAACGTGTCTTACGCCCTCTCCCCTGTCCAAGACATGCTAATTTGAAAACACGCTATCGAACTTTTACGAGCACGCCCTAGATTTTCGGTGACTTCTACCTATCTTCCGGTTATGAACAAGCACACAATCACAGCCAGTTGGCATTTGATTTTATTGTTTTTCAATGATGACATTCTCGGTTTATGAATTTATCTTTCTTACAGAAAATAAAGATTTTGTTGCAAATTTTGAATATATTTCCCACTCGCTGACGGGGAAATGTAACTGAATAAAATAAATTTGATAGAGTGTCGTTGTTGTTGCTCTCATTGACAACCCGTCTGTCAGAGATTTCTATAAGTACGCAGTACTAACTTTGTCAGAACGATGGAGCAGATCATTGAGCATGTATCGAAGGAAATATCTTCAATAATTATATAAAAATAGGTTTACAGAATTTAACAGATTTAAGGTATTATTTTATCCGACAACTTAAAGAAAATAAATACTCACAATGAAGTTTCCAGATTATCTAAAGTCTAATTTGTTCTAGGTCCAATTCGACTCAGATCGGGCAGGATCAAACATTATATTTCAGATGAGAACCGTTCAGTGAATGTTCCTTTATGATAGATAGAACTTCGCGGCTGAAGCGAAATATTTTGTGCAAGCAATAAAGTTAACGATATTAACATCTTCTTTCATTCCATTTTGTAGACAGTCGGAATACATGTACACTGTTGAATATTGATCTAACTCCAGAAAATGCCAAACAATTAAATAAACAGAATAGTCTGATATTACCTACCTTGTTGAGTTAACTTATTCTCATGTCCCTGTGGATGTTTGGCCTGACATGTACACAGGAAGCATACCGATGTGTTACCATTAAACAATGAACAGATAACCAAATACCGAAAATCGCTTAGATTTCGCGAATAATTTATTTCACGAACCTCCTCCTTCAAACATTTTCCACGAATACATGATTTCGCAAACGATGATCTGGAAATAACTTTAAATTCTCGAATGATGGGTTATTAGTTACAAAGATTCCGATATCGGAATATCACCATGGATATGATTAAGAATTCTTAATCGCGAGGGATTTCAATTAGATATTGACTCAATCACGTATTAACGCGAAAATAAATCCGACGCGAAATGTAAGTGATTTACAGAAACACAGTGCTTCTTATCATACCAATACCTATATTTTGTATATTGTACTTTTCGTTCTTTTTCCGTGATTCACTATCAGCGAAGTGTTTACTTAACGTTACTTCAGAACAAATAACTCAACACCGTTTCTTTTAACTGATCAAACTCAAATCTCATACACTGTTTTGTTGTCGATAATGTATGTATATGGTTTATTGTGGAGCCTTAACGTCAAATGTCAATATACTTGTAACGACTAATAGAAAATTGGTCCCGATCACACTTTCCGGAACCCTTCAGTTTCTATGTACAAATTAAGCTCAAACTTTACATTTTGCCTTATTGTTAACCGTGTTTGCTTGTGATTGGGATTGGCATCAAAATGTCTTACGCCAAGGTCACCGGTTCAGTCAATAGAATAGAAAAAATGGTTTCTGCCCCCCCTCCCTCCTCCCCCCACCTCCACTTCGTTTTTTTTTTTTTTTGGGGGGGGGGGGGGGGGGGGGGCATAAATATATTTAATACTGGACAATGTTAAACTGCCCAACCTGTCCCAGTTTCATATTTAAATATGGCGTCATCCCAACACTTGTACAAAAAAAGTCTGAATCGCCATCAATTGCCCTGCCTTTATGTTTAGATTTTGACGTCCATGCTACAATCTTATATGTAATGACGTTTCCTTAGTCTTCAGTAGGTCAATTAGACATCGTAAAACGGCGGACCTACCACTTGAGTATAATGTTGACTTTTGCGATGTATCAGATCCCGACAGTTAGGTAAAGAAGTATTTATTGACAACAAATGTGTAAACGTCATCATCGATTTAAACATTTGTTTTGTTTAATGTTGCTTTACGTTGTATTCATAGCCAGTGTCATTAAATGGCGTGCCCGGTCGGGTTGATGGAAAAAAGTCGGAGTTCCGGGAGTAAAACCACTGACCTGTGGCCAGTACCAGGCGACTGCCCCGTGTAGGCCTCAAACCCGCAACCTCGAGATAGAGGGTAAATGATAAAAACAGTCAAACGCCTTCGGCCACAAAGAGCGGTAAACTTGCTTCATTCACGACAGATACGAGCGTGTTAATAGTTTATTAAAGGCACTATTCCTTTATGAAATAAATAAACTCTACCCGAAAGCGTCTGGATCAGGTTCTACAGGTTTGGTACGATGACTACACAGACGTGCAATTCAGGGTTAACGCCGCTGAAACGACGCCGAGACTGAAACGTCGTCAACAGCACCACACACGTCCTCTCTCAAAATATCGTTGAACATACCAAAACGGAAATCAAGAAAAGTTAAAAGGAAGAAGAATCAATGAAAAAGTACTATCAATAAAAAACATTTGTAAGATGACGCAGTCTCCTTAGAACTCTAGGGTATTGGATATATCTAAACAGATTAATTTCAGCTGGTGATTAGAATATGACGTCATAAGGTCTTTATGGCCTGTTTTGATAAGCACTTCAAAAATTCAATTTTTGAAAACAAAAATAAGAGGGGCACAGTCTTCCCCATTGGTATGATAAAAGTGTATTGGAAAATGTTACCATCTATTTCGACGCAGATATTGTCAAACGTTAATTCGTTCTTTTTTACAATTTCTTTTACTTTACATTTACAAAGAATGGTAGAAAGTGGAAAAATGATTTCTTGTATAGAAGATATGCTTTGTTTGAAAGTGGGTATTCAAGATTTGTTTAAAAACTCTTGGGGGCTCTTTAAATCCACATAAAACTAGTATCCACTTTTGAGTAAACAGATTCACAATAAGACGAACTCTGATCAAACAGTACGAAAATAGTAGTAAAGAGGTTTTAGAAAAGGTTTAGCTAAATCAGCAAAATACAGAGTTGGTTCGCTTTCCTTTTAGATTTTCAGTTGTGTATTAAAAAAAGGATAAACCGAATGGATTAAATCCACTCTGAAAGTGAATCCAAAGGTCACGTGATTATTTCCCTCACTCTGCCATAACTTTCAACGCAGGCCTAAGTGTCTTCGAATATACTTACTAGTTAAAGAAAGGGGTTTCACGATGTTTAGGTCCATATAAGGAACGTTTTCGTAGCTTTACGTTTCGGTTAATGCTTAAGGCACCTTTATTATTATGTGCCCAGACAGATAATAGTTATAAAGACGGATAGAACAAAGACCTGTCGAAGGGATAATTTTAGGTCATCTACACTCACTTATTACAGCGTTTGTAATTTAAAAGTTTGGACTCCATGGGCTTCGAGCAATTGTTGAAAAGTTACAGAAGCGATTTTGTAAAAAAGGAAGTATGGTGGGATGTTAGCATTGACATATTTCTGGTGTAAAATAGCATCCATTCCCTCATAGGCAAACTCAACTTTCATAAATCGCATGGTTGCTGGAGAATTGTGTCTATTCGCACGAACATGCTTAGTTCTTATTTGTGTTAAAATCACCAAATGAAGTCTTGAAGATAGTTTGCAGCGGTCCAGAGAGTATTCGTAATAGAGAGAGAGGATCCAAATACAACGTAGTTCAAACATGATGGATACATTTCTGTTAAGTCTCCATAAGGTCTTCAAACTTGACAGGGTATTTGGTCGATTTACTGTTATGTCGCTGTCCATGGCAACAAAAACGTCTAATTTCAGGAGAAAGTAAAGTTATAACGATAGTGTTATGCACCAAGGAGCTGAACAATTTCCAGCTGTTTACGTAGTCATTGCAGCCGTATGGCGCAGCAGCGCCAAGGAGTCTAGAAAAGTGTTCATAGCATTGTCCAGGTGAAGGTTCATTACTACAGTAGTATACGAGCACTCATCGACAATACAAAATGGTCGAAAATGTTTTAATAATGGGGTTAGTGTACTTCGCTATTTAGATTTTTACATTTCTTTTGATTACTTCAGATTTTCCGCAATCGCCTCCTAGCTTCAACATTTAGGCCCTTAACATCACTGACAAGTCCTAGGAGGACGAAACACCCGTATGATGTAGCATAATTCGTTGTTTGGCCCTACTGTAATTCTAAAATTGTATTAAAATTTGCTATTCACTTGTGTTTATTTAGTACAAACTCAGGAAGTTTGAAATGTTGACATTTTCCACGGTTGACTGCTGAACGATGACCATTCATGTGTTGTCTTAACGGTCCTCTTATTTCACCAACATATATTAAACCGAACAGAGCACATTCAATACCATAAACAACGTCGGCATTTTAACATTTCAGGGTTCAAAGCGTCTGGTAGAATATAACATTTTAGGGTTGGAAATGTTGTAGGCATTGTCCGTAAAAAATACATATAGCAAGTATGACAGTTTTTTCGTTCCGTATTTCGAAATGATGGATGAAATAAATCCGCAATATTTATTTTCCACAATTGTAAATTGGGTCAAATTGAAATCACAGGAATTCCACCTGCTTGTAATGTTGTATAACCTCAAACAAGTGGACTTGTGAAACATATTGGCGGAATTAGCTTATATCGTTGTATCTAATAACATTTACGGCGTTATCAAAATGACGAATATGAAAAAAAAACCCCAAAAAAACCGTGATATACGCAGCGGGTGAGATTATAACTTGAACACACAAACGTTGGTAAACAGAACTTACGATAGTAAATAGAACTAATGATCACTCGTCTGTCATATTTCCTTCAAGATGTGAAGGCATCCTGCTGAAAAAGTATATCGACGTAATGATTCAAGTATTTTTTACAAAGTTTTCTTTCGAATAGACATAGAATCAGTGAAATAGATTGTAGATTAAAATATCAAAATATCCTTAAAATAGTGCTATAACGTTTTCTAAGAAAAATGTGAAGATAATTAATTGTATTGTAAACATAAACACAATCTGAAGATGTTGTTACGCCAAGCTGAGATCAACCTGTATGACCGAGTCCTATAATTATAGTTTGAATCATTGATTCAAATGAGCAGCGTTTAGCTGTCGAGACTGTTATTTATTTCTCAACTTTCCTCCATTCCTATGATTCATAGGCAGGAATCACGAAATATCCCTTGTCATGTGACACGATGATACACGAATGTTCACCGAGTTGTGACGGAGATCATTGCCGTAATGAAGCTTCTCGGGACTTCTGTGTTTTTATCATTTGCTTAATTAATCGTATATTGTGGTAAACAGACACGATGTCGAGACGAAATGGATCCAATAGATATAGTTGCCGTCAAAGAAATCAAATACCAGGGCTAGTGACAGAGGAATGATAAAAAACGAGCTCTGGGCCGAAATCTATACCATATCTTTATACCAGTTGTAGACAATCTTCGGTTAATCTCTACTTTTTCAGTCAATAGTATTTCTAACGTTAACACAAATGTAACACATGTCATTGTCTATATCCGCCTCTTTTAAGACTTGAACCCGGGACCATTAGCTTAACAGTCCAGAGCCTAACCAATCAAATTAAAGTAAATGGATCATAAGCCAAGCTGTATATTCCTAACCCTCCAGAAGAGAACTTGTCCTCGAGTTTCCAGGGGTCAAATATTACTGGGTGTGACCAAGTTTTATTCATGTGCTCCTTGAGGGGGGCCAATGTGACGGAGGTCCTTATTTATTCCAATGCCTCCGGTAGGATTTGAACCCGTAACCGTTTGCTCACTAGTCTTTCGCTCAAGTTCTCTTAAGCTAAGCAGTATTTTATCAGGATTAAATAAACATACCTTCATAGGAAAAGTATGATATGGAAAGAAATTCATTGGATTTTGATTTTTTGAAAATGCCTTCTCGGCGGAATGTAGTCATTCCAGTAGCACATGGCCGTGGAACGAATCAATAAAAAAAAAAAAAAAAAAAAATACAGGAAAGTGATACTGGTTCAAATAATCATTCCTGCATTTTGATATTTTGATAACAAGTCTCAAAATTCTTTATACATGGATATGTTACCGTCCTTTTTTCACATCATAGAGTTACACACTCAGTAGGTATTTAATAAGGTACTCGCAAATCCCTTTCTATCTAGACATACGTGTTGTTTATGTCAGTAATGTTTTCGTTATTATTGATAATACTTTTGTGTCTTCTTGCTGTAACCCACACATGACAATTAACTAACAAGTGATTACAGAAAACGTCTGATTTTTATACTGTGTTCAAGTTACCAGTATTATAAAGATTTGGAGGAGTGGTTTGTTTCCCGCTAACTAGCTAAATTTGTTTATTTATAAAAGTACATACACAAAATGAAAAACAATATCAAAGAATGCTTCTGAAATTTCACAATATCTCAAAAATTACACTTCAATTCGGTATTTTTTTTCCGCTTAGGAAACTTATTGTTCTCTGCATTTACTTCAAATTTTCGCGTGTTGTCCTATAACAATAAATTTAATTCAGGTCGTTGGAATTGAAGTATAATCTAAAATTTTATTTTCCCTTTTATGTTTTTTTCTCATGACATGTTGTCTATAAACATGGACTTGAGTGTGATGTTTTTCTTTTCTCTTTTATTTTTTCTCCCTTTCATCTCACTCCATTGTATATCAGACCTACGGAAGTCTGTTTTCACAATACATATCCAATCTGCTCTAGCTTATTTCTTCTAATTTCATTTTTCTTCTGCCTGTAGGTAAACCGAGACAGACACATGTACTAACTTTCTGGAATATCAAGTACATTGTCGATATGGTTAGGAGCTTCAAATTAAACAGATATCCTACGGTATCTTTGAAACGTGTTTGAAATACAAAAAACGGACCAGTCGATGTGACATGTTAAAACATCGTCCACAGACATCTACAACATGTAAGTAAATATGAGAACAGATATATCAATAACCTTTCCATAGGTAACTGCTTTTGGTACAATGTATCGTGAATAAGGAGGAAGTTTAGACCCAACTATGATTAGTAAAATTAAAGGTAGATATTTACTTATATCTCTTTATTGTGTAGATTGCTTTATTGACTAGTCGATCGATCGATTTATTTATAAACTCAATCAGTCTATCAGTACACTGTTTTTCCAACAATTCATTTGTTGCTGTTTGGAATGAAGCAATTCATTTAGACGAATTTCATTTATGAATGCAGCAAATTCCTGGCTTTTGAAACATGTACCATTGTCAATGACAACTCTTTCAGATAAATCATTTGTCGTGAACTTGAAACCCAGTTTTCCGATTGTCGCCGTTGACATGTCCATTGGAAACATTTTTCTCATGAGTAATAATATGATTTTTTGCATGGATACCTTGAGTGTGCGGGTGTCTACACGGGCCTACACAACTCATAACTGATTATCTCCCTTTTTATGTTAGAGTTTATCGAGGGCTACCAGACATACCCATTGGCTAGGCTCTCCATACAATTATTCCTGGTTGAGAATGCGATGTTTGGATAGTCTGTGCTTGTCCCTTGTGGGGTATGAATACATGACTGCTGCGTAAAAAATAAATCTGTCCCAAACACTAAGTGATGTACGAATACTGTAGTATGGCCTCATCTGGGCACAAGAGGTCTTTTGAGGCAATACACATTTTTGTACAGCTCACTTCTTTGCAGATATACTTGGACTTGCCTTGTCTATGATCTAACTTACTCTACTTTTATTGGTGTATCATCTAATTGTTTTTTTTTCTGCAGTGGCAGTCGACTGTGCCCATCGGCAGAGTTTTTCGACCTTCGCTAAAGGCTAGTCTGTTATAATTGTACGTGGATAATTCATGTGTCCGACGTTGTATCCTAAATGCAGCCTTTTCTGGAACGCGCCCGTCCTCTCCAGCATTTCAAGTAAACGCGAATAGTTGTAGATTAAGAAATGTTTTACATTTAGATACTGGTTGAATGTTTTCGACTCCGAACATAATTAACAGACCCTCTTTCTCTAGATGAAAGTAGGTTTCGCCTCTTGTGATAAGGTACGCGATGCGTAAGAGAGATGCCCCTGATTCATCTTCAAAATCCAAAATGTACAGCTCCAGTTTCGTGATGTTAAGCATTACAACATATGATCTCTTTGTTCTCCTCAAAAAGTACTTAAAGTTTTTCGTATCTTCGTACAATATCCCTTAGGCATTCAAAAAGGTGTCTTTTCTTCTTTCTCCTCGGTCTAGAAGTTTACACAGCAGATAGTTTGGTGGTAAGATCTTCCAACAGACCATTGGCATTCTGTTGGAACTAACTCCGACTTTCCGTTCTCAGATTTGCTTTTGTGTCATACCAGGCTGAATTTATCAAAGTCGTTTAATTTCACTTTTAAATATATTGATGACGTTATGTCTTTAAATTTATTTACCACTTCCATCGTATATACATGCAGCTACTAGAAATGGAAATCAAGGACACGACACATTCTTCAACATCTCGATCTTATCCTGCAACAAAACCAACACGTACAGCTTTCCACCAAACCGTATGATAAGAAATATGATTTTAATTTGCCAATTGTGAATTTTCCATTTCTGGATAGCAACAATCCTGTATTCCTAGCCTACGATTATTTCATGATTCGATTATCGATGTCCTATTAATACGATTTTCGTCAACTGACAGCCAAACTCGTAACACAAGGTTTCTAAAGATGCATATTGATGAAAACTATGGGGGAAGTTTCACGTTCATCAAAGTAATTTTATTGATGAATAGTATATTTCTTTGTACTATATGAAGCTGGACGTGTACACCTTGTCATTTTTGAGAACGAAATATCGCTGACATGAATCAACCAAGATGTCATCGATAAAGCAGAAGACACTTACTCTTCCGGAACACCTGGTCTTATTTTTGTAGTATTTTTTCTATGAGTCTCCGATGAATCTTTCCTTTGTTCATATTTTACAGTAGTTGTTTCGAGTTTGAGTTTAGATTATAATAATGTTGACTTGTTTGCCTTTTTTTCTAACAAAGTAAATAAAACTCACAACACTGAAAATAGTACACAATTTATATCTTTATTTAAGTTATCATCCGCGATAAAACAAACGGTTTATCTTTTAAAACCATATTGGAGCGCACGTTGTTTTACAATGAAGCAGTTTCATTCCCCAACAGTTTGAATATGGTAGCAGAACCTTAAGTATGGAAGCTTGAGTAGAAATGTGTTTAGGTATCGATTCCATACAGACTCCGGCCGTGAGGCTGTGTTTTCGTACCGGTGAAGGTGCCGTCCTTCCTCAGGCCAGCAAATTTATTGATACTCAGAAACCTTATGCGTCACATCGAATCAGGCTAGGTGTGGTGTGCAAACCATTGCTAATTGCTGAAAGAATGCTTGCATGTACACGTACGCCATCTCTTAGGGATGATATTTTACAACAGTATACCAACATAATGATGACGAGAAATTGACGTGTCCACTGTACATGTTAATTGATGGATTGATAAAAAACATCTTTCTGTTGGGGCTACACTGTAACGGCAACCATCTTGAATAAATTGTTAACCCAAAGTAGAAAAACAAACCTTTGAACCAATACTGACTGTGTTCCGAATGTTATATGAAGATACCTTAAGAGTTCTTTCAGAAAAAATCAATTATAACGTTAAAAATGGCATCTTACAGCCATCATCAGGAAAAAATGAATCCCATCAAGGAGTTCCAAAAAGACAAAATAAAGTACTGTAAATCACTTATTTTACGCGTGGGATTTATTTTCGATTTAATATACAAGGAGAGTCAATCATGAATTCAAAACCCTCGAGATTTTCTGTACAGAAATATTTTCTGATCACATCAATGCTGATTCGGTTACCGATATCGGAGTCCATATATCTAACGGCCCATCATTATTTCTTGATCACTGTCCGCGAAGTTATGTATTCATGAATATGTTTGAAGAGGTAAGTTCGCGAATTAAAGAGTTCACAAAACTTATGTTATTAACAGTAATTCAAGAGTAGAAGGATCACAAACTTTATATTGTAAAAATCATTTGAGGTCATTTTAAGGATGTATGAAGACGCACAAAATTTCTAAAATCTAACGTTTGTCCAGGTGATGATTTTTGAATGGTTAGATGACAGAATTTATTGATATGTTGCTGCGCAATTTTGACCACTATAGGCGCCAGAATATGTGTTATGGGGAATATGTATTACCGCTTGCGGTCATCGTTAAGATTTGATCGATAACAAAGTACAAATCTCTCGGAGAGTTTCAAGATGGCTCTTGAGAAATAACGATTACAAATTTCAGCATTGCCGCTGGGCGTCGTCTTGAATATTGGATCCAATTCAAATTGCGATATCACTATTTAGACCATTCATTCAATGTAGTAGAACGGTCTCTATTGCAACTCCTACAAAAGCGACCGCAAGACAGTAGCCTTTAAGATTAAAACAAAACAACATTTCATTTTCTTGAATTTTGCTGCAATGCCGTCATAAAACCAAGTTCTAGTTGAATGTTTGATCATTGTGATAACTCAAAAGTATTTCACTGATAAGAATTTTATACAATTATTATCTTACTGAATAGAAACAATGTTTGTGTTTAAACTTCTAAGATGTCAATACTTAGTATACCTCAGTGGTTGATCAACTTTGTAAGATGGGGTTGTACAAATTGTAAATAATTTCCTTATACAAAAGCTGGTATCAACGATGAGAGAGAGAGAGAGAGAGAGAGAGAGAGAGAGAGAGAGAGAGAGAGTAGGAGAGAGAGAGAGAGAGAGAGAGAGAGAGAGAGAGAGAGAGAGAGAGAGAGAGAGAGAGAGAGAGAGAGAGAGAGAGAGAGAGAGAGAGAGAGAGAGAGAGAGAGAGAGAGAGAGAGAGAGAGAGAGAGAGAGAGAGAGAGAGAGAGAGAGGTGCGGAGCTAGTATACAAAAACAATGGGCTACAAAATTAAAAAGGGATTTTGAGTGGTGGGGGTGTGGTAATAGGCAGGTAAATATATAGAAGGTTGTATTGGCTGGTAGCTGTGATACTGGAAACTTATGCACGACGAACATGTAAGAGACTGGAAACTGATGTAATGATAAATACCAATTCATGAATTCTGTTGTATTTTATCATTGTGTACTGCAGGCGATATATGTTACAATTTACATAAATAAGAGACATTATTCTGTTATTTTTATTGACCTTTTTCAATAATTTGCATTCGATCACATATTTAACAGAAAGCATTGAGCATTTAGTTTAAGTAAGTTGTGTACAAATATATTTTTATATACGGAATGACCTGATTGTCAACTTAATCTCGTGTGCTGAAAGGCCATTGACGAATAAATAAAGTCAACTTTATATATTGAAACGTTGTTATTACTGATCTTATCAAAATGCAAGTTTGTTTATTTCATGAAAAATGTATCAATCAGAGCGGAGAATACTTGTCCTTTGAAAGGTATAGAGAGTTATCGTCCTTGCCAAGTAACGTGATTTTCATGGAAGATAGGCCAAATTTCGTGACGTTTTCTTATGTTGTTCATGATCTCCTATAAATAAACTTCATTACTGCCAGCTAATGATTACTTAGACAGTCTAATAAATCATAAATACAATGACACAAATATAATTAAACCTGCAGCAATATTACGCCGTCAACTCCACTTTCCGACTCGTTAAGTCGTGGTTATTCACCATCAACTTGATAAAAAAGAATATGAATACTTCGACACGGTTTCTTGACTTTGAATAAGATTTTGGAATTGATCACATTAAAAACAACATACAATTGTTTCCTTTCCAGTGTTACAGAGCTTGCAGAGAGGACAATCTTTTCGTTTCGCTTTAATAAAAAATTGTACTAAAAGTAATGTGTATCATTCTAAGGGATTTGCAAAGGTTTAACCAGTTCTCATCTTTAAAATCAGAAAGTTATCCATTTTTTTTTTGCTCTTAAATTTTGACGGTTCTCTCTCTGCTTAAAAAAATCATAACATGCTATTGAACCTTTAGTATTTTTAATAGCTATTCAGTGACCTCCTGTTGTTATCGATAATAATAGTAAGCCTTAGCGCTGCCCAGGAGCCCAACATAAATATAATAACATATACTATTAGGAAAGGACTTCAAAATTTCTCCTTATCTGAAAGTTAGAAATCATAGAAGGGTAGTCTGGGCTGGACATAGAAGACAAGGACCCCCTCCGGAAGGGCAGACACAGTGCAACACTAGATCAGGGGAGAACTCCCCTCACGTCGCCATAGAATCGACTTTAGTCGATTGGACAATGCCAGGCAAAGTCACTGAGACTAAAAGGCATCATCGCCTTACCATTTTTTCGAACTGAGTGGCGATTGAATGCATCCTTTTGAGGGAAAGACACGCCCACCATCCTCCCTTTGGTGTACTTCTAATATTGGACTCACAGAGTCGTCTGTATGGGTGTACGCTCATTTGCATACATAGTACACAGTTTCACTTAAAATGCAATGCAACGAATAAAACCAACCTATCGAGAGGTATTCATGCTTAAAACAACAAATTACGTAGCAATAGTTTCGCGAAAAAAGTTAAATATGGTGATATTTTGAAGATATTGGGTACTGGTGTTGCAGATCTGTTTTACATACGTTCAATATACGTTATCTATCCCGTGATACACAATGATATCATCTAAAAACAATTAATCACAATTAGTTAAACTGAGCTAAAGAGCGACATTTAATTTCACAATTTACGTAATGTAATATCCAACATTAGGCCGCTGTCTGATTTCGTTATATATTCTGAAATTGGTGTATTTTGAAATGAACAAATTTGAAACACCGCGAATAAGATTTTTCCTGTTATATATATAGAAAACAAAAGCGAGATCAATAGAAGACAAGTGTGATTTTCCTGACACGCATAGGCTGTCACACGAACAAAGCTACATGAAGTAGTGTTCTGTTAATCCCTTTTTCTTAATCTCTTTTATGGATGTGACTGTGCTGTGTGCGTTACGGAGTTGTCATACACAATTGGAGATCCTTGCGCACGCGGGATGGCCGTGTCCTTATATTTTGGTTTTTGTTAAGGAATTTCCGTAATATTCTACGCATCATGTAAATTTAGAGAGAGAGAGAGAGAGAGAGAGAGAGAGAGAGAGAGAGAGAGAGAGAGAGAGAGAGAGAGAGAGAGAGAGAGGATTCACTGCTTTAAAGGGAATATAACTATTCTTAAAAGCAATTCCGATCATCCTATCAAGAGAAGACGCTTATCTTTCCGAAGCACCTCGTACTGTCTATAAAATATAGCTTTTTAGCTTTTTTTAGGCGTTACATTGATTTGAGGTTTCTGTCCACAAGCCGCTATTTCTTATCACTTTTTACGCAGTACAAGAGAGGTTTCAACAATATTGTTGCAATATTTTATCTTGCAAGTTTATTTCCAATAAACAGTGAAACATTATCCTATATAAATTGTTACTGGATTGTTATGACGAAGATATAATATTATTGAAAGATACGATGTCCAACTGGTGCCCTATATGATATCAATTCACTGTACCTTGCCATATAGAAGAAAAGTTAAACCTGAAAGATAGAAGATTTCCGATACAACCTCGAGATACATTTAATGAATTTCTGTATAATAACAATTCTCCACGACGATGAATAGCATATACAATGCAATACAAGACATATTTCAAAACTCTAAAAATTCTCAATCAAGACATTTCGTGTTATGTCGGGGGCGAGACTAAAATAAAAAGTGCATCAGGTACGGAACCCGAACGGATCATGATGTACGGAAAAAAAATTAATCAAAATCTCATTGTGTAACAAATGAATTTGGCAGATGTTCTCAAAACCTACAGAGGCTATGTATTATAACATCACGCGCTCTCAAAGTACAAATATACAATGTATACAGTTTCACAACAAAATTAATGAAATAAAAAGTAATCATTTTTAAAGATACGATAAAAATTGTGTCAGCTGAGAAATACTGAAAACAATATCATGCGATGGTTTTGATGTTAAAGCAAGCACTTCAGACTCCTGCCTTGTAAACATGACTTGGTATACGATCGTTTCCCGAACCAAATTAGTTAAATCTTTGTGAGAGGTCCGTACTTACAATGCTTGTAACCCCTTGGTTCTGGGGGATGAAGGCTTGTATGGTATGATGTAGCTTGTAAGAGGACTAAAATCCTTAATCCACTAGTGAAATGACGTCAGCACGTGTGATATGGCATTTTACCTGTAAACACGCCTAAAATAACAGTACATTTTTCTGTTTACGCCGAGTATATTTTGTTGTTGTTGGCGTCCGTCTGAACTTCGTTTTTAACGTCTCGCCTTATATATGTACACGTAATTATCAAGTTGAAGTTTTATCAGAAACTGTCTTAATCACGTAAATTTGCCAACTGCCTTAATCAAGTAAATTTGCCAAATGCCTTAATCATGTAAATTTGCCAACTGCCTTAATCACGTAAATTTGCCAACTGCCTTAATCACGTAAATTTGCCAACTGCCTTAATCACGTAAATTTGCCAAAAGATTTGTATATTAGAGTTTCAAGCACAATGAGAATGGTGACTACCCAAGTTAATGAAATATTATATGACAGGTTTAAGATGAGAGGAAATACATCGCTGGTATACCTACCATAAAAAAAAACTTAGGTCATATTCTTATAACATTGAACTATGCAAGTGGGCTGTATTACAGACAATGATCTGTTGAACACCTATATCCCTCACACATTGTGATATAAATGATGCTTACTCTTAATAGAAGCTCATGAATAAGACATATACATATTACTGTAGTATTTGGATCCTATTGCAAATCTTAATTTAATAATTACGCTTAATGTAATAATTATGATATTAAGCGTTGCGACTGCTTATTGTAATAAAATCAAAATTATGAAATCAAGAGTATCAGTCGTGACGCTTAATGTAATAAAGCGTCATTCCTTTGGAGTATATAATATTTTAGACGTTTTGTGGAGTTAGGTTAATTTTTTTGTAAGGATATCGTTCTCATGTCTCTTAAATTCTAAAACACATAAGATAGGTCAAACTACATATGTAACAAGTCCCCACGTATAAGTTGAATGTGTTTTATTCTTTCTTTCTTTACCTTTTTCCCTATGCAAGTATGTCTGTGTGAGTAGTATGGGTGTAAACAATATCAAAAAGAATTAATATTAATATTGTATGTATGAAAGTGTGTGTATTTATGTACGTGTGTGTATTTATGTACGTGTGTGTGTATTTATGTACATGTGCGTATGTATGTACGTGTGTGTGTGTATGTATGTATGTGTGTATGTATTTATGTACGTGTTTGGATGTATGTACGTGTGTGTGTATTTATGTACGTGTGTGTATATGTATGTACATGTGTATATATGTATGCACTTGTGTGAATATGTATGTACGTGTGTATATATGTAGGTACATGTGTGTATATGTATGTACGTGTATATATGTATGTACATGTGTGTATATGTATGTACGTGTATATATGTATGTACGTGTGTGTGAGAAAAAGTGTATCTGTATGTGTGAATCATAGTAAGAATGCAGTATATTACTCTCTATGCTCCTATGTACATATATGTTCAAAATGATTTCAAAATAAAACACAACAAAAGTTTCATTTTCCCAAAAATTCGGCACTTGTTATCTAAACTTTTTGGACGTCCTTTCTTTAAATATAATTACTAATACCTTGTATATACTCATCATCATCTGGTGACTGTAGTATCATATCTATAGAATTATAAACATATTGTTGCAATGAGTGAGCTAGGAAATTTTCTCCATAGTCATGCAAATAGATGTAATATTGATAGTCCTTAAGACCGTGTGATACTGCACTAAACTGTAGCCCACAGACTTGATTTCCCTTAAGACTATGTTAACTAGTAATGAAATCGTACTATTCTCTCCTCCACAAATTAATTAGTACTACCCTGTTCCTCATCAACAATACAATAATATGAATATGCATCTTTCTTGTGACTGACGTAGGCAAGTCGCCATATCTCTCAAGTTTGGTTTGCTTAAAAAGTCCTTGGTAAAACTCAGCAAAGATGAACACAATGCATTTTGATTTCTTTTCCCTTTTCTTGTAACAAACGCGTTTTATCTTTCTCAATTTCAACATGAGAAGAAGACAAAATTTGCTAAGTCATTTCGGTTAGAGATAATATATTAGTTATTCAAGATGTCTTTAATTGAAAAGTAACCATGCTTAACATCGTTTCTTCTCGATAATTACTTATCTTTCTTTGAAATGACATATTTTTGTGACGTGGATTGATCTTTGTCAACGTAACTAGAGACAATGACCCCATGTTTCTCCGAGGCTGAGGAGATATGCCAGTTTATTTGTAGGAAAAAGAAACCTTGATAAAGATAATTTGATCGTTCACACATGTTCCTTTCTTTCAAAGCTTTGTTAAAACATAAATTCCATTTTGAGTTTTAATGATAAAAGATAAAAACATCAAAAATCAAACGAAAATTCAGTCTAATACTCTGCATTCAAATATAGAGTTCATTTAAAAAGAAGGATTATTTGGCGATACAAAGACTCTGAAAATTAAAGGGTCTTGGTTTTCGTCAACTTGTTAAAGTCTTGTCTTAAAAAGTGGCCACTCTTGGGCAATGTAGATCTTCAATGACAAGTCATCAAACGAAGTAATTAAGGTTTATATTAAAATACTGACGACATTACCATTTTGTTTAATGAAACGTTATGAAGGCTTGGTTCCTGAACGTAAATCAATATAGAATTTAGGTTTGGTTCACTCACGCCGGATGACTAGCTGACTTGCAATGTACAGTGACATGACGATCAAATCAATCGATCGATAGATAACTATTGATTCAGGATGAATTCTTGGAAATTTCTTCCTATCGATTTTCCTAATTCGTCTCTTTGGCTTCGGAATTTAGGTCCGTGGCATCACTGACGAGTCCAGGAAGGACGAAACAGCTGTATGATGTAACCTCACTGACGAGTCCAGGAAGGACGAAACAGCTGTATGATGTAACCTCACTGACGAGTCCAGGAAGGACGAAACAGCTGTGTGATGTAGCATCACTGACGAGTCCAGGAAGGACGAAACAGCTGGAAGGACGAAACAGCTGTATGATGTAGCATCACTGACGAGTCCAGGAAGGACGAAACAGCTGTATGATGTAACCTCACTGACGAGTCCAGGAAGGACGAAACAGCTGTATGATGTAACCTCACTGACGAGTCCAGGAAGGACGAAACAGCTGTGTGATGTAGCATCACTGACGAGTCCAGGAAGGACGAAACAGCTGTATGATGTAACCTCACTGACGAGTCCAGAAAGGAGGAAACAGCTGTATGATGTAGCATCACTGACGAGAGTCCAGGAAGGACGAAACAGCTGTATGATGTAACCTCACTGACGAGTCAAGGAAGGACGAAACAGCTGTATGATGTAGCATCACTGACGAGTCAAGGAAGGACGAAACAGCTGTATGATGTAGCATCACTGACGAGTCCAGGAAGGACGAAACTGCTGTAGGTGTAGAATTACTGACGAGTCCAGGAAGGACGAAACGGCTGTATGATGTAGCATCACTGACGAGTCCTAGAAGGGCGAAACAGCTGTATGATGTAGCATCACTGGCGAGTCAAGGAAGGACGATTAAGGTTATCCCCCGATTGGGTCTGATCATGTGATATATCTATTACCTTTTTCTATTGTCAATCTCCAAGACGACCTCAACATGACTGACTACGTTGCTTAGCAACCCATCTTATCCCACTAGTTTGACAAATCACATGTAAGAAATGAGAATACTAGTCATTCTGAAGGCGATATTTCAGTAAACATTATCTTCCGAAATTCGTTTTAAAATTTCAGAACATGCTTTAAAGATCAAATTAACAACACGTGACTGTAGAGATCGCTCCCATATACAGACATAACTATAACTTCAGTTGTTACTGTTTAAAAAATCCCCACGTAACAAATATATACGTATTAATAATGTATATTTAGGCTCTGTATTTCAAATCATAAAGACGAAAAATAAAAATTTGGATATGGTTATGAGTCGACCCGTTCATTTAAGCTGACGCGTCGTAAACATCGTCAGAAATGTATACTGAAAACACCAGGTCAATGAGTACAATTTCAAGGAGTTATATATATCTATATTTTGTAGAACAGTTAATTCGAAATCCAATAGTAATTCTATTAAAATCAACGAGAATGGAAAATGTTAAAACTATGCTAGAGAGCAGAGTTGATATCTAAATACACTCCTTCTACTTATAGTTGGAATGTTCAGGGATCACAATTCAATATCCCATCGTCAACATCACATGCCTCATCGCAGTCAACCCTAACAATTGCTCCCGCAGTCATGCAGTCTCCTCGTCAAAAGACGTCAACCCATAATCCACGTGACGTCATCGACGCCATCTTGGAAAAATATTTTACAACAATTTAACCCTATAAATCTCAATTCGTGCCCAAACTACTAATAAGAAAATAAATTATCGTTTGATGGAACATATTTAGATGTGTACATGTGGATTATAGCACTTTTAAAACAATTCTAATCGGCACGGAGCACATGTGATCTCTCTATCATTCTGTTGTTTTTGTTTTTGTTTTGTTTTTGTTGTTGTTGTTTATCACTGAAAATTTAATAAACAAACTTGTCATTGTTTTTTCTAACCAATCCGACCTAAAGATTTTTATAAGTTTTAATAAAACTACATGTTAAATGTAACGTTCAATGTCTCACCCTCAATGGCGTTATTTGTATGTTACCAAATAATTATGATTTTTATGTACTTTTTCTCTTCATTATCATTGCGTCCAGATAAAGATGAGTCATGTTTCCAGACTCCGGCGGTGGGAGAGGGAAGAACATTTTTTCAATAGACCCTTTTACGAGGGCCGAATATCAAATATCTAATCGGTCACTAAGTGCCGAAGCGTTTGGTACCAAAAAACCGGCAAATCAGTGGGCGTCATCCCATCAATCCTGGGATCGCACTGGATTTAGAAAAAAAACAACATGTTTATAAGGACAGGAATATGCTTGAAGATATTGACATTATATTTGTAATGTATAAATAAACGTATTGTCACATTTTACACATTAGAAGACCTTGGAGAATGGTTTCTGTTAAATACGATATAGACGCACAAACAATGACGTGTACGCGGATGACAAATCGGGAAGCAGACGACAATTGTCCTTGGTTGAGTTAGGAAACCAATTGGATGTACTTTGGCCTTGGTAAATCGACATTTTACGCACTACAAATCAATGGAAGTGACACCACGTGCTGACTTTAGATTAATAACCATCGGTAAGTGTTAAGTTCGATACCTCTTCAGCCAATTATACCTCTAACACACGGCAGTGAATGGACACCAGGCATTTCGTGCTTCTAGGACCACGAGCTTGCTGTTGAGATTACCAACCCATTCATCTTTTGTGTTACATTATAATTTTCTGTTATCAATAACCCCCGAGAGTCTGGCATGTGATATATCATCTTCTTGTTGAACGTGGACATTCATTATAGTATCCTTTCAATGAGAAACACGTGTCCATTACAGTACCAATTTAAAGTACATAAGCACTCTTGTAATACAATGTCAATTATTTTATCACTCATGTACAATTATAATAAAATGTCAACAATTTCTGTACATTTGTAATACAATATCAACAATTTCTGTACATTTGTAATACAATATCAACAATTTCTGTACATTTGTAATACAATATCAACGATTTCGTTACATTTGTAATACAATGTCAACTAGACTCTCAATCATGTTATACAATGTCAACTAGACTCTCAATAATGTAATACAATGTCAACTAGACTCTCAATCATGTAATACAATGTCAACTAGACTTTCGATCATGTAATACAATGTCAACTAGACTCTCAATCATGTAATACAATATCAACTATTCCCTCACTCTTGTGCATTTGTGACATAAAGTCACCTATTTATTACTCGCGTATACCATGCTAGCAATTTCCTCATTTAAAGGACCACACAAATGACACCATGGATTTTCGTGTTATATTTTGCGTTAGTACCGGATTTATATAACGTTAAGCATGCTACTTCTGTTTTTAACATTTTCCAATAGTTGATGATAAAGACAACAGTACAGTCTGAACCGGAGCGATTAACCTCATAGTACTGAAAAGCTTTAAAAAGACGCTGAACTGCATATCTACTCTCTTTATAAAAAAATATAAGAATTGTCAAAAGTTGATATATTTGCCAAGGTCCTAAAGCCTGTTCTGTTGTGTGTCATTGTGTACAATATACTTGATAATATAATTGATGACGTATGTTTCTCATCAGAATCTAATTCAAAATTAGATTGTGTGGAATCAGATTAGCCAAAATTCAATATCAACATTCACACTTTATAAAGAAGGAGTCAGACTGTGAGTGACATTTTCTGGCTGGATCAAGCTTTGTCGATATTGACGAAGTGTCATGACAGCTCAAGAAAAAATCCCGGAGCTGCAATTACTCTGTTCATTAAACAACTAGCAGATTACGTACCGATTCAGCAGGCTAGCTCCTTAAACAGAACACGTTCAACATCAGTGAATCATCGATTTAAACTTTATCTGAGTTTGAGACTTCCAGCATCGATAGCAATTAAGTAGCAAACACACAAACACACAATTGTTCAACAAAGATTTTCTTTACGTGAGCAGAGTGATATTCCAGTAACTATCCGAGAATATATTTTTTTTCAAAATTGTAGGAAATGTCAATTATGTAATTAAGTGTAAAGGAAACACTTCAGAAACAAAACAAAAGCGATTATCAGTTTCCATCACTACACACGTCACCTCTACAACCGCCAAACCACTACACACATCACCCCTACAACAGCCAAACCACTACACACATCACCCCTACAACCGCCAAACCACTACACACATCACCCCTACAACAGCCAAACCACTACACACATCACCCCTACAACCGTCAAACAACTACACACATCACCCCTACAACAGCCAAACCACTACACACATCACCCCTACAACCGCCAAACCACCACACACATCACCCCTACAACCGCCAAACCACTACACACATCACCCCTACAATAGCCAAACCACTACACACATCACCCCTACAACAGCCAAACCACTACACACATCACCCCTACAACAGCCAAACCACTACACACATCACCCCTACAACCGCCAAACCACCACACACATCACCCCTACAACCGCCAAACCACTACACACATCACCGACACACGAGCCAAACCCTACACCCACCCCTACAACCGCCAAACCACCACACACATCATCCCTACAACAGCCAAACCACTACACATACCACCCCTACAACAGCTACAACCAGCCATCACTACACACAAACACTACACACAACACCACCACACACACTACACACAACACTACCACCAATCACTACACACACACACCCCACCACACACAACCTAACCACTACGCACAACACCACCACCACCACCATCACTACACACAACACCACTACCACCACAATCACTACACACAGCACCACTACCACCACAATCACTACACACAACACCACTACTACCACCATCACTACACACAGCACCACTACCACCACCATCACTACACACAACACCACTACCACCACCATCACTACACACAGCACCACTACCACCACCATCACTACACACAACACCACTACCACCACCATCACTGCACACAACACCACCACCATTACTACACATAACACCACCACCATCACTACACACAACACCACTACCATCACCATCACTACACACAACACCACTACCACCACTATCACTACACACAACAACATTACCACCACCATCACTACACACAACACCACCACCATCACTACACACAACACCACTACCACCACCATCACTACACACAGCACCACTACCACCACCATCACTACACACAACACCACTACCACCACCATCACTACACACAACAACATTACCACCACCATCACTACACACAACACCACTACCACCACCATCACTACACACAACACCACCACCATCACTACACACAACAACACTACCACCACCATCACTGCACACAACACCACTACCACCACCATCACTACACACAACACCACTACCACCACCATCACTACACACAACACCACCACCATCACTACACACAACACCACCACCATCACTACACACAACATCACTACCATCACTACACACAGCGCCACTACCACCACTACATACGATCATGAAAATTGCAGAGGGGTGAAAGAGAGGGTTTAAGGTGAAATCCATATCATTAAAATACATGCTATGTCTTTGCCATTTTTGTTTTTGTTTGCGTCAACCAACTCATCCTGTGACGACGTTTCTGATGCTGATGGCAATGCAGTGGTATTCGAAAAATAAAGTAAGTAATGCAGAGGTAGATACATGTTGAGGTTGTTGATAGTCGATAGTCTACACGCAATGAAGTTCGCATTGTAGGAGACATAGTCTCAAGGTTATTCTAACATGTTCACACATCCTACGTAAAGCAGTTGTAGACTTCAGTTGCAGCAGATTCTTTTATTCTATTTTGAAATATTTTATGGCAAATTCATGTACAGTCTTCGTTCACCACAAATATACATGACTACACTGAGTGTGTTCAGTCCTCCTTATATACGTGTGGTTTATACTGACGTTTTGTAGATGATTAAACTAAGTCAAGCTCATTAAGTTGAAAAAAGTTTTTTAACTGGATTTTTATCGAACACTAAGTGGGGGCTCTTTATATGTATATCATTACTATATACAACAATTAATACATATCAAACTCGGGCTCAGTTACGACAGGGAAATCAGAATTGGAACATTCATATCAATGAAATTACTGTTTATGACGCATTGTGATAATTTTATGATATTTTAGATATTGTAACACAACTGACGAAGGAAGGCAATTTTTGACTTCATGTTATGTACGGCACCAAATCGCTTAGCTAGAATATTCCAAACTGCCCCCTAGGGTTGGGCCCACCGAGGGTTGGGCCCAGCCGAGGGTTGGGCCCGCGATGTTCCTCACAAAGCATGTAACAATATCATCTATGAGATTAAAAAAGAAAAAAAATTGTGGAATTTGAGTATTAAAATGTATTAAAAATATTCCAAACTGCAGAAACAGATACGAATTGTACTGGCAAAATACCACATAAATAATATAGATAAGTTGATTAACACTTATGCAATATACTGACGACAGTACTGTCAATACCCACAGCGATGCTAATACACCTGGCTGTTTAAAGTTTGTGTGTGAATTCTTGGTGTCGAAAAGTGAACGACATGATAAAGTTCAAGTCTGCTCTCGGAAAGGTGCGTACATTCAAAATTAATTTACGTGTATGGAATGCCAGAGAGGATTCGAGGAAAACTATTTTGAAATAAAAGTACTCGAAGAAGGTATCTTATGAGGCAACAAAATACAAAAAACATTTTTTGGGGGAAGTTAGAAGAGCTCTTTAAAATGATTATGGAATCGGTGGCCTCTGACTACACTGAATGAAACTGACGTTTGTCATTCTTTTTTAATAGAATAACGTGGTCGTAACTCACTTTTAAAAATTATCAGATTAAAAATGGTGATCGTAAATAAAAATTGAATACAGGTCGACGGTTTTCTAAGGGAGATAACTATGATAAAACCGAATACGGTAAGCGAGAAATAGATCTTCTTGCATTTAATTTTCTCTGGATATGAAATGTAATTAGCAAGAGTAAATCTTATTCAGTTTATTAAGATGTATATGTATGCACAGTACGAACCAGAGTTATTTATTCATCTCTATTCAAGGCTATACTTTTTTTTTTCATTTCCTGTCTCCACTTGAGTACCCGATCCGTTTGTTCAATCTCTACTTAACAATTTAAGAGCTCAACTCTGGAGTCCGTGGCGCCGAAGAGCTAGGTTCTCATTCTGGGTTTGAGAAAAATCTTTACACATTACACAAATAATTGATTCGTTTACTCCTTCACTTCGATTGCCGAACACACAAATGTACAACATTGAATGTTGTTACTGCGAAATGTCAACAGCGCTCTGTAACTCAATATTGTACAAAATGGCACGCGACATTTTGTTTTGATAGCTAAGTGGAAGCCTGTTCTACTTGTAGATTTGTAATGGCAGCAGTGGAGATAAAAAGTGAATTAATAAATACATATCAGGGCAGCGTCTCTGTATACGGATGTACATGTATATTTGTAAATACATACATCGGGGCAGGTGCCTCTGTACCTGGCGGCAAAACTCGGGCGCCATCTAAAAACCTACGGCTAAAACCGCGATTATATTACAAGAAGATAAAACTCTGGATAACAGTTTCTAGCAAAATGCCAATTTAGAAATCCGTATCAGGCCGCCATCGTTCAGAGCGAAATCATCCGAATACGTTGTTTCCGACATCCCCTAACTACATATATTGGTATGACGGTGGTCGTTAGCTTCTGGTCTAGAGACACGACATCTGATTTATCATCCACATATACACTTGTAATTCTTCATTCTTCTTACTTGTGTGATTTCTGACCTACAGCTAATGCTTTATCAGATTTTACGAACATTGGCGTTAGATCTCTCAGGCGCAATAGATAGCCAATGTTTTTTTGAACAATCAACCACTGCTACATAATACATATATTTCTACATTTTAGTCATCATTGAACCGCAAGTCCAACTACCTAGTTACCATATCATATTACCTAGCCTTTACAACATCGCTTGTCCCTCTATATATAGTCTTAATTACGTAGCCTCCACAACATCGCTTGTCCCTCTCTATATAGCCACAATTACCTAGCCTCCACAACATCGCTTGTCCCTCTCTATATAGTCTTAATTACGTAGTCTCCACAACATCGCTTGTCCCTCTCTATATAGTCTGAATTACCTAGCCTTCACAACATCGCTTGTCCCTCTCTATATAGTCTTAATTACGTAGCCTCCACAACATCGCTTGTCCCTCTCTATATAGCCACAATTACCTAGCCTCCACAACATCGCTTGTCCCTCTCTATATAGCCACAATTACGTAGCTTCCACAACATCACTTGTCCTTCTCTATATAGTCTTAATTACCTAGCCTCCACAATATCACTTGTCCCTCTCTATATAGCCACAATTACCTCAGCTTTATCCACTAAAATAACACTCGCTTGTCCCTCTCTATATAGTCTTAATTACGTAGTCTCCACAACATCGCTTGTCCCTCTCTCTATAGTCTTAATTACCTACTAGTGTTTATGGTCCTCCACTATATGGTTACCAGCCTCCACAACATCGCTTTCTCCTCCTATGGTACACAATATCAGTGTGTCCTCCTCTATATAGCCACAATTACCTAGACTCCACAACCTGTGTGGTTATCCCTCTTCTCTCTTGGTATATAGTCTCAATCTCACTCTTTATACCACTAAATCCACAATATACCACCAGTGTGGTTATCTCCCTCTCTATATACCACAATTCTCTGTTATAGGTACCACTAGTGTGGTTATCTCACTCTCTTCTGTACCAATTATCTCTTCTCATGGTACTAGTGTGGTTATCTCACTCTCTTGGTACCACTAGTGTGGTTATCCACTAGGTACCAACTAGTGTGGTTCATCTAGTGTGTTTATCTCACTCTCAGTTTACAACTAGTGTGGTAATCTCACTCTCATGGTACCACTAGTGTGGTTATATCATTCTCATGGTATCACTAGTGTGGTTATCTCACTCTCATGGTACCACTAGTGTGGTTATCTCACTCTCATGGTAACCACTAGTGTGATTATCTGACTCTCTAGTTACCACTAGTGTGGTTATCTCACTCTCTAGGTACCACTAGTGTGGTTATCTCACTCTCTTGGTACCACCGGTGTGTTTATCTCACTCTCTAGGTACCACTAGTGTGATTATCTCACTCTCTAGGTACCACTAGTGTGGTTATCTCACTCTCTAGGTACCACTAATGTGGTTATCTCACTCTTTACCACTAGTGTGGTTATCTCACTCTCTAGGTACCACTAGTGTGGTTATCTCACTCTCTAGGTACCACTAGTGTGGTTATCTCACTCTCTAGTTACCACTAGTGTGGTTATCTCACTCTCTAGGTACCACTAGTGTGGTTATCTCACTCTCTAGGTACCACTAGTGTGTTTATCTCTCTCTCTTGGTACCACTAGTGTGGTAATCTCACTCTCTAGGTACCACTAGTGTGTTTATCTCACTGTCTTGGTACCACTAGTGTGGTTATATCACTCTCTTGGTACCACTAGTGTGGTTATCTCACTCTCTTGGTACCACTAGTGTGGTTATCTCACTCTCTAGGTACCACTAGTGTGGTTATCTCACTCTCTAGGTACCACTAGTGTGGTTATCTCACTCTCTAGGTACCACTAGTGTGGTTATCTCACTCTCTTGGTACCACTAGTGTGGTTATCTCACTCTCTTGGTACCACTAGTGTGGTTATCTCACTCTCTAGGTACCACTAGTGTGGTTATCTCACTCTCTAGGTACCACTAGTGTGGTTATCTCACTCTCTAGGTACCACTAGTGTGGTTATCTCACTCTCTTGGTACCACTAGTGTGGTTATCTCACTCTCTAGGTACCACTAGTGTGGTTATCTCACTCTCTAGGTACCACTAGTGTGGTTATCTCACTCTCTAGGTACCACTAGTGTGATTATCTCACTCTCTTGGTACCACTAGTGTGGTTATCTCACTCTCTTGGTACCACTAGTGTGGTTATCTCACTCTCTAGGTACCACTAGTGTGTTTATCTCTCTCTCTAGGTACCACTAGTGTGGTAATCTCACTCTCTAGGTACCACTAGTGTGGTTATCTCACTCTCTTGGTACCACTAGTGTGTGGTCTATAGTGTGGTTATCTCACTCTCTCTCTAGGTACCACTAGTGTGGTTATCTCACTCTCTCTCACTGGTTATCTCACTCTCTACCACTAGTGGTACCACTCTCTAGTGTGGTTATCTCACTCTCTAGGTACCACTAGTGTGGTTATCTCACTCTCTAGGTACCACTAGTGTGGTTATCTCACTCTCTAGGTACCACTAGTGTGGTTATCTCACTCTCTAGGTACCACTAGTGTGGTTATCTCACTATCTTGGTACCACTAGTGTGGTTATATGACTCTCTAGTTACCACTGGTGTGTTTATCTCACTCTCTAGGTACCACTAGTGTGGTTATCTCACTCTCTAGGTACCACTAGTGTGGTTATCTCACTCTCTAGGTACCACTAGTGTGGTTATCTCACTCTCTAGGTACCACTAGTGTGGTTATCTCACTCTCTAGGTACCACTAGTGTGGTTATCTCACTCTCTAGGTACCACTAGTGTGGTTATCTCACTCTCTAGGTACCACTAGTGTGGTTATCTCACTGTCTTGGTACCACTAGTGTGATTATCTCACTCTCTAGTGTGGTTATCTCACTCTCTTGGGTACCACTAGTGTGGTTATCTCACTCTCTAGTTACCACTCGTGTGGTTATCTCACTCTCTTGGTACCACTGGTGTGTTTATCTCACTCTCTAGTACCACTAGTGTGTTTATCTCACTCTCTCTGGTTACTCACTAGTGTGGTTATCTCATCTCACTCTAGGTACCACTAGTGTGGTATCTCACTCTCTTGGTACAACTAGTGTGTTATCTCACTGTCTTGGTACCACTAGTGTGTTTATCTCACTCTCATGGTACCACTAGTGTGGTTATCTCACTCTCTTGGTACCACTAGTGTGGTTATATCACTCTCTTGGTACCACTAGTGTGTTTATCTCACTCTCTAGTACCACCAGTGTGGTTATCTCACTCTCTTGGTACCACTAGTGTGGTTATCTCACTCTCTTGGTACCACTAGTGTGTTTATCTCACTGTCTTGGTACCACTAGTGTGTTTATCTCACTGTCTTGGTACCACTAGTGTGGTTATCTCACTCTCTAGGTACCACTGGTGTGGTTATCTCTGTCTCATGGTAAAACGTGTGTGGTTATCTCACTCTCTTGGTACCACTAGTGTGATTATCTGACTCTCTAGGTACCAACTAGTGTGGCTATCTCACTCTCTAGTTACCACTAGTGTGTTTATCTCACTGTCTTGGTACCACTAGTGTGTTTATCTCACTCTCTAGTTACCACTAGTGTGGTTATCTCACTCTATAGGTACCACTGGTGTGGTAATCTCACTCTCTAGTTACCACTAGTGTGTTTATCTCACTCTCATGGTACCACTAGTGTGGTTATCTCACTCTCTAGGTACAACTAGTGTGGTTATCTCACTCTCTAGTACCACCAGTGTGGTTATCTCACTCTCTCGGTACCACTAGTGTGGTTATCTCACTCTCTTGGTACAACTAGTGTGTTTATCTCACTGTCTTGGTACCACTAGTGTGTTTATCTCACTCTCATGGTACCACTAGTGTGGTTATCTCACTCTCTAGGTACCACTAGTGTGGTTATCTCACTCTCTAGGTACCACTAGTGTGGTTATCTCACTCTCTAGGTACCACTAGTGTGGTTATCTCACTCTCTAGGTACCACTAGTGTGGTTATCTCACTCTCTAGTTACCACTAGTGTGTTTATCTCACTCTCATGGTACCACTAGTGTGGTTATCTCACTCTCTAGGTACAACTAGTGTGGTTATCTCACTCTCTAGTACCACCAGTGTGGTTATCTCACTCTCTAGGTACCACTAGTGTGGTTATCTCACTCTCTTGGTACAACTAGTGTGTTTATCTCACTGTCTTGGTACCACTAGTGTGTTTATCTCACTCTCATGGTACCACTAGTGTGGTTATCTCACTCTCTAGGTACCACTAGTGTGGTTATCTCACTCTCTAGGTACCACTAGTGTGGTTATCTCACTCTCTTGGTACAACTAGTGTGGTTATCTCACTCTCATGGTACCACTAGTGTGGCTATCTCACTCTCTAGGTACCACTAGTGTGGTTATCTCACTCTCTAGGTACCACTAGTGTGGTTATCTCACTCTCATGGTACCACTAGTGTGTTTATCTCACTGTCTTGGTACCACTAGTGTGTTTATCTCACTCTCTAGTACCACTAGTGTGATTATCTCACTCTCTAGTTACCACCAGTGTGGTCATCTCACTCTCTTCGTACCATTAGTGTGGTTATCTCACTCTCTAGGTACCACTAGTGTGGTTATCTCACTCTCTTGGTACCACTAGTGTGTTTATCTCAATGTCTTGGTACCACCAGTGTGGTTATCTCACTCTCTAGGTACCACTAGTGTGGTTATCTCACTCTCTTGGTACCACGTGTGTGGTTATCTCACTCTCTAGGTACCACTAGTGTGGTTATCTCACTCTCTAGGTACAACTAGTGTGGTTATCTCACTCTCTAGTACCACCAGTGTGGTTATCTCACTCTCTTGGTACCACTAGTGTGTTTATCTCACTCTCTTGGTACCACTAGTGTGGTTATCTCACTCTCTAGGTACCACTAGTGTGGTTATCTCACTCTCTTGGTACCACTAGTGTGGTTATCTCACTCTCTTGGTACCACTAGTGTGTTTATCTCACTCTCTTGGTACCACTAGTGTGGTTATCTCACTCTCTAGGTACCACTAGTGTGGTTATCTCACTCTCTTGGTACCACTAGTGTGTTTATCTCACTGTCTTGGTACCACCAGTGTGGTTATCTCACTCTCTAGGTACCACTAGTGTGGTTATCTCACTCTCTTGGTACCACGTGTGTGGTTATCTCACTCTCTAGGTACTACTAGTGTGGTTATCTCACTCTCTAGGTACCACTAGTGTGGTTATCTCACTCTCTGGGTACAACTAGTGTGGTTATCTCACTCTCTATTACCACTAGTGTGTTTATCTCACTCTCATGGTACCACTAGTGTGGTTATCTCACTCTCTAGTACCACCAGTGTGGTAATCTCACTCTCTTGGTACAACTAGTGTGTTTATCTCACTGTCTTGGTACCACTAGTGTGTTTATCTCACTCTCATGGTACCACTAGTGTGGTTATCTCACTCTCTTGGTACCACTAGTGTGGTTATCTCACTCTCTTGGTACCACTAGTGTGTTTATCTCACTCTATAGGTACCACTAGTGTGGTTATCTCACTCTATAGGTACCACTGGTGTGGTTATCTCACTCTCTAGTTACCACTAGTGTGTTTATCTCACTCTCTAGGTACCAACTAGTGTGGTTATCTCACTCTCTAGGTACCACTAGTGTGGCTATCTCACTCTCATGGTACCACTAGTGTGGTTATCTCACTCTCTTGGTACCACCAGTGTGGTTATCTCACTCTCATGGTACCACTAGTGTGATTATCTGACTCTCTTGGTACCACTAGTGTGGTTATCTCACTATCTTGGTACAAATAGTGTGTTTATCTCACTCTCTAGGTACCACTAGTGTGGCTATCTCACTATCTTGGTACCACTAGTGTGATTATCTCACTCTCTAGTTACCACTCGTGTGGTTATCTCACTCTCTTGGTACCACTAGTGTGTTTATCTCACTCTCTAGTACCACTAGTGTGTTTATCTCACTCTCATGGTACCACTAGTGTGGTTATCTCACTCTCTTGTACCACCAGTGTGGTTATCTCACTCTCTTGGTACAACTAGTGTGGTTATCTCACTCTCTAGGTACCACTAGTGTGGTAATCTCACTCTCTTGGTACAACTAGTGTGTTTATCTCACTGTCTTGGTACCACTAGTGTGTTTATCTCACTCTCATGGTACCACTAGTGTGGTTATCTCACTCTCTTGGTACCACTAGTGTGGTTATATCACTCTCTTGGTACCACTAGTGTGTTTATCTCACTCTCTAGTACCACCAGTGTGGTTATCTCACTCTCTTGGTACCACTAGTGTGGTTATCTCACTCTCTTGGTACAACTAGTGTGTTTATCTCACTGTCTTGGTACCACTATTGTGTTTATCTCAATGTCTTGGTACCACCAGTGTGGTTATCTCACTCTCTAGGTACCACTAGTGTGGTTATCTCACTCATTTGGTACCACGTGTGTGGTTATCTCACTCTCTAGGTACCACTAGTGTGGTTATCTCACTCTCTAGGTACAACTAGTGTGGTTATCTCACTCTCTAGTACCACCAGTGTGGTTATCTCACTCTCTTGGTACCACTAGTGTGTTTATCTCACTCTCTTGGTACCACTAGTGTGGTTATCTCACTCTCTAGGTACAACTAGTGTGTTTATCTCACTGTCTTGGTACCACTAGTGTGTTTATCTCACTGTCTTGGTACCACTAGTGTGGTTATCTCACTCTCTTGGTACCACTAGTGTGGTTATCTCACTCTCTTGGTACAACTAGTGTGTTTATCTCACTGTCTTGGTACCACTAGTGTGGTTATCTCACTCTCTAGTACCACCAGTGTGGTTATCTCACTCTCTTGGTACAACTAGTGTGGTTATCTCACTCTCTAGGTACCACTAGTGTGGTAATCTCACTCTCTTGGTACAACTAGTGTGTTTATCTCACTCTCTTGGTACCACTAGTGTGGTTATCTCACTCTCTAGGTACAACTAGTGTGTTTATCTCACTGTCTTGGTACCACTAGTGTGTTTATCTCACTGTCTTGGTACCACTAGTGTGGTTATCTCACTCTCTAGGTACCACTAGTGTGTTTATCTCACTCTCTAGGTACTACTAGTGTGGTTATCTCACTCTCTAGGTACCACTAGTGTGGTTATCTCACTCTCTAGGTACAACTAGTGTGGTTATCTCACTCTCTAGGTACAACTAGTGTGTTTATCTCACTCTCTAGGTACCACTAGTGTGGTTATCTCACTCTCTAGGTACCACTAGTGTTGTTATCTCACTCTCTAGGTACCACTAGTGTGGTTATCTCACTCTCTTGGTACCACTAGTGTCGTTCATTTAATTGGGGACACGAGGACGTAAAAACACGCACAAACGAGGATGGTGTCCTTGGTTATTACGGTAAAGTCAAGTGTATTGCCGGATGTTTAACAATACAGAGAGATACGACATGAGCCGGACATGTAAATAACATATACTTATACACTAACATTTTATGTATATAAATTTCCTGGTGCTAGTCCGACTAGAAACACTGTTGAAATATCACACTTTTTACACCAACCTTGTACAAACATAAATCTCTTGATACTAAATTGTCTTGGATCTCCTTTGAACGTTTCCATGGATTTATAGTGACCAATGTTTTAGCAAGTTTAAAGAATTAAGATCGTTTGAAGTATATCTTTTATTCAGTTACCTTTAACGTGGAGAATTTTCGAAATGATTCGGGAATCAAACCATTTGCTCGATTTGATTGATATAACGAAACGACTGAAGCTGGAACCACTTCCGGATTTAAGCCGGAAGTCATCGGGAAGGCAGTACATGGCAACAAGACGAGGGTATCGTAAGATATCCAGCGGGACCATGCTGTGTGACTTAACAGAGTGCAGGGCACAAGAAGGCAGTTCTGAAAAAGACCACGTATTTAAGGAAATGAGTATGTCCGACAAACTGAAATATGTACATGACTCTAGGGTAAGTAGATAAAAGTCACCAACAGTAAACAATATATAGATTAGCTTATAATATCACCAGACGTGCCCAGTATATTTAACGTCATTTCACCTCAAAGAAATCGGTATAAAGATATATTTATATTCTAACAGTTCTTTCTCCTAATGAATCAATTAACTTAAAATGAGAAAAAATATACTATGAAGGCATTATGAATATACCACCTGAAAGTTGTCATTCTTTCAAATATCTTGCGTTTCAAATTGACAGATCGACAGAATAATTTTTGTGATTTTTTTCTCTGCGAGACACCAAGAACTAAACATATCTTTTTGAAAAAAATGGTTGCGAAAATGTTCATGCAAATATTTCCTTTAGAAGTGTTCAAAGTCAATACAACAGGAAGTGAAAATATAGCAAAGATGTTCTTGAAGAAACAAAACGGATGTTTCTTACGCCAAGATAGGTAGTAATTGGTGTAAACCGGTGTATGCCTGGCGTTCCAGCGTACTCTTGTCGTGGATCTGCGGCGTTTCTTACACTGACCCCCTGTATCTGCATCGTTACGTCATAGAATCCCATCTAAGCTATGATATAACTATGATAGATCATATTTAGGGGGTAGGGTGTTTGATTTTCATACAAATTATTTAAAATAGAAGTTAAGATGTCAATCAACAGTTATCTAAAGCTATTTCGTACAAAAAAAACTCGAATTTCGTCGTACAAATATCAGCGACACGCTATACCTATGTTTAACCAATATTATGTTGAACAAATTGTTCCCGGTATTTTTGTATCCAGGTAACATCATGTGAACATCATGGACCTCATAATTATTCAGTTTAATGACTGAGTTCGGTTCGGCCGACCGTGACTTGACTAAACTGGTTTGTCGGGTAGAAGGCGTTGTGCTATTATGGTAACCGGAGATAAAAAAGATAGTTCAGACATTGTTTTGATACCTTTCTTTCGTGTTTTGTTCAATATACATATCTTTCACATTTTTTCATGGAATATTGTATCTGATGTAATATGTACATTGATAGGTAATTTTTGTTTTGAGATAAAGTAGAAGTTAATGACACTGTTCATAGCTGGATTTGACGTTTCACTGTTGTTTTGTATTTCTCATGAAGCTCGGGAACGGTCCTGTCTGTGCCGTCGTGGTTGTGCCCTTGGGCAGGACGATTTACACTTACTGTTCTGGATGACATTTGAAAGGTCTCTCGTATTTTCTTCTGTTGGTTTGCCACCGGCTACTTCAAGGAAAACCCGTCTCAAAACAACTATAGTCGTTTATGGACATGAACACAACAATTATTTGGGGAAAGTCTATGTTTACACTTGTCCATTAACAACTGTGACCTGGTTACACTTATAGGTATATCTTGACCCACTTTTGTGACCCAGTTACACGGATATCAATCAATCTGCAAGTGTAACCTGGCTTACGATAACGGCCATTTTGTAACTCAGTCTCATATTTCAACTCTCTATTGTAATCGGGTAACAGTGTTGGTTGAATGTCAGTAGTGGGTGTTACACTCTTCGCCTATTGTATCGGTCAGTTATATGGTAAAATACGTTCTTTACACGCTGATGTCCCTCTACGTTCGCTGATGTAGAAAAGTTGAGAGAACATCACCCTTTAAATTAAAATGCAGGGAAGTTTGCGTCATCAAATACAATTTAATTGACAGCAATAACTTGATCACAAGAGAGTGTGTGATTAATAACAGTTTTCCGGAATTTCTGTTAAAATTGGAGTTTTATTACATAAGACGATAAAGTCACTATACGAGCATGACAGTTATGTTTAATTTTCGGAATGGTGATAATAACGACATGGATTTTGTTACAGATTATTCTGTCTAAAATTGAAGCCCAGCACATTATCACAATACTTGTACAATAGAAATTATGCAGTGAATCTTCATATGATAAATCAACACAATATTGAGGGTAAAAATTCAGGGCGAGTTTGTGTTGCAGAACATCAAGAGAGTCCAGTGTTACGGATCGTAAGCACTAAAACGTAATCACAATACGAAATAGAAAAATTAGTTTTTTCGGTAAGAGGACATCATATCGAGATTCTGAAGGTCCTGGTTGAATCACCATACTCGACTTAACGAAATTTCAGGTTAATGTAACGAATCATTGTCAGGTGAAACTGATGCAAATCGTAATAAAAGAAACTATAGTTCGAAAATGATGAATAGGACAAAATAACGAATTATTTCTAGATAGTAAATATACGTTCAGTTACATGCAATAATATGTCTAAATAGTAAGTCCTGAAAACATGGATTAAGAATAACCTCTCAATCTTCTCCGTCCTCCGTTATAACTTCCGTTATACGCCTCTTCCCAGTTTTTATCAAACTCGATAGGCTTCATCATCCTAACAGGGAGTTGTCGTGTCCTGGTTCGACTGTATTTTAAGAGTTACTGCCCCTTATTGTATTCATAATGTTTGTCTTTTCCAGAGATTCCCTCTCTCAGTTTTCAGTCAATCAAATTAAAATTGGAGATGTGATTTACCGAATCGCAAGTTGATTTTCTTTTTTAAAGAAACTTTTGGCCGTTGTGTTTTTTTGCATTTCGATACTATAACATTATACGGAGATTACCTTCCGCAATATTCCACTAAGTCCATATTTGTATACTATTTGATAAAATAAATCATGAATATTCCTTTATCATGGGATGAGCGTATGATGTCCTGTGGTTCTCTTGTTTGTAGGAATTGTTGTTATGACATAGTGATAAAGAACATCGAATCCTGCACAGGGGAATCTGGATGTTTTAATCAGACATTTTGAAATCTGGAAATCAATTTCCTTCAAGCTTACGAATTTTGGTCCTCCACCAAAGCATCTTTTAAACCAGAAACTCGCTGATGCAACAATGTCAAAAAAGAATATAAGAACATTATGTAAACATTGATCAAAAGTAAAATATTACTTTTGCTTCAGAAATTTTTCTTTTGGTCTAAAATTAAATCAGATTCTCGAAATTAATTTTGAAGATCATTTACAAGAGAATGTGCAATAAGAAGAGAAAAAAGTTAGAAAACTGTGAAAAAGTAAAAATAAAAACAAGATTTATTATAATATGTTGTTCTTCAACTTCCAGAAAGAAATTGCTGTAAAGGACCAAGAACTTTCTAAACAGTTACTTCACATTTATGTGCAAATCCGCCAAATGAAAGTTCAGCAGTCGTGCATGTATCATCAAGATCTTCTAGATGATGTTTTTAGAGACATAAGCGACGAGAAGGAATTGCCGGATGTGTGTGATTTGCCAGTGCGTAAGCGGAACAAGGCCTTACAACAATTGGGTGTGACGCGAATGAATATCCACTCAAAGCGGTTTTCCTGCTCTTGACATACTTTAACTTCACACAAAAGAAAAAGAAATATTACAGATGACGGCTACGATTTTATACAATATACACACGATTGTATACAGTATAAACAAACTGCACTCACTCGAAATCTAGGACGCGATCAGTTTCTGTTGTGTATCGTATAAGGGGAGATAATGCGTATTGGAAAGACAGCTCTAGAGGCACATCATTTCTTGTTTACAATGTAAGTTTCCCTTACGATTTTTGAAAACAAATCCTCGTACTTTCACGCATACTTCCAACAGGATGGATTTGTAAATATTTTTTCGCAAATCAATATTTTTATACTTCTGAGTTCTATAACATCCTATTTTGTTGTTTTTTAGAAGATATTTTAACCAATTTGCATTACACATTTGATGTGTTAGTCAGTAAACACAGTTTATCTGTCACAGGAATTAACACATGGATTCAGTTTTGATATCTTATTAACCAAAAGAAAATGCGGACTTTTTGAATTTACAATATTTTTTTCTATGGATTATGTAAACTGATGCTATTTTGAGAAGAAATATAAAAGAAAAAAAATCACGTGATATGGCAAGTAATCTAAAACTTATCACATCCGTTAAGGGAACCTAACTTATGCTGTCCATTTCTACATTTTAAAGACGTATGACGACTGTGCTTCAATACTCAAACTTATCATTACCAATTCTCAGAGAGAGAGAGAGAGAGAGAGAGAGAGAGAGAGAGAGAGAGAGAGAGAGAGAGAGAGAGAGAGAGAGAGAGAGAGAGAGAGTTCACTTCACCTCCATAAATGTCTTCGACACAATCGTCAGCTGAATGGCAACTGCAAAATTTCATCACTGGATTGGTGTGACTATTATTATAAAAGAAATTATATATATAGATGATATGTAATATCACACGCAGGAGCTGCATTTGTATTGTGTGTGTGTGTGTGTGTGTGTGAGAGAGAGAGAGAGAGAGAGAGAGAGAGAGAGAGAGAGAGAGAGAGAGAGAGAGAGAGAGAGAGAGAGAGAGAGAGAGAGAGAGAAGGATGTAAACAAAGTCATTGCGCATACGCCTTTATAATATCATTCAGTTCATACCAACTCTACTTTTCTATCATTCTCCATAATATGTGCTCCTGGTAATTATACAACAGATACATTTCCAATAGAACCATTCATATTGTCCCCACGTGACTAATGCTTACAAATGTCTGATGCTGTGATGACTGATCAGGTGATATGTAAAGAGTACATCATGTATAACAGCCACTTGTTTTATAACGTCTATATACATGTAGAAGGTACGACTGTGCATAAAATAACCCGCTATCGAGTGGTAATCTATCAAATACCACATCATGTCTCGTGCGGACTCTGGTCAGTGTAAACACTCTACTTCCACGCTGATCTATAAACACCATCATATGGACGACACCCACACACACTATGGACACTGCAATACCCTATTGCTTCTTAATGCTAACGATTTCGCCAATAAATTCGATGTTTGTGTCGAGGTCACATGACCTATTACGTCTGTTCGAGACCAAAGAAATGACATACGGTGCTGCTGTCAGTGACGTCAGTGGAGATGGACATTTGGACATTATTGTGGCAAGCTTTAGCAGTTCTAACATCGTCCTGTCATACGACAACAAAAGTCGCGCCTTAAAAAACATTGCCGTGACTGGCACTCCGTTCGAAGCTCTCATGGACTCTGAGGGTCGGGCAGTGGGCGTCGCTGCGTGTGACATTGATGGCGACGGACGAGAAGAAATTTATATTCTTAATTCTAATGCTGATATCAACTGGCGGGAAAAGCACAGCGACAAAGTATTCAAGTATGTAGAAAACAGGTATGTGGATCTGTTGTCAGATTCCGTTAATGCTTGGATACAGGAAGTGACGTATATGGGTCACTCTGTTACGTGTATCGATAGACAAGGTAAAGGTCGTTATGCTTTTGCTGTGATGACCTCCTCACAAAGCGGGGATGAGCGATTCCTTCTTTTAGAAATGGACACATCCCATCCAGCCAATAACATCACTAGCGGGCCAATCGTCTTAAAAGACGTTGCAAAGGAAGCCGGTTTGGACATTGTGACGGGTGGAAGAGGTTTTGCAATTGGACCAATTCTGGGAACAGATGGACGATCGGACATTTTCGTAAATATTAATGGTGAGCGGAATGAAATAGGTGAAAACAAACTTTTTATGAACATTGGAGGTGGCAAGTTTAGAAATGTAGCCCGACAATTAGGTTTGACAGACAGACATCAAAAGGGGCGTGACGTTGCCTTAGGGGATATTAATCAAGATGGTCTTGTAGATATTATTGCCGGGAATTGGTTAGGACCGCAAAGATTGTTCATTCAGCAGATTTCATCCTATAGCAAAAATGTTAAATTTATCGATATGGCCCATTTAAATATGCGACAGGGTTCCGCCCTATGTTCTATAGCGCTAGCGGACTTCAATAACGACGGTTACACTGAAATAATGTTCAACAACGTTATGCATCATGGAGCCCAACCAAATAGGCTTTTCACAGTAAACACAACAAAACTCTCAACGGGGCATGATTTTGAAATAACAGAGGTTAGTATTGGGGATGCTCTCGAGCCAAGAGCTTATAGTACCGGAAGTCTCGTTACTGATATCGACATGGACGGTGTCCTTGACCTTCTTATAACTCATGGTGAGTCTTCCGGTCAAACTATTACATTATATTCCACAGCGTCTGCAATCGAAACAATGACTAATTTTACATTTCAACGTTCACATATAGCTCGAAATAAAACTTTTGTTACTAATTTGACTCGAAACATACTTCGTAATAAATCCTTAAGTATCTCCAGATTTGAAAATTACTGGGTAAGAATAATTCCTAAAACCCGATACGCAGCACCAGCAAGAGGGTCAAAGGTCACCTTGGTGTTGGCCGGAGGTGAAATGATGACCCAGATCATTGACGGAGGGTCCGGATATCGAGGTCGCATTGAACCAGTGGCTCATTTCGGAATCGGGAGAAATCCGAATGTGCTATTGTTGGAAGTGCAGTGGCCTGACGGGAAGATTTATCAGCGGGAAATGGGGGTGGGAGATTTAAACAGTGTTCTTGAAATTCGTTGGTCTCACCTTTACAAATATAAGAGTATATTTGAAAACAAACACGTGGACAAACAACTTCGGAGAAGGAGTAGAAGTGCATGCGTATACCCTAGTAATGTGTTTGTGATACTGCTGTGCTGTTTGTGTATTGTCTTGTGGTGCTCTCAGTTCGTGTAATGAATCTGTGCAAAAGTTGGATTGTGAATTCTGTGGTTCTTCTAGACTAAAATATACAAACAAATCCGTCTAACAAACAAGGACATGAAGATGTTTCTAAAAGCAGAAATAAATAACGTAAGTTTACATATCGGGAAAACATATCTTTCATATTTTTTTGTGAAGCTCAGGTAACTTTTGTCAAAACACGCCAATAACGATGACCTTTATATGTGTTATCTTCGCGTGCGGATTCGTCATGGTTTGTACACAGTAACAACAGTGTGACGTGAAAACTCAGCTGGAAAACAAAAAAAAATGTCTATGTTTGTATAAACAACCACACGACCTTCTCTACTGTTGATGGATTGACGATTAATTATAAAATATCGGTAATTTTTTCTCAAGTGTATTTCGTTTCGAAAAGATATCATACAAGTGATTGTAATTTTTCCTCAACAAGCATTATTGTACAGGTACCTATTAAACAAATAATTTTGTTTGTTAGAAATGTGAAATAAATAATTGTCATTTTGGAAGTCAAACGTAAAAATTGCTCCAATTAATTTTATCGTTAAGGGGGAATCTTCAGAAAGAAAAGTACCTCATCGCAGTCACTATACTTTGGTCTGTGGCTATAAGATAAGTGAAAATTTCGCAAATTAAATATTTTAGTTATTTCCCTCGGTCTAAAGTTGTGCCAGAATTAAAAAAAAATTTGTTAAGCATGATACGGTCTGAAAGTGGCCATCTTGATTTTGAAAGTTAGATTTCATCACTAATGGAGAGATCTCTACACTTTGTGTGCATGTTTAAGTTTAAACGAATTGGAGGAACAGACCAAACGACCGGCGGCCATCTTGGATTTTGATGAAGATTTATTTGATTTCGATAGATCTTTTTTAGGTTAACATGGCTAACAATGAGCTCTCACATGATATAATCAAAACGAAAAAGAGGACATATAGAAGAAATAACAACATCGAATACGTAGAAAATTATAAAAAAAAAATCAAACGAGAGTGGTAATCAAGGTCCCTCTGAGAAAATATGAAATGCTTTCATTTCTAGTTATAATATACGTGTATACAAATTTTCTTCCTTTAGAATTTTTTTATTCTTTTTATTATTAATTTCGTTGTTATTATCTTCAATGAGGGGAAAATCGACTTAAGTTAAAAGGAGATAAATAAATGTTGACTATCCGTCCTTTGACTAAGCCCAGATAACGTATCACTTTTTTTCTCTCTTGTCTGACCTTTACTCTCTTATCTGACCTTTACTCTCTTGTCTGACCTTTACTCTCTTGTCTGACCTTTACTCTCTTATCTGACCTTTACTCTCTTGTCTGACCTTTACTCTTTTATCTGACTTTTACTCTCTTCTCTGACTTTTACTCTCTTATCTGACCTTTACTCTCTTGTCTGACCTTTACTCTTTTATCTGACTTTTACTCTCTTCTCTGACTTTTACTCTCTTATATGACCTTTACTCTCTTGTCTGACCTTTACTTATTGACGCATTCTGGACATTCCAGTGATCACATATTTTCGGACGATTGACACGTGACCTGAATACTTGTCACTAGTCATCTTCAACTGATATCTATATTATAGCAAGACACGTGTACATTGTAGTTTGTACTTTGTATCGTGCACATTTAGAATTCCTGGATATTTATATCATAACTGTATACACGTACATGTATACAGAATCTTCCTTTCATAAGAGCCTTTTATGACATGGATATTCAAAGTTAGTATTGTACGAGCTTTGCAAAATAAAACCAATTTATCATAAAACTCAGAGACAATATATTTTTATAGATTTTAATGTTAAAACGTCGAGAAAAAACAAACGAAGGCAACCATTTTGTTGTTACATTTTCAATTCATTTATGATACTATGACATCGCAATCAATTTCTGGCTGGTGCAGCCAATGAAAACGCCCTCAAGGTATCTTACTCTAGTGACATAAATTAAAAAATACCACACTGGAAAACAGGCGGATCACGTGATAAAATCTTATGTGCATTGTGCTTTATGGGAAATCGTCATATTTGAATCAATTACACTAAAATATGAACTTTTTAGAATTACCCAGTTTTTATTTACATGTTCAAAATATCTATCAATGCATACTTTTGCAAGGTATAGCTATCTGTAAGTTGTATAAGATACTAGCAGTTGCAATTAATCGTTATAAATATATATTAGTCGCCCCGACTGGAAATCCCAAATAATGACAAATGTTTGTCATTTATTAGTTGTCACAAGCTATCATCACCGTCATGTGACTTAGTCATGCGTTGTAAAGTTTGACCCGTTACTCATGACGACGAGCGTGGTCAACGACTGACCTTGGACACTGTATATACATATACCGGTCTTGATTAACCGTCCATTTAATCATAATAAAAAAATCTACAACATGTACCATTAACGCTCTTATTGAAAAACTATTCGGTATGGCTTAATATGGATTTTGACCACGTGATTATGGAAGGGGAATTTCAACGGTATACTGCAGATTGTCAGCTCCATTCCCCCATTTTTGTTTTAATAAATAAGTTACAATATCGATTGATAATGTTATGGGGTAGTCACAAATTTCTGGTTTTGTCTTGCTACACAAACTATCTACAACACAAATAAGAATATTCAATTTGATTTTTATTTTGTTGACTTTATTGTTGTATTGAATAAAATATTGTTTAAACTAAACGTGACTTTATTTAAAAGTTTATTTAAAATATGATTAGTCTTCACATTGTAAATTAAGGTATATGTAAAATCAAAATCAGACATGACCAAGATCTTCTAACACGTATTGGTGACATAAAACAATATACTTCCTCTTGTGTCTCGTCTCCACTTTTCCATTGTCTTCTATAGTGTCACTATCGCTTGGTTCGGCAAGATTACGTCTGCCAGACGTCACCAATAAAAAAGACGTTATGTGGGTAACACTTGTCAGCATCTGTCTGCCGACCTGTTGGCATGTTAGAGGTCGTGACAGAACTACATAATACCGGCTGGTCACCTGAGAAGAGTTATATGCCTATAAAGAATAGATCAATTGAATGTTATACCGAACGTAGTGATAACTCTATCTACGATTCCCAGGCTCCACTTTCACGAATCTGCCATAGGAAATCATACAAAAATTAGGAAAAAGCTCACATGTAATGAAATTTCCTTGACTTATGAAACGTTTCCCATAGGGAATTTTAAGTTAAGGAAGATTCATGAAACTGGGACCAGGATTAATAACACATTATTTTCTAAATTGCATCTCAGAAATTGTGAAAATTAGCAAATAATATAAAGGAAATGTCCAGCTTATTTCGTGTTTTTTTTTTGAATTTTTTGTTCTGGAAAATGTCCTGATATTTTGAATTGTAGATAAATCACTGCCGAGTGCGATTTCGAATTAGAATGACATGTCACGGCATATTTAGAAGTGAAACAATAATACGACACAAATGAAGATGATAGAAAATATTTGAATATGATAGGTAAATATCCCATATTTATATAGGATTTATATAACCCAACACTGTTAAGGACCAGACAGCAAAATATAAGAAATACATGTTTTTAAACCGTAATAAAAGAGATTTGACCACAATATCCTACAAACTTACGTCGGGGCACTGTACACTGACCACCCCCAGTCAATAGTGTGTACTTGATTTAATTCAAACCTATTCAATCGTTTGGTGTATGTCCGCCCATCAGGCCATCGGACGAACAAAGAGTTTGGGAAAGCTGATCCCAAACCGAAATGAGCGATGGGTTCCATCTGACACAAATATCCTGAACCACCATCGATCACTTGTGAGAGTTGTCTCCCGTTTGGGAAGTTCAGCGTCACAAGAGCACCACGTGCTGGTCCGCCATATACGGTCTTTGGTGCCACACGTACCCATCTATTCCACTTAGAAGACGAGGCACGAAACACAGTGAGCGGAGATGTAGACGGATCCGCGAAACTATCAGCATGAGATAGAATCATATCTAATGTCCCATCTTCGTCCAAGTCTGCGTAACTTCCGCCTGTCCCACATCCGTACGGTTCACTTGCCATTCCAGCATCACCGACATTTTGTCTTATTCCGCTTCCAAATTTGGATATGGTTGTGAGACGATTATTTACTGGTGCTCCATCTCTGCTACAGAAATGATTAAAGAATATATCAGTTTGTCCATCATTGTTAAAATCTGCTACCATAACAGTTCTGACCAATGACGGATTGTCAAATTGTGTGTTTGCGATATTTCGAAATCTACCGGTATCTTTATCCTGCAAATAAAGTCGATGGTGTCCGTTCCAGTTTCCAACGACAATATCGATCCAGCCGTTCTCGTCAAAGTCGCCAAGGGCAACCCCACGTGCGTTACTATACCCATCGGCCAGATTCAATTTTACAGCTACATCAGCAAAACTTCCGTTTCCAAGGTTTTTGAACAAGAAGTTGTCACCCGAAAGTTTTAACCAGGGGCTGTTTTCGTTTCCGAAAAATATGTCCGAGCGACCGTTATTTCCGAGTATAGGTCCAACAACGACTCCTCTCCCGCCGGTCGCCTTAGCAATCCCTACTTTTTCGGCCACATCGACTAATACAATATTTCCAGTGCGGACGTAATTATCACGATGACCAATGTCCATTTCAATCATGGCAAATTTACCATGTTTATCGTTAGCATAAGCAGTTATTATAAAAGAATAGCGGCCACGACCTGTTCTGTCAATACAGGCAACTGAACGTCCGGCGTAATTCTTTGCCGAAATGTTTCTGTTGATGGGATCAGAATATAGATCTACATAAGAACCGTTTCTCCATTTAAACAACTTATCGCTGTACGGAGATAGACCAGCGAATGCCTTGTTTGTGTTAAGGACATATATTTCCTCTTTTCCGTCGCCATCTATGTCGCATGCAGCCACGCCTATGGCCTGTCCTGGCTCATCCATGATGGCGGCATAGGGAGAGTTCCGAACTGCAATGTTAATGAGACGTTTTGCTTTGAAGTCATATTTCAGAACAAAATTTGGTCCATCGAATCCCGCCACTATCCAATCAATGTGACCGTCATCATTTACATCACTCGCTGCAATACCGTAGTGACGTTGTCTTGTTTTAATATCCTTCATCCATGTTTGCTTCGCACGAAAAATTCCCTCTGTGACGTCAAAAATGTTACACAGAATAAAGAACACAATTAAAATGTAGATGATGTTCGTGATGAACGGGTGTTCTCTCATGGTCTTCCCTGCTTTATTAAAAAGTCCCTGTCTTCCGTAGATTCGAATTCAATTTCTTAATTTGTAGTATATGTCACAATGCATTGCACATTCATTTCACAGTAGAAACACACGAAACACCTCTATCCGTCGATAGACCCGGCCGGTTAAATAACACGTGTGTGTTATTACCGTAAATGTCTGCACACTCCTCTGACAATGAAACCTTTATCATCGGCCTGTTTTATATGTTTTCTACTTGTCGTGCTTGTTGATTTTCCGAATCTACGTATCAGTCTTATACAAGTCTTGAGAAGAGAGGCCCACGAAGGGATTTGCCCCCAATTCCGGAATATAATTTAATTTGGGCACTGATGTTAACAACAAAATATTTTTCTGCACAATTGTTTCCGAGTGTTTATGAAAACAGCCAGTTTGTAAAAATAAATAATAGAACAAAGTGTTTGCAAAATTTTGGATTCGTTTTCTTTCGGCGATTTCATCCCTCGTCATTACAATAAAACCCTCGTCCACTTAGTCACATGATCAAAAGTCTGTTCGTCAATGACCAATAAAACATATTGGAGCTGACATATGACGCCATTCTGGTCACCTATAACTGCTATAAGGATCCCCGAAGGACAGACGTCACCGCAAGTTATTGCCTAAGGAAACTTACATATCTGGACAAAATGCTTGGCGATATTACCTGTTGACACAACTGACTTCATGTTAATCAGTACAATGCTCGTATCCCACACCCTGACTTGTTCGCATATGCTCTGGGCGTTGTAATATCCACTGATCAAAGAGAAATCAGGATATTGAAATTGTACAGGAATTCAGAATAGGACGGGATACTAACATGTTCAACGAATTTAACCTTGCAATCTGCCTCAGACATTGGACAAGCAAAGCATAGACGCATTCTAAAATATGTATATATAGTCACATATATCAAGTGTACTGTCTAGTAGCCGTTGCATTGATTCACGTACAACATACTTGTTCTTATACAATGACCTATTAGTTATGTTCAAATAAGGGATACTAGAATCTGTTGATAATGTGACGAAAGCTTACATTTTCTAAGAATGAAAATCTAAAGGATTTTCTTTTTAACATATCATGAAGTCTTTTTGAAAATATTTTCCATTTTTATGTAAACATGAAGAAATAGTGACAAAAGTCTCCGATTTCGTAACATTCAAATTCAATAATTGAAAATATCCTAAAGTACATATCTTCACATTTAAGTGCATACATATTATCATGGTCTACTGAATGTTTCAGGCCAGGATATCATTAATTCTAAATTTCTCATTTGCTGAATTTATTAAAAAGCATTAGTTGACTATATATGTATCAGATTTGAAGTTAATTAGAGTGTCAAATTTTACAAAGATCGGTTGCTATTAAAATTATCTATATGTTTACAAAGTGTAAAATTTCACAAACTTTGATTACTGCTAGCAAAATGTTTATAACGAGTCAAATGACAAATTTCACAGTTTGATTACTACTAGCTAAACGTTTACAACGCGTCAAATAACAAATTTCACTGTTTGATTACTACTAGCTAAATGTTTACAACGCGTCAAATGACAAATTTCACAGTTAATTACTACTAGCTAAATGTTTACAACGCGTCAAATGACAAATTTCACTGTTTGATTACTACTAGCTAAACGTTTACAACGCGTCAAATGACAAATTTCACTGTTTGATTACTACTAGCTAAACGTTTACAACGCGTCAAATGACAAATTTCACTGTTTGATTACTACTAGCTAAATGTTTACAACGCGTCAAATGACAAATTTCACTGTTTGATTACTACTAGCTAAACGTTTACAACGCATCAAATGACAAATTTCACAGTTAGATTACTACTAGCTAAACGTTTACAACGCGTCAAATGACAGATTTCACTGTTTGATTACTACTAGCTAAACGTTTACAACGCGTCAAATGACAAATTTCACAGTTTGATTACTACTAGCTAAACGTTTACAACGCGTCAAATGACAAATTTCACTGTTTGATTACTACTAGCTAAACGTTTACAACCCGTCAAATGACAAATTTCACAGTTAATTACTACTAGCTAAACGTTTACAACGCGTCAAATGACAAATTTCACTGTTTGATTACTACTAGCTAAACGTTTACAACGCGTCAAATGACAAATTTCACTGTTTGATTACTACTAGCTAAACGTTTACAATGCGTCAAATGACAAATTTCACTGTTTGATTACTACTAGCTAAACGTTTACAACGCGTCAAATGACAAATTTCACTGTTTGATTACTACTAGCTAAACGTTTACAACGCGTCAAATGACAAATTTCACTGTTTGATTACTACTAGCTAAACGTTTACAACGCGTCAAATGACAAATTTCACAGTTAATTACTACTAGCTAAACGTTTACAACGCGTCAAATGACAAATTTCACTGTTTGATTACTACTAGCTAAATGTTTACAACGCGTCAAATGACAAATTTCACTGTTTGATTACTACTAGCTAAACGTTTACAACGCGTCAAATGACAAATTTCACTGTTTGATTACTACTAGCTAAACGTTTACAACGCGTCAAATGACAAATTTCACAGTTTGATTACTACTAGCTAAATGTTTACAACGCGTCAAATGACAAATTTCACTGTTTGATTACTACTAGCTAAACATTTACAACGCGTCAAATGACAAATTTCACAGTTAATTACTACTAGCTAAATGTTTACAACGCGTCAAATGACAAATTTCACTGTTTGATTACTACTAGCTTAACGTTTACAACGCATCAAATGACAAATTTCACTGTTTGATTACTACTAGCTAAACGTTTACAAAGCGTCAAATGACAAATTTCACTGTTTGATTACTACTAGCTAAACGTTTACAACGCGTCAAATGACAAATTTCACTGTTTGATTACTACTAGCTAAACGTTTACAACGCGTCAAATGACAAATTTCACAGTTTGATTACTACTAGCTAAACGTTTACAACGCATCAAATGACAAATTTCACTGTTTGATTACTACTAGCTAAACGTTTACAACGCGTCAAATGACAAATTTCACAGTTTGATTACTACTAGCTAAACGTTTACAACGCATCAAATGACAAATTTCACAGTTTGATTACTACTAGCTAAATGTTTACAACGCGTCAAATGACAAATTTCACTGTTTGATTACTACTAGCTAAACGTTTACAAAGCGTCAAATGACAAATTTCACAGTTAATTACTACTAGCTAAACGTTTACAAAGCGTCAAATGACAAATTTCACAGTTAATTACTACTAGCTAAACGTTTACAAAGCGTCAAATGACAAATTTCACAGTTAATTACTACTAGCTAAACGTTTACAACGCGTCAAATGACAAATTTCACTGTTTGATTACTACTAGCTAAACGTTTACAACGCGTCAAATGACAAATTTCACTGTTTGATTACTACTAGCTAAACGTTTACAACGCGTCAAATGACAGATTTCACTGTTTGATTACTACTAGCTAAACGTTTACAACGCGTCAAATGACAAATTTCACTGTTTGATTACTACTAGCTAAACGTTTACAACGCGTCAAATGACAAATTTCACTGTTTGATTACTACTAGCTAAACGTTTACAACGCGTCAAATGACAGATTTCACTGTTTGATTACTACTAGCTAAACGTTTACAACGCGTCAAATGACAAATTTCACTGTTTGATTACTACTAGCTAAACGTTTACAACGCGTCAAATGACAAATTTCACAGTTTGATTACTACTAGCTAAACGTTTACAACGCATCAAATGACAAATTTCACTGTTTGATTACTACTAGCTAAACGTTTACAACGCGTCAAATGACAAATTTCACTGTTTGATTACTACTAGCTAAACGTTTACAACGCGTCAAATGACAGATTTCACAGTTTGATTACTACTAGCTAAACGTTTACAACGCGTCAAATGACAAATTTCACAGTTTGATTACTACTAGCTAAACGTTTACAACGCGTCAAATGACAAATTTCACTGTTTGATTACTACTAGCTAAACGTTTACAACGCGTCAAATGACAAATTTCACTGTTTGATTACTACTAGCTAAACGTTTACAACGCGTCAAATGACAAATTTCACTGTTTGATTACTACTAGCTAAACGTTTACAACGCGTCAAATGACAAATTTCACAGTTAATTACTACTAGCTAAACGTTTACAACGCGTCAAATGACAAATTTCACTGTTTGATTACTACTAGCTAAATGTTTACAACGCGTCAAATGACAAATTTCACTGTTTGATTACTACTAGCTAAACGTTTACAACGCGTCAAATGACAAATTTCACTGTTTGATTACTACTAGCTAAACGTTTACAACGCGTCAAATGACAAATTTCACAGTTTGATTACTACTAGCTAAATGTTTACAACGCGTCAAATGACAAATTTCACTGTTTGATTACTACTAGCTAAACATTTACAACGCGTCAAATGACAAATTTCACAGTTAATTACTACTAGCTAAATGTTTACAACGCGTCAAATGACAAATTTCACTGTTTGATTACTACTAGCTTAACGTTTACAACGCATCAAATGACAAATTTCACTGTTTGATTACTACTAGCTAAACGTTTACAAAGCGTCAAATGACAAATTTCACTGTTTGATTACTACTAGCTAAACGTTTACAACGCGTCAAATGACAAATTTCACTGTTTGATTACTACTAGCTAAACGTTTACAACGCGTCAAATGACAAATTTCACAGTTTGATTACTACTAGCTAAACGTTTACAACGCATCAAATGACAAATTTCACTGTTTGATTACTACTAGCTAAACGTTTACAACGCGTCAAATGACAAATTTCACAGTTTGATTACTACTAGCTAAACGTTTACAACGCATCAAATGACAAATTTCACAGTTTGATTACTACTAGCTAAATGTTTACAACGCGTCAAATGACAAATTTCACTGTTTGATTACTACTAGCTAAACGTTTACAAAGCGTCAAATGACAAATTTCACAGTTAATTACTACTAGCTAAACGTTTACAAAGCGTCAAATGACAAATTTCACAGTTAATTACTACTAGCTAAACGTTTACAAAGCGTCAAATGACAAATTTCACAGTTAATTACTACTAGCTAAACGTTTACAACGCGTCAAATGACAAATTTCACTGTTTGATTACTACTAGCTAAACGTTTACAACGCGTCAAATGACAAATTTCACTGTTTGATTACTACTAGCTAAACGTTTACAACGCGTCAAATGACAGATTTCACTGTTTGATTACTACTAGCTAAACGTTTACAACGCGTCAAATGACAAATTTCACTGTTTGATTACTACTAGCTAAACGTTTACAACGCGTCAAATGACAAATTTCACTGTTTGATTACTACTAGCTAAACGTTTACAACGCGTCAAATGACAGATTTCACTGTTTGATTACTACTAGCTAAACGTTTACAACGCGTCAAATGACAAATTTCACTGTTTGATTACTACTAGCTAAACGTTTACAACGCGTCAAATGACAAATTTCACAGTTTGATTACTACTAGCTAAACGTTTACAACGCATCAAATGACAAATTTCACTGTTTGATTACTACTAGCTAAACGTTTACAACGCGTCAAATGACAAATTTCACTGTTTGATTACTACTAGCTAAACGTTTACAACGCGTCAAATGACAGATTTCAGAGTTTGATTACTACTAGCTAAACGTTTACAACGCGTCAAATGACAAATTTCACAGTTAATTACTACTAGCTAAACGTTTACAACGCGTCAAATGACAAATTTCACAGTTAATTACTACTAGCTAAACGTTTACAACGCGTCAAATGACAAATTTCACAGTTTGATTACTACTAGCTAAACGTTTACAACGCGTCAAATGACAAATTTCACTGTTTGATTACTACTAGCTAAATGTTTACAACGCGTCAAATGACAAATTTCACTGTTTGATTACTACTAGCTAAACGTTTACAACGCGTCAAATGACAAATTTCACTGTTTGATTACTACTAGCTAAACGTTTACAACGCGTCAAATGACAAATTTCACAGTTTGATTACTACTAGCTAAATGTTTACAACGCGTCAAATGACAAATTTCACTGTTTGATTACTACTAGCTAAACGTTTACAACGCGTCAAATGACAAATTTCACAGTTTATTACTGACAAATTTCACTAGCTAAACGTTTACAACGCGTCAAATGACAAATTTCACTGTTTGATTACTACTAGCTAAACGTTTACAACGCGTCAAATGACAAATTTCACAGTTTGATTACTACTAGCTAAACGTTTACAACGCGTCAAATGACAAATTTCACTGTTTGATTACTACTAGCTAAACGTTTACAACGCGTCAAATGACAAATTTCACTGTTTGATTACTACTAGCTAAACGTTTACAACGCGTCAAATGACAAATTTCACTGTTTGATTACTACTAGCTAAACGTTTACAACGCGTCAAATGACAAATTTCACTGTTTGATTACTACTAGCTAAACGTTTACAACGCGTCAAATGACAAATTTCACTGTTTGATTACTACTAGCTAAACGTTTACAACGCGTCAAATGACAAATTTCACTGTTTGATTACTACTAGCTAAACGTTTACAACTAGCGTCAAATGACAAATTTCACTGTTTGATTACTACTAGCTAAACGTTTACAACGCGTCAAATGACAAATTTCACTGTTTGATTACTACTAGCTAAACGTTTACAACGCGTCAAATGACAAATTTCACAGTTTGATTACTACTAGCTAAACGTTTACAACGCGTCAAATGACAAATTTCACTGTTTGATTACTACTAGCTAAACGTTTACAACGCGTCAAATGACAAATTTCACAGTTTGATTACTACTAGCTAAACGTTTACAACAAATTTCACTGTTTGATTACTACTAGCTAAACGTTTACAACGCGTCAAATGACAAATTTCACAGTTTGATTACTACTAGCTAAACGTTTACAACGCGTCAAATGACAAATTTCACTGTTTGATTACTACTAGCTAAACGTTTACAACGCGTCAAATGACAAATTTCACTGTTTGATTACTACTAGCTAAACGTTTACAACGCGTCAAATGACAAATTTCACTGTTTGATTACTACTAGCTAAACGTTTACAACGCGTCAAATGACAAATTTCACTGTTTGATTACTACTAGCTAAACGTTTACAACGCGTCAAATGACAAATTTCACTGTTTGATTACTACTAGCTAAACGTTTACAACGCGTCAAATGACAAATTTCACTGTTTGATTACTACTAGCTAAACGTTTACAACGCGTCAAATGACAAATTTCACAGTTTGATTACTACTAGCTAAACGTTTACAACGCCTCAAATGACAAATTTCAATGTTTGATTACTACTAGCTAAACGTTTACAACGCGTCAAATGACAAATTTCACAGTTTGATTACTACTAGCTAAACGTTTACAACGCGTCAAATGACAAATTTCACTGTTTGATTACTACTAGCTAAACGTTTACAACGCGTCAAATGACAAATTTCACAGTTTGATTACTACTAGCTAAACGTTTACAACGCGTCAAATGACAAATTTCACTGTTTGATTACTACTAGCTAAACGTTTACAACGCGTCAAATGACAAATTTCACTGTTTGATTACTACTAGCTAAACGTTTACAACGCGTCAAATGACAAATTTCACTGTTTGATTACTACTAGCTAAACGTTTACAACGCGTCAAATGACAAATTTCACAGTTTGATTACTACTAGCTAAACGTTTACAACGCGTCAAATGACAAATTTCACAGTTTGATTACTACTAGCTAAACGTTTACAACGCGTCAAATGACAAATTTCACTGTTTGATTACTACTAGCTAAACGTTTACAACGCGTCAAATGACAAATTTCACTGTTTGATTACTACTAGCTAAACGTTTACAACGCGTCAAATGACAAATTTCACTGTTTGATTACTACTAGCTAAACGTTTACAACGCGTCAAATGACAAATTTCACTGTTTGATTACTACTAGCTAAACGTTTACAACGCGTCAAATGACAAATTTCACTGTTTGATTACTACTAGCTAAACGTTTACAACGCGTCAAATGACAAATTTCACTGTTTGATTACTACTAGCTAAACGTTTACAACGCGTCAAATGACAAATTTCACTGTTTGACTTAAACGTTTACAAATTTCACTGTTTGATTACTACTAGCTAAACGTTTACAACGCGTCAAATGACAAATTTCACAGTTAATTACTACTAGCTAAACGTTTACAACGCGTCAAATGACAAATTTCACAGTTAATTACTACTAGCTAAACGTTTACAACGCGTCAAATGACAAATTTCACTGTTTGATTACTACTAGCTAAACGTTTACAACGCGTCAAATGACAAATTTCACTGTTTGATTACTACTAGCTAAACGTTTACAACGCGTCAAATGACAAATTTCACTGTTTGATTACTACTAGCTAAACGTTTACAACGCGTCAAATGACAAATTTCACTGTTTGATTACTACTAGCTAAACGTTTACAACGCGTCAAATGACAAATTTCACTGTTTGATTACTACTGACAAATTTCAAATGACAAATTTCACTGTTTGATTACTTAGCTAAACGTTTACAACGCGTCAAATGACAAATTTCACGATTACTACTAGCTAAACGCGACAAATTTCAAATGACAAATTTCACTGTTTGATTACTACTAGCTAAACGTTTACAACGCGTCAAATGACAAATTTCACTGTTTGATTACTACTAGCTAAACGTTTACAACGCGTCAAATGACAAATTTCACTGTTTGATTACTACTAGCTAAACGTTTACAACGCGTGACAAAATGATTACAAATTTCACAAATGACAAATTTGATTACTACTAGCTAAACGTTTACAACGCGTCAAATGACAAATTTCACTGTTTGATTACTACTAGCTAAACGTTTACAACGCGTCAAATGACAAATTTCACTGTTTGATTACTACTAGCTAAACGTTACAACGCGTCAAATGACAAATTTCACAGTTTGATTACTACTAGCTAACGTTTACAACGCGTCAAATGACAAATTTCACTGTTTGATTACTACTAGCTAAACGTTTACAACGCGTCAAATGACAAATTTCACTGTTTGATTACTACTAGCTAAACGTTTACAACGCGTCAAATGACAAATTTCACTGTTTGATTACTACTAGCTAAACGTTTACAACGCGTCAAATGACAAATTTCACTGTTTGATTACTACTAGCTAAACGTTTACAACGCGTCAAATGACAAATTTCACTGTTTGATTACTACTAGCTAAACGTTTACAACGCGTCAAATGACAAATTTCACTGTTTGATTACTACTAGCTAAACGTTTACAACGCGTCAAATGACAAATTTCACTGTTTGATTACTACTAACTAAACGTTTCACTGTTTGATTACTACTAGCTAAGCGTTTACAACGCGTCAAATGACAAATTTCACTGTTTGATTACTACTAGCTAAACGTTTACAACGCGTCAAATGACAAATTTCACTGTTTGATTACTACTAGCTAAACGTTTACAACGCGTCAAATGACAAATTTCACTGTTTGATTACTACTAGCTAAACGTTTACAACGCGTCAAATGACAAATTTCACTGTTTGATTACTACTAGCTAAACGTTTACAACGCGTCAAATGACAAATTTCACTGTTTGATTACTACTAGCTAAACGTTTACAACGCGTCAAATGACAAATTTCACTGTTTGATTACTACTAGCTAAACGTTTACAACGCGTCAAATGACAAATTTCACTGTTTGTTTGATTACTACTAGCTAAACGTTTACAACGCGTCAAATGACAAATTTCACTGTTTGAACTACGTTTACAACGCGCTAAACGTTTACAACGCGTCAAATGACAAATTTCACTGTTTGATTACTACTAGCGTTTACAACGCGTCAAATGACAAATTTCACTGTTTGATTACTACTAGCTAAACGTTTACAACGCGTCAAATGACAAATTTCACTGTTTGATTACTACTAGCTAAACGTTTACAACGCGTCAAATGACAAATTTCACTGTTTGATTACTACTAGCTAAACGTTTACAACGCGTCAAATGACAAATTTCACTGTTTGATTACTACTAGCTAAACGTTTACAACGCGTCAAATGACAAATTTCACTGTTTGATTACTACTAGCTAAACGTTTACAACGCGTCAAATGACAAATTTCAAGTTTGATTACTACTAGCTAAATGTTTACAACGCGTCACTGTTTGAGCAAACGTTTTCACAAATTTGTTTGATTACTACTAGCTAAACGTTTACAACGCGTCAAATGACAAATTTCACAAATGTTTGATTACTACTAGCTAAACGTTTACAACTAAACGTCAAATGACAAATTTCACTGTTTGATTACTACTAGCTAAACGTTTACAACGCGTCAAATGACAAATTTCACTGTTTGATTACTACTAGCTAAACGTTTACAACGCAAATCAAATTTCAAGTTTGACAAATTTCACAAATGTTTGATTACTACTAGCTAAACGTTTACAACGCGTCAAATGACAAATTTCACAGTTTGATTACTACTAGCTAAACGTTTACAACGCGTCAAATGACAAATTTCACTGTTTGATTACTACTAGCTAAACGTTTACAACGCGTCAAATGACAAATACAACGCGTCAAATGACAAATTTCACAGTTTGATTACTACTAGCTAAACGTTTACAACGCGTCAAATGACAAATTTCACTGTTTGATTACTACTAGCTAAACGTTTACAACGCGTCAAATGACAAATTTCACAGTTTGATTACTACTAGCTAAACGTTTACAACGCGTCAAATGACAAATTTCACTGTTTGATTACTACTAGCTAAACGTTTACAACGCGTCAAATGACAAATTTCACAGTTTGATTACTACTAGCTAAATGTTTACAACGCGTCAAATGACAAATTTCACTGTTTGATTACTACTAGCTAAACGTTTACAACGCGTCAAATGACAAATTTCACAGTTTGATTACTACTAGCTAAATGTTTACAACGCGTCAAATGACAAATTTCACTGTTTGATTACTACTAGCTAAACGTTTACAACGCGTCAAATGACAAATTTCACAGTTTGATTACTACTAGCTAAACGTTTACAACGCGTCAAATGACAAATTTCACTGTTTGATTACTACTAGCTAAACGTTTACAACGCGTCAAATGACAAATTTCACTGTTTGATAACTACTAGCTAAACGTTTACAACGCGTCAAATGACAAATTTCACTGTTTGATTACTACTAGGTAAACGTTTACATCGCGTCAAATGACAAATTTCACTGTTTGATTACTACTAGCTAAATGTTTACAACGCGTCAAATGACAAATTTCACTGTTTGATTACTACTAGCTAAACGTTTACAACGCGTCAAATGACAAATTTCACAGTTTGATTACTACTAGCTAAACGTTTACAACGCGTCAAATGACAAATTTCACTGTTTGATTACTACTAGCTAAACGTTTACAACGCGTCAAATGACAAATTTCACAGTTAATTACTACTAGCTAAACGTTTACAACGCGTCAAATGACAAATTTCACTGTTTGATTACTACTAGCTAAACGTTTACAACGCGTCAAATGACAAATTTCACAGTTTGATTACTACTAGCTAAATGTTTACAACGCGTCAAATGACAAATTTCACAGTTTGATTACTACTAGCTAAACGTTTACAACGCGTCAAATGACAAATTTCACAGTTTGATTACTACTAGCTAAATGTTTACAACGCGTCAAATGACAAATTTCACTGTTTGATTACTACTAGCTAAACGTTTACAACGCGTCAAATGACAAATTTCACAGTTTGATTACTACTAGCTAAATGTTTACAACGCGTCAAATGACAAATTTCACTGTTTGATTACTACTAGCTAAACGTTTACAACGCGTCAAATGACAAATTTCACAGTTTGATTACTACTAGCTAAACGTTTACAACGCGTCAAATGACAAATTTCACTGTTTGATTACTACTAGCTAAACGTTTACAACGCGTCAAATGACAAATTTCACAGTTAATTACTACTAGCTAAACGTTTACAACGCGTCAAATGACAAATTTCACAGTTTGATTACTACTAGCTAAACGTTTACAACGCGTCAAATGACAAATTTCACTGTTTGATTACTACTAGCTAAACGTTTACAACGCGTCAAATGACAAATTTCACTGTTTGATTACTACTAGCTAAACGTTTACAACGCGTCAAATGACAAATTTCACTGTTTGATTACTACTAGCTAAACGTTTACAACGCGTCAAATGACAAATTTCACTGTTTGATTACTACTAGCTAAACGTTTACAACGCGTCAAATGACAAATTTCACAGTTTGATTACTACTAGCTAAATGTTTACAACGCGTCAAATGACAAATTTCACTGTTTGATTACTACTAGCTAAACGTTTACAACGCGTCAAATGACAAATTTCACAGTTAATTACTACTAGCTAAACGTTTACAACGCGTCAAATGACAAATTTCACAGTTTGATTACTACTAGCTAAACGTTTCCAACGCATCAAATGACAAATTTCACTGTTTGATTACTACTAGCTAAACGTTTACAACGCGTCAAATGACAAATTTCACAGTTTGATTACTACTAGCTAAACGTTTACAAAGCGTCAAATGACAAATTTCACTGTTTGATTACTACTAGCTAAACGTTTACAACGCGTCAAATGACAAATTTCACAGTTTGATTACTACTAGCTAAACGTTTACAACGCGTCAAATGACAAATTTCACTGTTTGATTACTACTAGCTAAACGTTTACAACGCGTCAAATGACAAATTTCACTGTTTGATTACTACTAGCTAAACGTTTACAACGCGTCAAATGACAAATTTCACAGTTTGATTACTACTAGCTAAACGTTTACAACGCGTCAAATGACAAATTTCACTGTTTGATTACTACTAGCTAAACGTTTACAACGCGTCAAATGACAAATTTCACTGTATGATTACTACTAGCTAAACGTTTACAAAGCGTCAAATGACAAATTTCACTGTTTGATTACTACTAGCTAAATGTTTACAACGCGTCAAATGACAAATTTCACTGTTTGATTACTACTAGCTAAACGTTTACAAAGCGTCAAATGACAAATTTCACTGTTTGATTACTACTAGCTAAACGTTTACAACGCGTCAAATGACAAATTTCACAGTTTGATTACTACTAGCTAAATGTTTACAACGCGTCAAATGACAAATTTCACTGTTTGATTACTACTAGCTAAACGTTTACAAAGCGTCAAATGACAAATTTCACTGTTTGATTACTACTAGCTAAATGTTTACAACGCGTCAAATGTCAATATCAGTATGATTGTAACAAGGAAATTTAGGTAGGTAGGTAGATGGGTGTGCCCCCCCCCCCTCTCTCTCTCTCTCTCTCTCTCTCTCTCTCTCTCTCTCTCTCTGTGTGTGTGTGTGTGTGCGTGTGATGTGCGTGTGTTTGCGTGTGTGTGTAGGGCGTGGGTCATCAGCCAGTAACAGAGCATTCAAGCAAGGATGTTCTTTTGTAAAGTTTATACAAAATTCATGGAAAATGTTAATACATACTGAGAGAGTCATTTTATACTGTAATACTCGTTATTTTAAAAATCACAGGAATAATGCATACTTCGTTTCCTCAATACGAGATCACACTTGTGTATTGTACAATATGTGTGTGTGTGTGTGTTTGTGTAGGGCGTAGACTACAGGGTTTGGTGTTATAGGAATATTCGATTTTTCCGATGTACACAGATACAAAAACAGAATGTTTTCATTATTCGGAGAACAAATACTGTCGTGATGTCATCAATTTTCGAGGTTATATTAAACATATCTATACCACTACTGTGAATGACATCCATACTTAGTGGCCCTAGATAATACCACATATCAATCGGATATAATTTACACTAACTACTTAAACATTCAATAAACGGATTAAAAGAGCCTGTTGGAACCACGCTTACAGATTAACATTACGCACAGAAAAGAACAGAAATAAGAGATCATGTGTGTGTTTATTTCATAAACTATCAAAAATATAGTTAACACTGTATTGATATATATATATATGTACATATTTAAAGCCTCATTAATATGCATCGAACGCACCCCATTCACATTACATACACAAAACATTTTGCCATTGTCATCACACATGAACAACTATTACGGTAATATTTCCTGATGAATTACGCAATCAACGTCCGCAATCAATGACATGGCGCTCTGCGTTACAACGCTTTTTCCATAAAAACTATAAGATAGATCTCTTGGAGGAACTATTAGCGTCAGGAAGCGTTTGAATAAGTATGATAATCACCATCGTTTTAACAACGTGTTACACTGATACTTGTTATACTGTTGTCGAAAATGCATTTAAATAAAAAGCGACAAATGACAAATTAAACACTTATTCATTTTCATTCTTAACGTTTTCCTGAAAACAGGCTTCCATCATGATATTGTCGGCCTTGTTGCTATGACTGTCATCCACTTCCTTAGACTCCATATCGATATCTGTCCTAATGTACGTCACCGGTAACAACAACAACGTCACAAAACCAATCACGGAACAAACGAACATAGTCCACGTCATCCATCGGTGGTCTGCGGAAGGGAGACAACTCAGAAAATAAAAATTAAAAAAAAAAGTTTTTAAAGTTAATTTTCTTTGCGCCATTATTGATATTATCGCTTATTTTCATAAATAAAACAACAAAAGAAAATTAAAATTCCCATCCCATAAGATGAAATGAGGCAAACTATGAACATAGGAAGATGACAATGGGGACCTCTGACATGGTATTCTGAAAGTATAAGTCTCTTGCTTAAAACTACTCCTGTAATTTCATTGTGTGATATACATGTTACGACTTCCGAAGTCTATATGTATAAAATACTTACCGTGTACAGGAATATACATGAGAGCGAAGAAGACATTGGCGAAGACGAGGAAGACGAAGTTAGACATTCCGTTAATGATTCCACCGGGTATAGGGAAGGACATTTCACAAATAAGCTCGTACCACAGAGGGAAGGAGGCGTTTATCATAGCACCACTCACGATGGCAGATACATACAACTGCCCTGGAAAAATAAATATGCAATAATTTCATATCTGCTTTTTCTGAATTTACGGAATTTTTAAACATCATACTTCACAAAGAGAGAAAAAAATGTAAGACTAATTTATATATTTGAATTAAGTTTCTTGAAGATCTTCCATCACCATATACCGTATTTTTGCGAAGATGAAAATTTGTATTCTTTTGTCAAAAAGTGTTCATTTCAGTCTTAAATCTGAAAAATCCCTCCTAGTATTTAAACTGAAGACGTTTTACCTTGTACATATAATAAACTTAATTTTATGTTTAATAAGAATTCGTAAATTTGAATGGGTCACGTAAAACATTTTCATAAATCTTTATCTTAGTTACTGACATAAAGGTAGGATCTTTCAAAGAATCTTACAAACATAATCGTGCGTTGATCCTTTTTTTCTAATACATTTTCATATAATCATGTAATGTGTTTTGTGCTCTCTTGATTATTTCCATTTTTCATATATATATATAACAGAAATACACCCAGATCGATAACGGAGCCTGGAAACACAAGAAAAGTCCGAATTCTTGTCTATAAATATTCAAGGACATATAAATGTCAGGTTAGATCATTCTATTATCTATTTTATTTTATATCTTCCAGATCACAAAAGGTAGACAACTCTGCAGATACCGTTTAATTCATGATTTGGATCTTTTTTTATCTAATACTAATGAATGGCGCTGCTGTGCCTTTTGTACAACCTTCCTACGTAACATCTGATATATTTTTCTATACTTAGTTGCTTTTACCTGTACTAGCTTCTAATTGCTTCATCTGATGTCTCATAAATAAATCTGTTATTACTATAGTGGTTCAATAGAGAGCTCTCATACACGGAACACAATCGCACAGATATATAAGATGAATACTAGATAGCATTTTATTGCTCATGGAATATAATGACTGTTGAGTTGGTGTATTTCAGTATTTCACTTTATCCGATTGATGTAAATAAAGTCATAATGTCTCTCATTTCATTAATTTGTGACTAAACTTGCGCCGACTAAATGACTTCAAAATCATAGTTATCCATATGTTATTATAGAAGAAAGTTTTGCTACATGCACAATGTGAATGAGACAATCGTTTACTTTAAAAAAATGCATAAAAATCTTACAGTTAGTATACGGAAGTAATCCATTAGCAATCAAAGCCGTCCACAGGGATGTTACTATGGTGAGTACAAACATAGCTAACAGAACTGGCTTGATTCGCTTCATGAATATATCAGAAAACCTGCAACAAAACGAAATCATTACTAAATGTTGCTTCATAAGTACATGCCTAAAGCCCCGCAATTAAACGTAACAATCACTTAGATTGTACCTGCAATAATGAAATAATTTAAATATTGATAACGTTCGATACAGAGATTAAATAAAGATACATTTGTTTATGTATACAAATTTGTAGAGGTACAAATGTGACAATGATATGTTTTGAATTGATAAGTATTTACAGGCTATAACAATCATAAAATAGACGTTTTAATGTAGTTGTGGTTAGCACATCATTGTCTGAGCAGTTAAAACATATTTAACAAAACCTTCAATTACAAAACGGAAAAGATACACAAATGGAGCCTAGTGAATAGTTTTCATATCATACAAGGAATGGTATTTTTTGAATCAATGAATGCTACCTTTATAAAAAAATGAGCCTTTTTTTAACATCAAAAGATAACACAAAGGCAAAAATCGATTTCCGATATACGTATCGGCGCTGTTACACCAAGAAAAGGAACAATGATCTAAAAGATAACAAATATCTACATAACTTGATATTTGCATTGTAACACAAAGAATAAGATCACATTTTTGGAGACTTACCTTGCTATAACGAACCCAAGTATACTGCCTATGATTATAGTATAAAAAGCTATCCACCCAGCGCTAAGCTGGAAGAAAAAAGCAGAACATATGTCAATATTGCTTTCTTTACTGTTTGTCACGTTTAGCTTAGCATTGTTCAACAGGGGAAAGTAGCATTTAATACATGTAAATTTAATGGTTTAAGAAACAGAAACTAAACCAGTCGGCGATGGTTGTATCTTAAATCTGTTTTAGGTATACCCGTTTGGGTTTGATCATAATGACGCTTGTTATTTTTCTACATCTTATACCACTGCTTTTCGCTGAAATGCAGCTATTATAATAAATCATAGCATCTGTTCAGGATATCAAATTATCAACACTTCGATTCAATCTACTTTTTTCATTTTATTTGGCTAAACGAATCTGCTGAGGACGAAAGCATCGGATTTTGAGGATAAAACCCATACAATACATCAATTGTGTAAGCTAAATATATACAGATAATTAAACAACACCATGTTCATTTATTTTTTCCCCAAAACTACATTTAATGAAGCATCTGTCTTTATTTACATAGGAAATCGGTAACCATATTTCGAAAATATACCTTTTCATTGTCGAATAATATGTAATTGGGTAATCAATGTGTCCATTATCTCTTCCTTGTATATATGGAAGTACAAATCATTAGTATATTAGAAGGTAAAAACCAATAACATTACCTGTGAAACGCCGATAGGGTTGTATACAATGTCTATCACTTGAACCCAGGACGTGTAGACGCCGATCATTACACCGAAAACCAGCACCAGTAAGAGCAGATGCTTGTTTCTGCAGTGTATGTTGCATTATATATATTATATAACATAGATATTGATTTAACAATTATACTTACCATGTTAAAACGTACAAAAGAATATGTTTAATTAATATAATGACATAGCATTGTTTATTTGCAAAGAAAGTTATAATTCAATGACAGATTTGATCTTCAATTATTTTGCTATATTTCACATTCAGTTTTGAACAGTATTTATTGAAAGTTGAACTGGTCTCCGTCACCGAACTTGACTCAATATTGGAAAGTCAACATTTATATGTTCAGATTTAAAGACAAAGAACCATATAATTTATGTTAATTCACACTAAAATCTGAAACGCAAGCGATATCCTAGACACTGGGTTGATATTTGTGAGGTTCGATAAGACGTTAAATGAATAGCTACCTGACAAGTTTGCGGAAGGATTCCACGTAGCTAAGGCGGGACATTCCAGCAGAGGTACTAGGAGCCGAGGACGGTTTATCAGGATAGTAAGCAACGGTCATAATGAATAACACTACCGATACTCCAAATTCTAAGGATATGAAAATAAAATGGATACCAAGCATCATTCTATAGGCTGAAATGTATTTTCATTTCTATAGTCAGGAGTTATATAATGTACACTGATCATTAATCGCCAGAAATTAGAAAAAAATTACAAATCAGTTTTCAAATGTGATTTGTAACAGGCATATCGAACTGCATACATATTTGAATAGTTGCATATTGTTAGTTATTATAAAATGACTAGAAAGATCATATTAAAAATATCACATCTGATAACTTAACCCTTCCTTTATTCGCTAATCCGTTACCTACACTACAAAATTTACATTTATTACATTACATTTATCCATGGTAAGATGAAGCTTTCAGAAAATTCCAAAAGACCTTAAATCCTGCCATCGCTTGCTACTTCATCAATATCACTGACATCGATTTATTAATAATATATTATTTTCTAAGTGCTATCTTATAAGGTAGATAGAATTTCATGCATAGATTATATAGGAATAATGATAGTGAATAATGATATATATATTTGTGTGTGTGTGTGGTATGTGTGTTTGTGAGGATGTGAAAATAAATGGGTGTGCTTCTATTCTAAAAGACTGTTCGTCACTCAGCCGTATACAATCTAATGTGAGGACATGGGTGGATGTGATGTTCGGAATTTATCACCGCTGACCTGATTTGCATTCAAGGTACGCCAGGGTGGTAGTTAATACAATTTAAATTGAAAATGAAATTGGACTATTGCAAATTAGTTAAATTTTATGTTAACATTTAGTTTATAACCTCATTATATTAAATGCGTGTTCACTAAACAGTTAAACTGTTCTATTAAAACATGTTATACTGAGAAATAATTTGTCAACAAGACAACAAATATTCTGAGGTGTTCTATTTATGCTCACCGTGAATTTCAAAGTATTCTTGAAATGTGCCCAATTCTAGATACAATATGTGCGTGTACGCCCTCCTATTTCATCAGACATAATGGTCAATGATACCGGTCAAAAAAACCCACACATATTCCATCCAAACAGACATTAAAACCGTCCTTACTTTTCAATGTCGATTACAAAGGATAATAGCTATTGACCTTGAAACGAAATAAACATGTACTTACGAACATAAAGATAGGACATCAGTCCATCCAGAATTTCCTCGCCATTGATAACTAACAAAGGTACGGAGATAGAATGTATACATATATTTACAACAGTATAGACATGTATTATATAGAAAGGAATTTATACTCAAATTGTGTTTAATTACGATACCGAAAGAAGGGACATCATTAAGCGCTAATCAATCTGTCTGTAACGTTCAGAACACAACTGATTGATTTAGATTTAGCAAATGATCTCCATGCATAATTTTATACCAAAGGATGTAAGTTGTAAACAAAGGAATAAAATGAAATGTTAGAAAACAACCTGTCGTCGACTCTGTAGTTACTGTTGAGTTTTGCAGGATACTGAAACATAATACAAAAGTAAAATTATCACCAGCGAATACGTAGCGTATAAAAACACTTCACATTTCAACTTTAATTGTAATACCAAAAAGTCAGCAAAACTCTTCTTTACGTCTTAAATTAAGCTTCTGGTAGTTGAGCTTCGCTTGAAATAGCGTGAGATAAGCAATTGTGGTATGATTATTTAAAAAAATAAAATGTAATTATAAATGTTTGACCATACCTGTCGTTGGCGTAAATTGGTTTCTCCAATACATTGGGACCTGAAAAAGTTCAAGAAATCAGATGAAATTTAAAATCATAATAGGTACATCTGATACTTTGGTTTATACGTTCACGCAATATTTGATGCAAATTACGTTTTATCTTATAACCAAAGTGACATTTATATCTCTCAACTGCGAAAAGGTTGTTTAACCAGACATTATGAAACGTGAGCGTTTTCAGAATTCAATTACAATTTGTCTTCTTATTATATGAATAATTTTAATATGACTCTAAAAGTAATCCAGTAGTGAGTCAAAATAGAAAACAGCACTGAGACATTATTATTGCTATTAAAATCGAATACTCGAGTAAATCATCGGGTGTGTAATTTCTTGCTTGTATATGTACATGATGTACAATTTATGCAAATATTATTTAAATGATACTGAAATTTCATTGTCATCACAACGATATTATCGGAACATTTCTTTGTCAGAAATTCGAATGTCTGGTGGCATTGTTGTTGACAACCTATTTCTCGTTAAAATTACCCTTTTGTGTTCACTAAAATGTCGGGTGACCTCCATGAAGCATGAAAACGATCATCTTTCCATGGTCTTCTGTTTTCTCATGCTTTGAGATTTTGAATGGTCACTGTGTAAACTGTACTTTTAGTTATATTTTATACATTGTTTCAACGAATTGTGTTTCATAATAAAATGGTCGCATGTTCGAATCTAAAATTTCAACGCTTACTTGCCTCATGACCTGTTCATCCATTTCATGTTAAAAGGTGGAGTTATTGGTACATTACAAGGACAAATTTAATGCGCTTTTAGAGGAAGAAGGATCTTTCCATGACAAAAAGCAGACGAATCTTAGTTAAAGCATTATAAACGTCCACCTATTCAGTGTTACGACTAAAGACAATATCCGTCTCCATTATGATTGTCAACACCAACTATACATAACCAGAAGCCATTGAACTGATACTAAAAACAAATATCTGTAAACTCCATATTTATGCTTGCATGGTTTGCATGACATGAAGTCGTTCGTGACTGTTCGGTTTGTACATGTTGATAAGTCCATGGTCCTGCAATTTCAATGCCGGTTCGATAACAGTTGCGTACCGAATATTGCATTAACAATGCGTGAGGATGTTCGTTTCTAATCAATCAATTGATAATAGAAGAAAAATAACAAATAACAATATGGCAACATAATAATAATTAACACTCAAATTCCGTTCAATTCTCCGGTGTTCTGGAAGAGTTAGCGTATTCTACTTCATCGACGACACCCGCCATGTAAACCTTGGTCAACCAAGAAAGAAATGTCGCGTTCACAGATGAGAACAAGATATACAAGAACGGAACGAACATGCAAACTAACGAGCATCAAATACATCAAGTTTCATATCGCACAGAGAAATAGAATATTTCTCAACAAGATCACTATGGTGACCATAAAACTTCCCTATAATTTTGATCAACCTGCATCTTTTGAACCTTTATGTTATGAGTTTTGGCAGTCAGTGACGATCACTCAATAAATTTGACTAATCAACAGGGAATAGCAATCCGCGATAACAGGTCAATTAATGTTTTAAGACAGGCGATTTTGACGTGGAGTGTAGACTATATCTTATCATTATATTCTTCCAGTTTTTAACTAACATAATACTAAACTCTTCAGAACACATGGTCTTAGTAGTTTTGCAGCATTCTTTGTTTACTTGCACCATCTGGCTCAGCCCATGTGGGAGATACACTTCAGCATTCAGATAAGCAAGCACAAACGATTTCAGATATGTATATTTGTGTATCCGTGCAGTCTACTTTTAAACCCCTTTTATGATAAGATTTGCAAGACTATCAATTTTATTATGTAAGTTCTTTCACTTACCAATAATACTGGACAGCCCTTCACCAAGATATGCAGCTAGCACCATGATGGCTGATGCGGTAATTCTCTCTCCTGGTGGAAACCACATGTCTGCTATAACAGGTGGCGCTACAAATGCTGTTATTCCATTACACCCGTTTAGAAACTCTCCGATCGTAATAAGTCTTTTAATGAAAAACAAACATCATATTAGTATTCATAATAGCTCAACATGATGATTGAGAATTGGATTGGACAATGATGGAGTGTATCGATCTCAAATTAGAATTACAAAATGTTACATCTGAAGCATGAACGGCAATCAATAACATTTTCTCTCCTAAAAAAACAATAAGATAGATATACTTACATCACCGCTACGTCTTTGTCTTTACTCAGTGATCGCAAAATGTTACTTAATAGCATAGCAACAGAAAAGATCAGCATTGCTACTCGTAAACCTGAAAAGAAATTTTAGTTTCGGTTGAAAAAAAGTTCACTAAAATTAGAAATATCAACCGAGATGATAACTTTACGAGAATTATTCCTATTTTAAGTGAATGTTTTTATTTTCAATGATAATAAAAGCTGTTTTGACCGTAGCACCTATTCTTTTTTTTCGATGAATTTGATGTCTGCTTTAATGGGAATTCAAATGATCATCACAAAAACGATACATTAACGTACTTCAAAGCATTGATGTCACTGTGCCAACCACTTAGAATTCATGCGCTCAGCTATTTCGCTTAATACTTTCCAAAAAACGTGCAAGGGCAATTGTACTTTAACTAAAAGAGATTCGTTGAGAACATGATAGTCCATTATTGATAGAATGCATTCTCTCTCTTTCAAATGCTTAACCTCGAGACTTTTCTTTTCTTTCGACCACAAATCAAAATGTAGGTCCTTAATTTTACTAACGATATACTTCTGGAATATCTTACTTACTTTGGGTTTTTTAACGACACGTGGTAATCACGCATACCTGCTTTGTCAAACACGTATGATCCGATGCACATGTAAAGGACGCTTCCCACTCGACCCATATTGAGAATAAAAACTATAGTGGTATCTTCCCAGCCAAATGCTCTTTTGACTGACTGTGCTATTGGTCCCCAGGTGTTAAAGCCGACATTCTGGTGAAGGAAATGAAGAGACGACAACAAAAGCATCCACCAGCGTGCTCGATAGATCCGACTGGGCGACTCAAGTAACTGGTTCTCCTCGTTCATAATTGCCTCTTAATCTAGTTTGAGTTCATCATAGCAAGGGTCACCGTGGAAAATGGAAAAATAAAAGTTACCTCTACCGAGAAGTATTAACTATAATGTAATACCATTCAGTTTTTATTTACAAATCCTTTTTGACTAAAATTGGGTCAGTCAAAAATTAACATACTAGAAATGTTCATTTTAAAATTCGAGGAACATACAGTTCATATATCGATAGATCCGTCTTGATGCATTGTTGCGATATATTACTTAATATGCAGACAACTGATACAATTGGAAACTATGTTTAGAGAGGCGTGGTATTGAAGCAGAAAATACTCTTTTCTGCCCTTGATAAAAAATAAATCCAGCAAAAAGGTTCATCTTATTTTTGGAGTCATATAAAAAAAAACGTCATTTCCAAAATTGGTGGATAAGGAAAAAGCTGTATTACTGACCTCCTTGAACTCTTAGTGTGAATATATTTCAAACTGGAAATGCATCACAATGCAAACATGACCGACACTTCTATTGGTAATTTGTCCTTTACATCGTTCAGTATACTTCAAACATTGTAATATAATATTTTATTTATGGAGTTTGACCCTCCTTACCAGTAACAAGATGATGACGGATGGTCTCCGATTCTGATTTTCCACTGACGTTGCTCTCGTGCTGTTAGTAATTCAGAACAGGACAGTATGGAAATGGTATTCATATCAGTCAACATTCTAAAATTAAATATTAAATTAATTTAGCACCATATTGATTTTGACTCATACATGGTGGGTTGTTTGTTAATCCTGCGTTATAGACAAATAATGGCTAAAACTAGATGTCAATAACCATTTTGTACAAGCCTTACAGTATAGATACATGTACTTATTCTGGCCCAACAAATAATGAATACAGTCATTCAAGGTAACTGTAAAATTTTCATTGACGTACACGTATACCATAAACATCAATATGTGATTACGTATAAACTTAACAGAAAAAGGCATTGTTACATAATACTACTCAGTAGAGTATTTAGCTATAATCTTTATCTGTAGAGGCTAATTACATTTCATTGTAATTACTGATATAAGTATAAAAAGGGAGAGAAATCGCTTGGAGTGAAAGACATAAATTTACTATCTCAGGATTATTCACAAAATACATGTATTATGTGGATAACATTATTGTAAAGGGCCACAGCGAAACTACATGTATTAAATCACATTGGACACCAGGAAATAAAATCATGCAGTGTCACAAACGCATGCCTTTCATTATACTGCTAATTCTGGGTTTTATAATGGACATAAAAAGGAGAAGTAGAATTTGAGGTAGCCTAAATTTGAAATTCCAGATATAGCTGATATACATATGAATGCCGCGAAGAATTTATTGTATGTTGGAGAACGTACCTGTGTATTGTGTTGAGAAAAAGTAGTTAAGAGACACATGATATGTGTGTGCAACGCATATAGAAGAGATGGTTCGGGTATTATTTCAAATTGTTTATTGTCCGATTTGAGAAATAAAGGCCAATTCGTATAGCCCGTCATCTACAAAACCAGAGGCACATGTACAGTAAAACGTCTTTAAATTACAATAATACGTGTACTTTTTGTGATTTATATATACAGTGAACCCTTACTATTAAGAACTCAGGGGCTCGATGTGGTCATTGAACTAATTATCTGGTTTTCTTTGTTAAACATATAGTAATTATATCTGCGAAGACACTAGATGAAATAGCCCAGTTGTTCCCTGGACCCCAAAACTATAGTGGTACTAGGTGTTGTTTAGGAAAATAAGTTACAAAATCTTTCAGATATTGTTTTCGTTCGGTAAGGGATGTGATTCTCCGGAAATATTGATATTCGTTTGACTTACTTCATTGTTTAGTCTATCATGTAATATGGAAGTAATGGAGAATTCATTGACATGAATAGTGACTTTAATTTAATCTGAGATGAAAAATCCTTTAAAAAATCACCATCAGAATGTTACAATGTTTAGCATGTGTCGGTGTTTCTGAATTCAGTACTCACATCTTGTATTTCGTTATTTAGATAAATGTTGTCATTTAACATCAAAAGTTTACGACAGACATATCAATACAAACTTCCCTTGTTGAGGATCGTAAAATAATCACAAGGACTGTATTTAATAGTCATGTGGAATGTGTGACAACAGCTGCAGCAAGTCAATTTCTTTTTCTCGATTTTCATATTCTTCTTACGAGAAACATAAAGAAATTGATATGTAACTTAGGAAATCGATATGTTACTTAGAAAATGTATATGTTACTTACTTTAATGTTTCCAGTTGTCTTAGAACGTCCAGTAAAGTCTGTCGGGCATATTTCATAAATGTTCCGAATACTGACAATCCTGTAACGACATACAAACATATCAGTTAATCGTACAGGTGGTGATATAGGGTAGACTTTTTGAATCCGTTCATCACATCAACTCGATTAGCTTAATATGAACCTAGCCTTAGTGAATACACATCTCCATCGCACTCCCCTCACGCACTCTTACATACTCTGGCTCTAACATCAAGTAGAAGACCTACGATAGGAAAATACATTTCCACCTCCAAATACAACTTGTTGATGTCCTTATAGGTCTGTGTACTTATGCATGACTGTATAAAATAAATATTAGATTACCCAGCTCAATTCAGATCATCAAGTAAAATACCACCGTTCTTACAATACTCATTTGTCCAGGTTTGTCAATTTCGAATTTCATTTTGTCGCATTCTTTTCTCCGTTTTGGTGTCTATATCACAATGCCATTGTAAATGCATTAGTTTTTCTATATATCATCTACATATGTCCAACTAAATATGTCATCTGTGCAGACCATCTTACGTTTGAGCGTGTAAGTCTTTCAATGACAAACATATGTAGGACACCAAAAGATGTAGGTTGTAAGCTGTTTCATTTTTTTAATAGATTACCCCTAGGTTGCAACAACATAGGCCCAAAGCATTACTGGCGAGTCTCAGAAGGACGAAACAACTTCAAATAAAGATGAACGGTGATAAATAGCCATGATTTTAAACTAAACTGAAGTGTATTTCGTTTAAATACGTTCAAATAAAAGAGAAAATATACACAGAAAAATAATAATATGATCTAATATCTGGTTCGCAGTATCTCCCATACGACTATACGTATATCTAAGTGAAAAATTTAAAAGTTTCCTACAATGAAACGAACACGGGCAGCTTTCCATCAAGCTGATAAACGGAATGATTTAAATTTCGATATTGTGAATGTTCCATATCTGGAAAGCAACCCAATATTCTAAACCCTAAACATGCCTCTGTTGATCACCAATACAAACCCACAATACGGGATTCCAGAGATGCGTAATGATAAAGATTATATAGTAGTTTTATAGTCGTCATAATCATCACATTAGCATTGTGGTCTTGCTATCTACTGGAAAGATCGTTTTTTTTAATGTTAAATTACGTCCTATTTACAGCCAGATTCCATTGAAGACGTTCAGGTTTGGGTGCTTCAGGAAAGCCGGTTAGGAGAAAAAAGCCAAAACCAACGACCTGGTCACTACCTCACTGGTCATAAAGATTATCAGATGGAAGATATCGAAGCTACATACGGCTATAGGTCCAAGCAACAATATGATCTTTATTTCCTGTTGGCTATGTCATGTATTGAAATATGAATAACATTACTCAAACATTGTGTATAAAACAAATTAGACAGCTCCCGTGAATTCCATTTATGTCGCATTATTTGTTGATACGTTGTAAATCATATCGGTTTAATGTGGGATCACAGTGTCACACATTCATATTAGTTTTGAATTACAATTTAAATATTCGTCGTTTGCCTGATTTGTCCAGAACACTGATGTTGCTTTAAACATTGCCAGTGTGCAATTTCACACAAGAATGGGTTTCTTTTGTGTAGTTCATCTTGTCAAATGTCGATGGGCGTAGCTCAATGCTAACATCAAAACTTCAATTTTTGTCACAAGCGATATTACTCATTCAGGCTTTAACAATTTATACAAGAGCTCTGTACATGCCATTTGACTTTCCCTGCTTGCAGCTTTCACTGATAATGATTACGGAACTCGTGTCAAAGACGTTTTGATTAAAAGCTCGATAGCGTCCTGTGATGAACGTGGTGTAGGTTTTACCTCAAAACTTTGCATAATCTTGCTGGTATATGGTGCTTATATTTAGACCATAACTGCTTGCTATTTTGTATTTTGATTAGTGATATGTGAAAACGGAGGTATGTCATTATCAAGATGGAAAAAGAAGGAATGAGCTATCTAAGATGCAAATGTAGCAGGCGTGAAATTCCGGAAACTCGACATTTTCCCTAAGGTCCTTATCGAAGAAGGTACAAAGTGAAAGAAAATATTTTTATAACAACGTGCAAATAACACGTTAAAATGATCAGCGATTTACATCATGCGAAGGTAACATATATAATCAGGAGGTGTTCCCGACATAATTTTTAACACGTTATAAGTCATGCTCATTACAAAAAAGACACGATTCATATATCCATACTATATAACGAGTCTGCCCTAACTCCGATAGTAAAATAAAGACAAATATAACAAAATATCCACTTTTTTAAAGATCTGAGACTACCGATGTCCTCCTAATGTTACTTATTCATTTCAACCTTTCATCAATTATAATGATACTGATAATTATCCTCTACGTCACAATAGAACCTTTGGTGTGCCTCTAGCAATAATTCTTCGGATGAACACCAGATTGATTTTAATAGTTACGTCAACTAAAAATCTCTGCTAGTAATTGAAACTTAGTTTATTCCATTCCCTCTTTGCTGCTAGGTTTACCTGTAATTGATGTCAGTCAGCCTGTACATGATTGGACACACTTTTGCCCTCATTGTCCTCTATTCACTATTAGCAGACTTTCTAGTCTAAACGATTATATACTTTGAAATACTCGAACATTTCATAACCCACGAAGAAAATTAATAAACTTGTTATGTTAATTTAGAGATTTATTAACGTTACCAGACGTAAATTTTAGTTTCCATTCACTCAATCTATAAATACTGTCTCAAGATAAGATATGCTTATTAACTGTATAGACCAGCCACAGGATTGTTAGTGTACTGACTGGTTGAGTCTGTGTCTGCCTCCATTTAAGGGACATATTGGACTTGACATAATTATGAAAATTAATCTTCCGTTGATGATTTCGTTAAAATTCATCTAAAACAATGCTATAGATTACAATATATGTGTTATTTATATAATATCATTCTATAAGCTATCAAATAGTTGAATGATATGTCTGCATAACTGTTTGTTATTGTAAGGAGAAGACTTTCAAAGGTTATACCTGTTGCCCCTTTCTTTTTTTCTGTTTTTTTTTTGTCATTCAACTTTTGACAGTTAAATTTCAGAAAAAATACGAAGCATTCTATTTTTCCTGATTTATGTGTTATTCATGCATTAAAAATTCATGTTGTTATCAAACGAATGTCTCTTGTTTAAAAGGTACACTGACACGATGAGAATTTTCCCGGCCTGGGAATTTGCTTCAAAGAAGTTTCACATTACTAAAGTTTTTGACATATACAAGGTATACAATATGAAATAGATACTACTAAAGGATGATCAGCAACATACACACATTGTAACCGGCTGATTCATGTCTGCACTGGCTTTTTTTTTTTTTTTTTTTTTACATTTTGTAAGACTGTAACAAAACACCGGGGCGGGGGGGATGAGGAGGAGGAGGAGGGAGAGAGAGAGAGAGAGAGAGAGAGAGAGAGAGAGAGAGAGAGAGAGAGAGAGAGAGAGAGAGAGAGAGAGAGAGAGAGAGAGAGAGAGAGAGAGAGAGAGAGAGAGAGAGAGAGAGTTTGTGTGTGTGTGTGTGTGTGTGTGTGGTTTGTGTGATTTATAGGGTTATCAACTAATTTTAATGACATCCATACTAAGTGTCCCTAGATCATACCACATATCAACCGGATGCAATTCACGCTAAGTAATTAAACATTAAATAAACGGATTAAAAAGTTTATTGGAACCACGCATACAGATTAACATCACGGACAGAAAAGAACGAGAATAAATTGATAAATACCATAGACTAAAGCCAAGCTTCACAAGCCTACACAAAAACCTCAAGAGTGTATCGAAATTCAGCAGACCGTAACGGACTTAGCAAATCCTAATTCTTAAAAGCGATTTTGAATACAGGGACAAAAGAGAGCACTATTTTCGGGAGCTATGTTCATGTGACAACCCGTGGTTTTTAAAATTTGATAAAATCTTATTTACAAATAAACAGGTAAAAACGACATAGGACAAACTCCCATGACGTCAGAAACTGATGTACAAAACCGGTAGCCCCGGTAAGGCGCAATTATCCCTACTTAAACAGAGTAACTATAGAAAGTTAAACTAACAATACAAACAAAATGAGATTGAAGATGGCGTAATGATCACAATGGAAGATTTACTACAAGTTCATCCTCAAGTACGTTACATTAGTCAGTAGTACACCAGTAATCAGAGGATGTGGTTCTAGGGATACGAGTAAAATCAGTCTTAATACGTAGAATAATAAAAATTAAGGAAGTGGCAGATCAGCGAATCAGAAGTAGGAAACATTTTGTCATTTTTTTTAAATACAACGGATATGCCAAATAGACCATAACGCTTCTGCCACTAGAAACAGGACGGGATACTTTACTTTTAGAGTGAGGCTTACTGGAAAATGAAAACGCCAAAGTGCCGAATCAGTAGGTATTTTGTTGTCTGAAAACATGAGTATCCAGGAACTTACTAGAGATACCAACGTCTGAATGAAGGGACATTCAAACAATAAGTGAGGAATGGTCTCAATTTTATCGCAAAAAGTACAATGTTTGGAGGATACGACGCCAAATGTATACAATCGAAAATTCACAGGTAATGTTTCAAGAACTATTTTAAAAATAATATCACGTGAGCAATTATCTAAAAACTTGTTTGAAATATTGAGGAAAACACAACTGAAATTGACAGTTGGGAAAATCTTTACAATTCTGGGCGACTGAATGACACCAGACAATATGGTAACATAAAATTCTTTGGCACTAACAGACTCAAAGTTAGACTTTGGAAAATCCTTTCTGTATGTTTGAAAATATTTAAGAATACTTGTATAATAGGTAGGACACCACTGATTGTGCGGGAAATTAATGTCAACTGCAAAAAGCTCACGAAAATGTAAGGAGAGCCAGTATTTGGTGAAAAACCTCCATTTGGCCTCCGTATCTTTAAAAACAGAGTTCTGGCAATGTTTCAAGTATAAAGCCTGTAATTTAGACTTAATGTGAACAATACCAAGTTCACCACTAGTGACGGGGGCATAGGCAGCAGAGCGCGCAAGTGGCTCCGACTTAGAATTCCAAAGAAACCTAAATAGAGTTCTCTGAAAAAGTTCTAAATAATGACTTGGCATTATGAGGGCAGTACCAGTATACCAGAGTTTGCTGCATGCCAGGACCTTGATAACAATATATTTGTGTGTTAGAGATAAATGTCTCATTTTCCATGAATCCAAGGTCCTGGAAATTTTTCGGAAAATCTGTTGCCAAATACCGTCATGGGTGACGTTATTACCGGCTAAAACCCACAATTCTTATGTTTTTCAACCCAACCAATGCCAAAGGGATGATCAGAACGTGATTTCCATTTCCCAAGCCAAATACCCATAATTTTCTGCTTATTCAATCATGCCCCTGACTCTTTGCCGTACAAGTCACACCAATGGAATAATATTGAAATAGAGGAATCAGAACAGCAAATACCAGTACTATCATTGGCATAAAGGGGAAATTTTAGCAGACTTGGAGGAACCCGGGAGTTTTAAACCAGTTATATAGGGATAATCGCGGACTTTTTTTAGGAAAGGGTTCCAAGACCAAAACATATATAAGGGGAGATAAAGTGCAACCTTGCCTTAAACCACGAGTGATACTAAAAGGGTCAGAAATAAACCCGTTTATCATAACTGACGAACAGACTCTTTTCTGTAAATTATAAGCATGAAGTACCTTAAACAAGAAGGTATAGTATACTATATCAAAAGCCTTTTCTTTGTCCAGCGATATAAAGGCACATTGATTTGTTTAATTAACATAATCAACAATGTTATGCAACAAGTAACAATTCTCAAAAATATACCTTTCCTTTATAGTACAAGTTTGGTCAATGCCAACAAGTTTGTGAATAACTTTACTAAATCCATTGGCAATAACCTTTGATAAAATTTTGTAATTAATAATAAGCTATTAATATCAAAGCTCCCAAACCAAACGAGTTCGATAATTACTGTTTTCCGTTTATATATTAAATATTATTAAATATTTTCATATATTCAAACAGATGTTATCCATTCAGATTCTCTTTCTGTACTACAAAGTCTTGCCTTCAAAAAAATTTAGCAGCTCAGTGGCAGGAGGAATGGAATCAATATACCAATGATAAATTGCACTCCGTAATACCTATTGTCGGTGATAATGGTCTCCATGCTCCATGCCCCCCTGTCCTCTCTCATCTCCTCTCTTTTCTCACTCTCTTCCTCTATGTGTGTATGTCTTGTGTGTGTGTGAGAGGGTGTGTGAGAGGGTGTGTGAGTATGAGGATGACATGATGATGATGATGACGATGATGATGATGATGATGATGATGATGATGATGATGATGATTTCATTATCCCTCATGTGAGTATGTGTGGGTATGTATGAGGGTGTATGTGTGTGGGTGTTTTTGTCATATGTAATGAAAATTATTTTAAAATTAAAAAAAAAAAAAACATTAAAAAATGAATGAGGATTTTTGGCAAGACGACCCTGATCGTTGTGTCAAGTCAACCCCCCATCTGTTTGTGGTGTCAGGAGATCGGGCACGTACGATCCCAGTGTCCAGGGAGATCTGAGCTACCTATGCTGGGTAACACGATCTTCAACTCGGGATCCGCTGCGAGCCCTTCGACCGGAGGGAGCAGCAGTGATGTCCTTCCGTCCTCAAAACGGCCTCTGGTAGACGAGGACGGATTCATAGTTTCGAAAAAAGGAAAGCCTTCATCGCTTTCACCAGTCATGCAGTCAAATGGAGACCTGGTCCCTGGACAGCTCACAACCAGCCGATGACGGCGTCCCAGACATGTATGATGACTCCGATGACAGACTCGTCATCGATGAGGAGGTTCCAGGTGTGTGAACTGTGTCTTGTTTACTGACCTCGTTTAACCCTCATTGCATTGTGCATTTTGGTGATATCTTTTCAATTGATTGTTTTTTGATTTACCTGTTTCTGATATCTATTATTTTTGTTATTTACTGTTTTACTGTAACGCGACATTTAAACTTTTCTTATCAAGTTTTGTTTGTTCGAATTGTCAGCTTCTTGGTCGTAATTATTTTTACCTGTGGGAGGCTACAGGCATGGAATTATCAGTTAAATTCAGGTTTAAACATCTAAAAGATTCACTACTACTATTTGGTGAAAACCTGTCAGGGTTGGAGGGAGTTATAAGTAATAAGACAAACATGTGTATCAGAATTTTTTTATCTTTAAAGACATAAAAATTGTTTCCATTTTCTCCACTCTAAACTGAAACTTCCTATAAAAGAATTTCCTTTTACTGTTGCAATATATTTTTTAACATTGTAATGGCGTCATGGTCACCCTCTCGGATCACAAAGGTGATGACCCTTGTACCTGTCTCCAGGGAAATGTTTCCAGTCTCCGTCTTTTCTTTGTAGACATGGACCACCTTACCATAGAATCCGTCAAAATGCGAGATGATACCGTCATCGGACATCCAGGAGGGCAACCACTGGACACGTAGTCAATTTCCGACGGTCGCACGGCTCCGGCTGGAAGAAAAGTGCTCCCACTCTATGGTGCTAGACTCCACGATCCTGTCTACTGTTGTAGCTGAAGCAAACGTGGCAAACCAAGAGTTAGGTGCCTCACACCTAAAATCTGCCTTTAGCTCATCCGCAGGAAGACCACCATCCAGCAAAACCTTCGCCACCTCGAAACGGGTAACTGACTGTCTTCTCGGACCAGAGATTTGAAACCGGACTGAACTCTTTAGAACATCATCATCATTATTTGATACAGTCATAGTTTTTTTCGTTTCATAAAATCTTATTAAGTATTGACAGGTTAAAAACGTAAAAGGGCAGGCCCTAATGAGGCCAGCCACGGATGGACAACCGGTAGCCCCGGTGAGGTGCAATTATCCCTGACAACTACGATGTACAATATTTGTATTGATTTAATTACTCTAAACTAATAACACGA